>NC_064640.1:251470552-251780010 GCF_023864345.2 Schistocerca serialis cubense
CAGAAAGGATGGCGATAGGTCAGTAACTAATTATCATCTTTCATTTAGCTTTTGTGTATGCAGGTGCTACCGTTGTCGTTTGTTAGTGGCTAAGGGTGTATACCTTTTGTAAATGAAGCACTGATAATGTATGACAGATGTTTATGAATAAGGTGACAGCATTTATGAAGTAAAATTCGACCAGCAGATATTATCTTCCAAAGTTTTACTTTCATAATTTTCTCAATTTCATTTTATATTGTTGGAGATAAACATAATGATATTGTCAAGTTGTTGCTGAGAGACAATATGGATCTTCTGTTTACTGTTTTGCATATGAAATTATTTGCAATTTATGAAAAGTATGAGTTGAAATCATTAGGAACATCATTCACACTGCCAATAGTTTTACCTTTAGAATTTAAATAGTTTTTTTAGCTGATATTGAATTTTCTTCCCCTAATGTAATTCACAATATTCCATATGGTTTTATGTTTAGAGGAAGTGCTTGACATTAACAGGTCTTTGTGGATTTTCTTGGCTAATTTCACCCTTTCTTAAAAATAAGTTTGTATTTTCTGATGAAGTATTTGAATTCATTGGTATGCTCTGCCTTATGCTCATATATACAGTAATCTCCTTTGTTTTGAAGATGTTTCAATGGAACAAACCATTTAAAACATCCATTTAAATTTATTTTTGTATTACATATCTAAATGATAAAACTATCTCACAGTTTTGCATTAAAACATTTTTGATAAGTTTGTGACAGAGTAAAAAATTACTAAGAATGTATCAAGACGAAACTTCTCCAGGGGAATACACTAATATTACTCATCTTCTACATGCTGCAGTAACTACTATAATTAATTACATCTGTATTAAAACTCTACTTAAGGGGTTTAATTTCACTCTATATTTAAACAAATTTTCAAATTAATCCCTAGCTGAGAAGACAATAGCTGATTTTTTCATAGTTACACATTTTGGCTGGTGAGTATATACTGAATTTAATTTTAATATTTCTGTAGATACCTCAGAAATCATTCGAGACATCACAAGCATTAATAGAGGTATGGAACACACACATACAACATATATATATATATATATATATATATATATATATATATATATATATATATATATATATATATATATATATATATAATAAAAGAATGGGAAATATCACAACAGGGGATAACCTTGGGAAACCTACAGATTAAATGCTTGGCTTTTGCAGACGATTTGGCGATCGTCACGAAAGGTACAAACGAAACAAAAGAAGCTATTGAAAAACTACATGAAATCGCTTCCAAAACTGGACTACAGATCTCTTACGAAAAGACACAGCCTATGAGAACAAAGATACTCTCATCTCTGAACACCAAGTATGGCACGATTTACAAAATGTAAAACTTCAAATGAACGGACATAGCAGAGACTCAAACCATGAAAGAAAAACTAAAGTGGACATGGCATACAAAGTAGTGTGGAATCATTACAACAAGAAGTGTATCTCACAAAAAGCCAAATTACACCACTACGACACGGTGGTGCTCCCCAAAGCACTATATGCAACACAGACCACACTAATCCCAGGGCATACACGTATCAGCCAACTAGAAAAAGTAGAATGGAAAATATTTAGGAAAATATTTGGCGCAACTAACAACAATGGAATATGGATCAAGAAACCTACAGATGAACTATACAAACATATGGAGACAATCACAGAAAAGTTTAGAAAACACAGACTACAATTCTATGGACATCACACAGACTGACCAAACAGATCTTTGACTGGGTAACCACTAGAAACAACAAATGGATGGCAGAGGTAAAGAACGACCCGAACCAACTCAACATCACACCAGACACAATAAATGACAGAACAAAATCCGGAAACATCATTAAGAAAAGTAAACTACATGAGATACACTGTGACAAACGAACAGACGTAAAATGGACAGAAGAACGCAAACAAGATCACAGCTGGAACATGAAAGAAACATGGGCAACCAAAAGGGCAACCAAGATGAAGCAGCAGACACATAGCCGACAAGAAGCATGGACAGAGGACTGGAAACAGAAATGCAGCGTGTGAATGAGGGAAGTTTGGGCAGCAAGGAAGGCAGCAAAAGGAATTGGCCATGTCGTTTAGTCTAACTGCACTCTTTAAGGACAAAACACCACTAATAATAATAATAATAATAATATAACAAATTATTAATTTTTGCAGCATTACATATATTTAAAACACATTTCAAATGCAATAAAAGACTGCATTACGCTACTGCACACTGATGTAGCACTTCTTAATTCTACAACTACAATAATAAACGTGTCAAAATCTGAATCATTTACTTGGTCTCCATAAAAAAATCATCAGCTGCATAAGAATTCAGTTATGATAGAAATTCTGTGATTTTCCTTTTGCACATTGAACTGGTAGCTCCCTGATACACTGAAGTATGACAATGAAGAGGTTGATTTATGTACAAAGCATTTCTGTGTTACCAGATCATGTTTATTCCAGAAATTATACATATGGCATATGCCATACTGCTGCTATCTGCAGTAGTTGCCCTTGATGTGCATTACTCACTGCAAGATATAGAAATATGGCAGAAGCAGAATTTTTAAATTTCTGAAGCTATGTCTACAAGAAGCTCTAAGTGCCATGATGTATATTAACCACAATTCCTTCTTTTGTAATTAAATACATTAGATGCATTCTTTAGATGATTCCACACAATGGTGTTACATATTATAAGCTCATGTATTAATATATAATAAAATTCAGTAATGGAATAGTATCAGAAAGGTTTAGTTTTCTGAGAGCAAGTATACTTTTACTAATATTAACTATAACTTTTTCTATGTGCTTGTCCCTGTGCAGTTTAAAATCAATTGTTATCCCAAGAGAATTAACAGCTCTTAATTCCTGTTCCAAATGTGTGTAATAATTCTACTTACTATGTAGAACTTGTGCTTTGTCTTAATTTATACAGAGGGAATTTAAACTACACCAAGCTTCAGTATTATATGCTGTCTGAGCCATTTTATATTTCAGCATCTCTATTGTTTCTGACGTTGCAGACAGATAGGTCATTGGCAAATAAATATGTGCAAGTAGCTGGTCTCATTATCGTTAACTGGCAAGTCATTAATGCAAATAGTATATATGAATGGACCCAGTACGAAACTTCGAGGAGCACCAATATGCACTGGGAAGAACCTGGACTAAATACCATTAATAACAGCTTTCTAAATTCCACTGCTAAAATAAGATTTAAGTAATTCAACAGAATTTCCAATAACACTGTAAAATTCTCCTTTATTCAGTTATATTGCTGTATGCATGTGCTCACATCATCCATCAACACTTCTAGTAGGTGAACTGGTCTACATTGTAACACTGCTGAATTCAATTCCTAAACTTCACCACTGAAGCAGTTGCTCATATTTTTCAATGCATTACAAATATCTTGCATCTCAATCAGTCTGAAGCAGAAAGCAATACTATCGTTGGAGTGTTGAACTTCTTTATTATTTCCTGTACTTCATCAGTAAAAAAGATTATTGTAATGGGTAGCATTCAGATCGCTACATCCTCTCTGTTTACTCCTTTTGTTGTTACACTATTAATCATCGTCCCACAGGGTTCAGATCTTATTTTCAGATGTGAGCATTACTGTAACATTCTTTTTACACTTGTCTTCTTTCAAGGTCTGGACATACCTTTTATTTTTCTTAAGCATATTTTCTTTATTACCTCAGAGCCTGTAATTCAATGCCAATTATACTACTAAATTCACACTCTCTTAATCTTCAGCAGCTCTTCATTATACGTTTTTTAAATCTACTTGTGTTTTTCTCACTTAATTTCTTATGGGGTAATGTCATATTAACAATTCTGGACAGTGTTTCTAGAAGATCATCAACTTATCAGTGGAATATTCGCAGTATAGTTGCAACTTCTTACAATTATTTAAATGAAAGTTAGATGTTTCAGGGTCTGTTCATTTGCCATGTACATTATTTGCCTGAAAACTGAGTTAGTTTTACCATTTCTTGAAAGATTGGTTCTAAGAACTAACACCCAGTGATCAGACACCCAAGTCTCAGTTATATACGACTTGAGGCGCTACAATTCAAATGAGGGAACTATATTATCTATACAACTTCCTAAGCCTCTGGTCTGTCGCTTCATTTTTGTAGTTCTTATGCAAAGAAAAACAGAATTGCATGAGCTCTTGACATATTCTGTGCTATTATTAGTAGACTACCGGAAATTTAATTTTAAATCGTTATAAATAATTATCCTACATCCATACAGGGTGTAACAGGTATAAGTACAGATATTTTTATATGTGGTACCTCAAAATTTACACACATCAATGAGGTGGTTGCTTCATTTCTCTGTGTTGAATATTCCTCCCTCAAACTGTCACAAACTTTAAAACCTGATTTTTTCTGCACTGTCATGCTGCACCACTATGCAGACTACACCTGCCCATATGGAATAGCCGTTATGTGTTCTTGCAATGACAGTTCAACTACAGACCTGCTGCCCAGGAGAAAATAATCACTAATGGCTTGCCACATGTGCTTAGAGGTACTAACCAACCTAAAAACATATGACTTGTAATGGCTGTAATTATTAGTCTGCAAATAACATAAACACTTATGCAATGTTGTTCAGTACACTGTCCTCAGTCACCAATAGAAATATCTGCACTTTTACCCATTACACCCTGTATTTGCAAGTACTTTCACATACAGACATTAATACAGATATTACTATATTAATAATCTCATCTGCTGCACTGCCTTGTGTTTCTGCTGAATAAAGAGCTAAAAATATGACACTTAATTCTCATGTACTCACTGCTGATACTTCACGTAACAATTCCACTGAAAAAGCACTCACCTCCTCCACAGTTTCAAAATTAATTCTCTTTTTTTAGGTAGATCTCATAACCACCACGATTTCTACTCGTTCTTTAGCATGGTTTATCCATCAGGAGAATACAAGTCTATGTCCACCTACTTCAGCCACTGTTTACTTGATGCAGAACACCGCTAAATTTTTTATTTAACATGAGCCATGTGCTGGAAATGTTGAAAATAAGTACTGTGAGATAGTAAACTAAGAGACAGAATATGAGGAAAAACCAGAAGAGAAAACAGAAGTCATGTTTTATTTTTCTTGGCAAACACGTTACACAGAAACAGAACTATAAAGCAGCGTAACAAGCTAGTTTCAAATAATGTAGCATCTTTAAAATTGATAATCTTTCACCAAAATGCGCAATCAGCTACAAGGAAATAAAAAATCTTAGATGTTTTTGAAGTTTGTGGCGGTCCCACCTGCTTTTATTTATTCGTTGATTGATGTTTGTTGATTTTCCTTGGTGTCTTTGTACTATGTTGCTACACTGGCTAAATATGGGTTGTGGATTCCGACACTGACTACTTTAAATGATGTAGCCGATATATGCACAGTTACATTTTACAGTACTTTAGTTTTCACTTTGCACAACCCTCCAATAATACACAGTTATATGTGTATGACCAGTGCACTACTGTTTAAACTTTCCACAAGCCTCATTAATAGTTTGCAGGTGAAACTACACATAGTGCTACAATAGTTTCTTGTTGAACATCTACAAGCAGTAAAACCTAACCACAAAGTTCACAGTTCTTGAAGAATAATCAGGTACATATGGAGCAGTCACTGTCATTGGTTTTTACACACAGCCTAATTGTTTAAGACTTATTTCAGAGTTAAATTGAAGCATTGTTGTCGTTCTACGCAACACAGATTCCTCGTCCTAAACTCGGCTGTGAACTGACTGTCTCGTGACCAAAAATCGGGCTCTTATATATCATCACTATAATCAGTACTGAAACCACACATTATTCGAAGTAAAATTTACAGAAATTACAATTAAAACTTAAGTCATTAAATTAACTGAATACATCAAAAAATTGGTTCTTTTTAGTAGTTTCTTCTACTATGAGGATTATGTCAAATTATTTGTCTAAATCGTGAAATTAAGAAATATGTTTATGTAAACAATACTTTTGACAAAACTGTTAATTACTTTGGAATTAACGAGGGGCTGCCTTTGCTAACATGTTTCTGAATAGAGCTAAATAGGAACTTTAAGATTACTAGTACTTTGTCTTCCAAATGTTTACAGTTATTACAGAATTTATCCTTGTTTATAAGTCAACAATAGAATTTAAGTTGCAGAACTATCACTGATTTCACCCTATAATGAAAGATACTAATTAGTAACAGTCAAAATAAATTAGAAAATAAATTACATACTTAACACTAAGCATAAAATTAGATCTGGTGTTATATTCTTATATGCAGATTATATTCACGTATGTTAATGATAATTAGTTAAAAGCAACAAAACGAATTTAAGGAGGCAGATGGCAAAACAAGAGGGAATTAAAATTATTCCAGCTTGCGTTGTCACAAGGTGAACTATTAAATTGTGCTATGTTATATCTTACTAGACAGTGCCTTGAAGAACAAAAATAAATATTATGTTTTCAAAATATTGTGTGAAATAATAATTTCTACAGAGTTGTGTGGATGCCCAGAGGCTGGTGTTTTGATACAAAAGTAGTGTAAAATTTGTACCTATTAATTTCATAAATGATATATGCATTGAAAGAGACTTAAATACATGAAGAATCAAATTAGTAAGGGAAAATATAGGCTATATGGATATCCTCTTAAAAAATATTCAATCTTGTCTTTACAAATTAACAAAACAATCAAGAAACCTAATGGATATTTCAGTATTAACTACTTAAAACAACCAAGACTAGATATTGATGTTCTAAATCTCCTCTTAACATTTAATTTAAAGCCTGAAATAGACATTACAATCTGGATAGCAATGACACTAACTGCACTGACTAATCATATGTTTGTAAATCTATGCTCCAAAAATAATATAGAGGCTTTTAATGTGCACTTATGGAATGTTATTGCATAAATAATTTCTCTGCATATAAAAGATCGTTTATAACTTTTAAAATAACATGTCACATTGTTATCAGCTACAGTGAACAAAATACAAATTATTTTGCAGATAAGTCCATTCCCCAGAATTTTACTGGAGATAAAAACGAAGTTCAAATGACACCTGACTAAATTTTAGTGACAAATTTTAGATTTCCTCTTCTATATGGTGTAATTTTATAAATCTGCTTTGCGCTGTTTACTATACAATTCACCTCCTACAATGTGTACTAATGGGAACTTCTTGAAGAATGTTGTGACTTTAATCTTCTGGACCAAATCTGTTTGATTTCAAGACCTGCTTATACTCTCTGGAAGGCACTACAAGAAAAAAATTGACACAGTATGCTATGGCCTAAAGTATTAACAATGATGTGTAATACTTCATGCCTAAGGACAGTGTACTTTGCACACTCACATTTTTCGGGTTAAACGTCTCATTGGACGGTTGGCGCACTTAGAGAGCATGTATAGGTGCACTCAACCTTTCCATCATTTGAAAAAAGGTAAAATCGAGATTCGGTGGGTCACACAACTCGCTTCCAGCCAGCTACTGTCCAGAATTCTGTTATCTGACCCAACAAAGACGTGCAACTTGTCTGTGCCGCCACGAGCAATGGCCTTTTGTGAGGTACCCAATTAGACGTCATTTGCATGCAGTTTCTGTCACAATGTTTGCCCAAAAACTGATTAAGACGGATCAGCATTCACGGTCAGCAGGAATCCCTGTAGGGTTTGAAACCAACAGCCATCGACAATGCATGACTCTCGTCTTTGGTCCCTGTCGGTTGGGATCTTTCTATGACCACTGTTCCTACGCCATGTTACAAGGCTACAAGTGGTACACCATTCCTTGTAGACACACTGGATAGACCACATTGTTATGTGTCAGCTTCGTTAACAGTGTGGTCATGGGCACACCCAAACGTGATCGCTGCTTTCTGCCATTTGGTCATGTCTCCAAGTCGACCTTTCTTGTTGCTCTAATTCAGTATAACTGATGGTCACTTACACACCATTTTACTGTCATAACATATGTCAGCCGTAGGGAGTTACATGACTGCCTGATATCACTTCTTGACTATCTACAGAGCTCCGAACCGACTAGTGTGCTATTTTAAGGTGGTACTTTGGCGTAATATTTTTGTTGTATGATGAAGAGAGAAGGGAGATGGTGATATCTAGTATTGGCACCAGTGGCTCTCTGTGATCATGTGCTAATGTGCTGCAGCACACTGTGAACATCACACTAAAATAATGCCATTTCTCTTCAAATGCGAAACAGAAATCGCACTAAAATTACGCCATTTCTCTTAGAATGTGTTTGGTATGCAAAGAAAAAGGACGAAAACATGTTTTGTAGCGTTCTCTCAGCGATAGCTAGAAACCAGTGTTGAGTGCTGAAATGACGGTCAGTCGCCGTACGATCAAATCAGAGAAGGGAGGCAGCTGTGTGTATTCGACTGTGCATGCTCTGATGTTACTTCATCTCTGCTGCTCCTAAGGGTGCTACGTTGCTCACAGCACCAGTCAGTATTTTTCTTTGAAGTTGCATGTAAAGTATTGTGCAAGTAACATGGCGAATTCTGTAGGTGATCTGCTGATGAGTCCCTGAGCAAGCAGTAAAGAGAACTCCGAAAGCCCATATCGATGATGTTTCATTGATTGGTTTGCACACTGACGCTTGTTGATGGCCCAGTATTGAAATCTGCAGCAATTTGCGGCAGGATTACACTTCTGTCACGTTGAACGATTCTCTTCAGCCATCATTGGTCCCGTTCATGCAGGATCTTTTTCTGGCCGCAGCGGTGTCGAAGATTTGATGTTTCACCGGATCCCTGATATTCACGGTACACTCGTGAAATGGTCGTGCGGGAAAATCTCTACTTCATCGCTACCCCAGAGATGCTGTGTCCCATCGCTCGTGTGCCGATTATAACATCACGTTTTAACTCACTTAAATCTTGATAACCTACCATTGTAGCAGCAGTAACCAATCTAACAACTACGCCAGACACTTGTTCTCCTATATAGGGGTTGCCTACCGCAGCGCCGTGTTATGCCTGTTTACATATCTCTGTATTTGAATACGCATGCCTATACCAGCTTTTTGGCGCTTCAGTGTATTAGGTAGTAATACAGGACTGTCTTCCAAAGCGCTGCGCCACAGCCATGCCAACTGAGCAGCGCCTTGTCATCAGCAAAGGCCAGCGTGAGCTCGACTTGCAGTGCTGCCAACACAGAGCGTCGATTGGTCTCTGTTGCGTCATGGGGCGGTCGTCGACCCATGCAGTCCGACGGCCTCCAGCTCTTCTTATCAATTCCCAGAGTGCTCTCGTTGATGTCGAAGGTTTGCACACAGGAGTCTCGCCCCAGGTCCACCTGAAGCACTCGCTGGCTCGCAGGGGTCGGCTCTCAGCCCCTGTTTAGGTCGGATGGCGCAGTAGTTAACACACTGGACTCGCATTCGAAAGGACGACGGTTCCGACTCGTGTCTGACAATCCAGATTTAGGTTTTCTGTGATTTGCTTAAATCGTTCCAGGAAAATGCCAGGGTGGTACCTTTGAAAGGGCACGGCCAATTCCCAGTTTGTGCTCTGTCTCTAATGGCCTCGACATCTATGGGACGGTAAACCCAATCTTCCTTCCTTTCCCTGTTTAGAACATCGGTGGCGGTGCACCCCGCCCCTTCCCCTCCCCCCCAGCCCTCGAAGGCGGATGGCGGACAGCATCCAGGTCACACAGCAGGTTTCCAGGCTGATGGCGACCTCCGTGCCCCAACAGTGTTGCCTCGGAAGTTGGCAGTGCTGCAGAGTCCTTCTAGCAATATTCGTGTTTCTGTAGACGATTGCAGGTAGCTAGATGTGCTCAGTGTTGACCTCCATAACTTCCTCTTTCACTGAATAGCTGCAACTGAAACAAGGATTGAGACTACGCTCTGGGTAGTCGGCAATCAGCACTCAGTATTGAGACATTTGTTAAGAAGGGTGGGATATTTATGTTGGCGCTTCCAGAGAGCTCTGTGGCGGTGGGGATGGCTTTAACATGATGTATACTGGTTTTCCCTCGCTGTCAGTTATCCTAGAGACTTCAGACTTCTGCAGCTTCACATTTCAGAGGTTCTGACTCATGTCTGACAACCCAGATTTAGGTTTTCTGTGATTTACTTAAGTCGTTCCAGGAAAATGCCAGGATGGTTCCTTCGAAAGGGCACGGCCGATTCCCTTCCCTTGGTACAATCCAAGTTTGTGCTCTGTCTCTAATGACCTCGATGTCTATGGGACAGTAAACCCAATCTTTCTTCCTTTCCCTGTTTAGAACATCGGTGGCGGTGCTCCCCCCCCCCTTCCCCCCCCCCCCCCCTCGAAGGCGGATGGCGGATAGCATCTAGGTCACACAGCAGGTTTCCAGGCTGATGGCGACCTCCGTGCCCCATCAGTGTTGCCTCGGAAGTTGGCAGTGCCGCAGAGTTCTTCTAGCAATATTCGTGTTTCTGTAGACGATCTCAGGTAGCTATAGGTGTGCTCAGGGTTGACCTCCATAACTTCCTCTTTCACTGAATAGCTGCAACTGAAACAAGGGTTGAGACTACGCTCTGGGTAGTCGGCAATCAGCACTCAGTAATGAGACATTTGTTAAGAAGGGTGGGATATTTATGTTGGCGCTTCCGGAGAGCTCTGCGGCGGTGGGGATGGCCTAAACATGATGTATACTGGTTTTCCCTCGCTGTCAGCTATCCTAGAGACTTCAGACTTCCACAGCTTCACATTTCAGAGGCTATTTTCCACTGGTTCAGCGCATGAAAAATTATTGTCGCGTTGTACCTAGCGTCTCTTATGACACTCTGCTTTGTCGCCAATGTGACGGTATCCCCCGGTTTACATGACATAACTATACTTCGTTCGCAGACTTCGGCTCTCGGTCGTTCCATGCTGCGATAGCTTCCGTGTTTGCAGCAACTTGCTCAGCATTTCCCTCTAGCTGACAATCTATTGGTCATTGACACAGGTTGTTCGGCTTCCGGGAACAGCCAAAGTAGAATTTGGACGAATTTTTGGTGCCCACTTGGAGCGTAGCATTGCTCTATGACAGATGATTTATTTTTGATCGATGAATTATTAATACTTTTTGAAATTTCTGATCAGTAATTGTCATTTTCAACGTTAAAAAACTAATGATGTAAGGTATGTACTGTTTAACAAACGGTGTGTGATACAAAGTTAGTCCGCAGCTCGTGGTCGTGCGGTAGCGTTCTCGCTTCCCACGCCCGGGTTCCCGGGTTCGATTACCGGCGGGGTCAGGGATTTTCTCTGCCTCGTGATGACTGGGTGTTGTGTGCTGTCCTTAGGTTAGTTAGGTTTAAGTAGTTCTAAGTTCTAGGGGACTGATGACCATAGATGTTAAGTCCCATAGTGCTCAGAGCCATTTGATACAAAATTATTGCACAGATGAAAATTAGTGAATGAAACAAGTTACTTGTAGACCTGGAATCGAACGCTCGAAGTTTAGTATTCTGACGAAAACACTGCCTACTGCACTGCCCGGGCATGAGCGCTACACAGTACTGAGTGATGATACTTGTCGGACATCTGATTACAGTGTCGCTGAATTACCTTTCTGTGACGTCCATTTTCTACAGAAAATAAAGCGGTTGGTCAAAAATATGGAAACACTGCGATAAATGCGTGTTTGAACACAAACGCAGAGGATAGCCAAGCCAGCAGGCTGCGCTCTTATATTTGACTACAAACGGTATGTCCAATGTTCTCAGCAAGTTGCAAGTGTCAAATGTGGTCAGAACAGTGTTCTGTGTACCTGTGAGTGCTTTATGCCGAAGCTAAATGAATCCGAACGTGGGCAAATTGTTGGTGCTTGTATGGTGGATCCTTCTGTGCCAAGGGAGCCCAAGTGTTTGGTGTCTGAAGAGGCAAAATATCGCAGTTTTATATGATGTACCGGGAAATCGGGAAACGTCATCCGCTAAGTCACAGCGTGAACGAAAATGCGTACTGAATGATCGTGGCGGACGACAACGGAAATGATTTTGATGAAAAATAGGAGAACGACAGCTGCGTAAGTCACAGCAAGACTGAATGTAGCACTCGCGAATCGTGTCAGTACCAAAACAACACAGAGGTAGCAACTTAAGCAGGGAATTGCGGGGCGAGCTGGAATTCCAAAACCACTCATTCGTGGCGCAGATGCCCATAACAGAAGAACGTAGTGCCGTAAAACCTGGACTATTGATCAGTGGAAGTCAGCCCTTCGGTCGGATGTGCCTTCTTTGGCGCTCTTTCTAATTTCTGGTCGAGTTTGAGTCATAAGAGTGAAATACGGTGGAGGTTCTGTGACGATTTGGGTAGCCATAACGCGTTATTCCTAGGGCCCCCTGGGTACTCTGCAAAGTCGCGTTACTGTCAAGGATTATGTGACCATTTTGGCGGATCAGGTCCACCCTCTGGCACAATGTTTGTTCCCGGATGCTGATGCTGTGTTACAAGAAGACAGGGCCCCTATTGACAGAGCTCGCTTCGTCCACGACTGATTTTGTGAGCCCGAGGATGAACTGTCGCATCTCCCCCGTCCAGCACAGTCGCCAGATCTCAATACCATACAACCTTTGTAGTCTACTTTGGAGAGAACGGTACGTGATCTCTAGCCACCTCCATCATCGTTACTTGACCTTGCCACTATTTTGCAGGAGGGACGTTATAAGATTCTCTTGAAAACCATGCAGGACCTTTGTTTATCCACTCCGAGACGATTGGAAGTCGTTTTGAATACCAACGGTTCTGCTACACCGTATTAGCCACGGTAGTGTTTTGTATCTTTGGTGTTTCAATGTTTCTGTCTATCTCCTGCAAGCGCGGCACGAAAATTTATTAGAGATATTTTAGACAACTATCGACAAACGCGATAAGTAGATAGTTATGTAATGATGTTCGCAGATTACTCAATTGCGAGCACTCCCTCAACGTATTAAAATCCCTTTAAATAGGAGCAAAATTACGATACTCTGTATAACTACACCAAGCTGAGCAACCACTGGAATCAATGACAACCGCCGAGTGAAACGGTATCAATTAAAAGTGATGTAAGGGGGAACGATCGCATTATTTTATTTGCTGGGAAAGAACATGGTTGTCTAACGCCAGGATAGCCGAGAGCGCTAACGCGCTGCGTCCTGGACTCGGGTAGGCGCGCCGGCCCCGGATCGAATCCGCCCGGGGGATTAATGAAGGGGGCCTGTGTGCCGGCTAGCGTGGATGTGGTTTTTAGGCGGTTTTCCACATTCCGCTAGGTGAATAGCGGGCTTGTCCCTATGTTCCGCCTCAGTTACACGACTCGCCGACATCTGAACATGTTCGCACTATTCCATGAATTACACTAGACGCAGACAACTGGGGTTCACTAATTCTGTCCCGGGGGGTATGGGGTGGCGGCAGGAAGGGCATCCGGCCACCCCTTCATCTTAATCTTGCTAAATCCGTTCCTAACAATGCCGACCCTGCGTCAGTGCGGGACATGGCACCAGTGAAAAGAGAGAGAAAAAAAGAACAGGGTGGACTAAATGAAACTTGCCCAGAAAATATTTGTTGATGCGATGTCAGAACTCTTTTCAGATAGCTACAATTTTATTGGCACCATTTTGGCACTCAGTCTTTCACTACTGGTTCTGCTGGAGGTTTTACCAAAACACTTCCAGTTTTTAAACTCTTAAGCAGACAGTTCTGCACACGTTTTCCAGGAATGCTCGACGGTTTTTATCATCAGTACCATTTTGTGTTGCAGTCAACTGGTGACTAAACACGTCTGCTTCTCTCAGTCACTCAAACGTAATGACACAGTGAGGTAGACGGGACTGAGCCTATGCGAAATACCACGCACACACATTCGACGGCATCCGACTGGTACATCGATAATCACAATTTCCAGCATTTTCTCTGAAGGGCAGTTCGGCGTCAGTATTATAATTATTTTCGGGGCTATTTGTATTTTGGCCAGCCTGTACAACAGTCCTAGGGATACAATTTGATCACGATGGAGGTATACATTCGCCCAACAGATTCTTCATTGATTCGCCGATCTGGGACCCTTACGAAGACGTACTTAGTGATGAGGTGGCGAAGATTCGTAAAGCTGTATTTTTTATTTCATTTCATTATTATTACTTTTTGTCGGCCCGAGAGCGTTATGGAAATGGTCAAAGACTTAGATATGGAGATATGACAAGCAAGACGTGCAATTAACATTAATGAGTTCTTTCCAAAAATGCCTAAAACTTCCATATAAGTGGGCTGCGCGGGTAAGTGGTTCACTCCTTTTTTTCTTTTGTTTTTAAGATGTTGAACATCACGGAAAAGTTTATGCTTCAAGTTTCAAGAGCGCACGTTCCAAGTCGAGTGACTGAAACAATATTTGCTTGGCATATATAACTTGCATAATAAGCCTGACGGTAAAATAGCGTTTCGAGCCTATAGGTAGGCGTACCAACACTCTCTCTCCACGTACAAGGTCCACGGATAGAATAATAATGACAGAAATTATACTGATATATTATGTTCCCTTCTCCACACACCTCACGGTGATTGGCTGAGAACAGATGTGGATATAACTGAACCGTAGATGTGGATGTACACTGTTTGGTCAAAAGTATCTGGGCACCTATTACTAGATATTACTATGGGGTGTGTATACCCTGCGCATATATGATGGCTTGAACTCTGCTGGGGACATATTCAGAGAAGTGTCTGAATGTCTGTGGAAGAATGGGAGCCCATTCTTCCTCAAGAATGAAACCAGAAAAGTTGGTGATTTTGGACACTGGAGTCTGGAGCGAATTCGACGTTATAATCATGCCAAAGGCGGTCACTGGGTTCAGGTCGGGACTCTGGGCAGACTAGTCCATTTCAGGAATGTTATTGTATGGAAACCATTGCCTCATAGATGCTGTTTTATGACAGGGTGCACTGTCAGACTAATACAACTATTCCTCTGCTGTATGCAGTGCACAATGCTGTAAAATGTGATCATATCCTTCGGCATGTCGCGGTTTCTTAAACGCAATGAGGGGATCACATCATAACCAGGGGAAAAAAAAACCGTACCGTAACACCTGCTGCTCCATACCTCGCTGCTGGCGCTACATACACTACTGGCCATTAAAATTGCTACACCACGAAGATGACGTGCTACAGACGCGAAATTTAACCGACAGGAAGAAGATGCTTTGATATGCAAATGATTAGCTTTTCAGAGCATTCACACAAGGTTGGCGCCGGTGGCGACACCTACAACGTGCTGACATGAGGGAAGTTTCCAAAAAAAAATGGTTCAAATGGCTCTGAGCACTATGGGACTCAACTGCTAAGGTCATTAGTCCCCTAGAACTTAGAACTAGTTAAACCTAACTAACCTAGGGACATCACAAACATCCATGCCCGAGGCAGGATTCGAACCTGCGACCGTAGCGGTCTTGCGGTTCCAGACTGCAGCGCCTTTAACCGCACGGCCACTTCGGCCGGCGGGAAGTTTCCAACCGATTTCTCATACACAAACAGCAGTTGGCCGGCGTTGCCTGATGAAACGTTGTTGTGATGCCTCGTCTAAGGAGGAGAAATGCGTACCATCACGTTTCCGACTTTGATAAAGGTTGGATTGTAGCCTATCGCGATTGCTGTTAATCGTATCGCGACATTGCTGCTCGCGTTGGTCGAGATCCAATGACTGTTAGCAGAATATGGAATCGGTGGGTTCAGGAGGGTAATACGGAACGCCGTGCTGGATCCCAACGGCCTCGTATCACTAGCAGACGAGATGACATGCATCTTATCCACATGGCTGTAACGGATCGTGCAGCAACGTCTCGATCCCTGAGTCAACAGATGGGGACGTCTGCAAGACAACAACCATCTGCACGAACATTTCGACGACGTTTGCAGAAGCATGGACTGTCAGCTCGGAGACCATGGCTGCGGTTACCCTTGACGCTGCATCACAGCCAGAAGCGCCTGTGATGGTGTACACAACGACGAACCTAGGTGCACAAATGGCAAAACGTCATTTTTTCGAATGAATCCAGGTTCTGTTTACAGCATCGTGATGGTCGCATCCGTGTTTGGCGAAATCGCGGCGAACGCACATTGGAAGCGTGTATTCGTCATCGCCATACTGGCGTATCACCCGGCGTGATGGTATGGGGTGCCATTGGTTACACGTCTCGGTCATCTCTTGTTCGCGTTGACGGCACTTTGAACAGTGGACGTTACGTTTCATATGTGTTACGACCCGTGGCTCTACCCTTCATTCGATCCCTGCGAAACCCTACATTTCAGCAGGACAATGCACGACCGCATGTTGCAGGTCCTGTACGGGCCTTTCTGAATACAGAAAATGTTCGACTGCTGCCCTGACCAGCACATTCTCCAGATCTCTCACCAATTGAAAACGTCTAGTCAATGGTGGCCGAGCAACTGGCTCGTCACAATACGCCAATCACTACTCTTGATGAACTGTGGTATCGTGTTGAAGTTGCATGGGCAGCTGTACCTTTACACGCCATCCAAGCTCTGTTTGACTCAATGCCCAGGCGTATCAAGGCCGTTATTACGGCCAGAGGTGGCTGTTCTGGGTACTGATTTCTCAGGATCTATGAACCCAGATTGCGTGAAAATGCAATCACATGTCAGTTCTAGTATAATATATTTGTCTAATGAATACCCGTTTATCATCTGCATGTCTTCTTGGTGTAGCAATTTTAATGGCCAGTAGTGTATAATGGCAGGTAACGTTCTCCCGGCATTCACGAAACTCAGACCCTTCTATCGGATTGCTACATGGTATGGCGTGATTCTTCACCCCAAGTGATTCGTTTACAGACGTCCACTATCCAGTGGCTCTTTACACCATCCCCAGGCGACGTTTAACATTGGCTACAGAAATGCGTGGTTTCTGAGGAGCTGCTCCACTATTTTGCCTCGTTCTTTTTAACTCTCTATGCACTGTCGCTGAGTTAGGTGAACTACCGGTAACACTGTGGAACTCACGAGTGATTCATTCACCTGATTTCATACGATATTTTACACTCACTCTCCGCAATGTTCTACAGTCCCTGTCCATCTGTACATGAGGTCTGCCGGGTCTCGCTATAGCTGTGGTCCTCCCTTTGCGTCTCCTCTTCAGACTCGCATCACCAACAGTCGGCTTGGGCAATTTTAGAAGGGTAGAGATGTCCCTTATGGATTTGTTACTCGGTGGACATCCAATGATTAGTCCACGTTCGAACATGTTTTATGCGCTACAATTAATTGCGGGTAACGCTCTGTCGTTATTCACGAAACCCAGACACTTCTATCGGATTGCCAAGAGTTATGTTCAAGAAAATGAGAACCTCCTCTATAAAAATCAACATGGATTCCGCAAACAGAGATCCTGCGAAACTCAGCTATCGCTCTGTGCCTCCATGAGATCCACGGCGCAGTGGATAACGGCCCTGAGGTTGCTGCCGTGTTCCTTGAATTCAGTTACACATTTGACACCATCCCGCATTGCCGTTTAATGAAAAAATACGAGCTTACGGAGTGTCGGAGCAGATTTGCGATTGGATTCAAGACTTTCTTGCAGATAGAACTCAACATGTCGCTCTTAACGGTTCTAAACAGACAGATGTAAAGGTAATAGCCGGAGTACCACAGAGAAGTGTGATAGGGCCGTTGCTGTTTACAATATACAGGGTGGTCCATTGATCATGACGGGGCCAAATATCTCACGAAATAAGCGTCAAACGAAAAAACTACAAAGAACGAAACTTGTCTAGCTTGAAGGGGGAAACCAGATGGCGCTATGGTTGGCCCACTAGATGGCGCTGCCATAGTTCAAAAGGATCTCAACTGCGTTTTTTTTTAAATAGGAACTCCCATTTTTATTTCATATTCGTCCAGTACGTAAAGAAATATGAATGTTTTAGTTGGACCACTTTTTTCGCTTTGTGATAGATGGCGCTGTAATAGTCACAGACATATGGCTCACAATTTTAGAGGAACAGTTGGTAACAGGTAGGTTTTTTAAATTAAAATACAGAACGTAGGGACGTTTGAACATTTTATTTCGGTTGTTCCAATGGGATACATGTACCTCTGTGAACTTATCATTTCTGAGAACGCATGCTGTTACAGAGTGATTACCTGTAAATACCACATTAATGCAATACATGCTCAAAATGATGTCCGTCAACCTCAATGCATTTGGCAATACGTGTAACGACATTCCTCTCAACAGCGAGTAGTTCGCCTTCCGTAATGTTCGCACATGCATTGACAATGCGCTGACGCATGTTTTCAGGCGTTGTCGGTGGATCACGATAGCAAATATCCTTCAACTTTCCCCACAGAAAGATATCCGGGGACGCCAGATGCGGTGAACGTGCGGGCCATGGTATGGTGCTTCGACAACCAGTCCACCTGTCATGAAATATGCTATTCAATACCGCTTGAACCGCACGCGAGCTATGTGCCGGAGATCCATCATGTTGGAAGTACATCGCCGTTCTGTCATGCAGTGAAATATCTTGTAGTAACATCGGTAGAACATTACGTAGGAAATCAGCATACATTACACCATTTAGATTGCCATCAATAAAATGGGGGCCAATTATCCTTCCTCCCATAATGCCGCACCACGCATTAACCCGCCAAGGGTCGCTGATGTTCCACTTGTCGCAGTCATCGTGGATTTTGGATTTTCCGTTGCCCAGTAGTGCATATTATGCCGGTTTATGTTACCGCTGTTGGTGAATGACGCATCGTCGCTAAATAGAACGCGTGCAGAAAATCTGTCATCGTCCCGTAATTTCTCTTGTGCCCAGTGGCAGAACTGTACAGGACGTTCAAAGTCGTCGCCATGCAATTCCTGGTGCATAGAAATATAAACGGTCCATTTTAACACGGGTATTGTATCACGAAGCAAATACCGTCCGCACTGGCGGAATGTTACGTGATACCACGTACTTATACGTTTGTGACTATTGCGGCGCCATCTATCACAAAGCGAAAAAAGTGGTCCAACTACACCATTCATATTTCTTTACGTACTACACGAATATGTAATAAAAATGGGGGTTCCTATTTTTAAAAAAACGCGGTTGATATCCGTTTGACCTATGGCAGCGCCATCTAGCGGGTCAACCATAGCGCCATCTGGTTTCCCCCTTCAAGCTAAACGAGTTTCGTTGTTTGTAGTTTTTTCGTTTGATGCTTATTTCGTGAGATATTTGGCCAGGTCACTATCAATGGACCACCCTGTATATAAATGAGCTAGTAGAAAGCGTCGGATGCTCTTTAAGGTTATTCGCAGATGATGCAGTTGCCTATACCAAAATAGCAACGCCAGAAGATAGAAAGAATTTGCAGAACGATCTGCAGGGTATTGATGAATGGTGCAGGCTCTGGCAGTTGACCTGAACGTAAATAAATATAACATACTGTCCATACATAGGAAAAGAAATCCACTACTGTACAGCTACACTGTTTATGACAAACAGCTGGAGACAGCGTCTGCCGTAAAATATCTAGGCGTTACCATCCAGAGCGACCTTAAGTGGAATGACCACATAAAACAGATAGTGAGGAAAGCAGACACCAGACTCAGATTCATCGGAAGAATCTTAAGGAAATGTAACTCATCCACGGAAGAGCTAGCTAATAGGGCGCTTGTTCGCCCGATCCTTGAGTATTGTTCATCTATCTGGGGTCCCTATCAGGTAGGACTGATAGAGGAGATAGAGAAGATCCAACAAAGGGTGGCGAGTTTCGTCAAGGGATCGTTAAGCTGGTGAGAGAGCGTTACGGAGATGCTAAACAAACTCCACTGGCAGACGTTACAAGAGAGGCATTGTGCATCACGGAGATATTTACTATTGAAATTTCGGGACAGCACTTTTCAGGAGGAGACAGACAACATATTACTTCCTCCCACATACATCTCGCGTATTGACCACGAGGAGAAAATTCGAGAAATTGGAACCAATACAAAGGCTATCCGACAATCATTCTTCCCACGCACCATTCGTGAGTGGAACAGGGTTGGAGGGATCAGATAGTGGTACCGAAAATACCCTCCCCCACACACCATTAGGTGGCTTGCGGAGTGTCATATAGATGTGGATGTAGAAGTCAATGAACTCTGCTGACCGACTCAGTTCTCAACACAATATACCCCGCCTCCTTTTATACTGGCAGGCACCTAGTGGTCAAACATGCTTTACACAGGGGTACTCGGATACTTTTCATCAGATAATGTGGACGAGGATGAGTCTTGTAATACCACAGACGCCTAAATATGCCTGCTACGCGCCTTATCACTAAAAGACTGCTTGAAAGCTGTCCCAGCGCAATTTTCTTGAGACATGGCACTCCTGTGTGCTGCTGCTCGACTTGAAGGTAACGATTTCGTATTCTAATGGTGGAAGAAGTATTACAGCCAGTATCTGGCCGGTGACGGGTGGAGACGATGTAGCGTGAAGTTCCTGATCACCAGATGTTACGCCAATGTCCTGGATTAAATTCAAAACCTTTGCGCAGCATCTCATGGTGTGAGGACATATGACACTGTTAATAATGATCCGTCCGTCTGGAATATTCTAAGCCTACGTGGAAATCCTGAATATCTCATTGATGTTTTCAGAAACCTGTATTTAGATTCGAGTTGCTGCATTAGAACAGAAGATGGGAACACCCCTATATTTTGAGAAGCGTCAGACAAGGATACATTTTATCAACATGACTGTTCATTTAATCGTAGATTTCGTAATGAGAAGAACTGTGGACAACTCCAACATGGGCATACGTTTGGATGAGCAAATCAGGCTTACATGTATAGATTTTGCTGATGACATTGTTCTTCTGTCAGAAATCGCACAAAGTTTACAACCAATGACTACCAAGCTGGGTGGAATGGCCAGCTGTGTAGGGATAAAAATAAACAGAGGTAAAACAAAAACAATATGCATAATAAGTGGAAATGTATCTACTCAAATTACAGTGCAACAGAAGGTACTACAAGGTGTTGGCCGATTTCCGTATCTCGGCAGACTTATCTGTAATAAGTGGGACGTAGATGCAGACATCACCAGCTGAATTGGAAAAATCTTCCAACGAATGCAATCCACAAAGTAATTAGCATGTCGGCAAAGCTTCGGCTGTATTCCTCTATCATCCTACCGATGGCCATCCACGCATGTGAGACATGGAAAATGTCAACAAAATCGACATACACGGTCAATGTTTTTCAGCGACGATGCTTGAGGCGAATTTTAGTATCAGCTATCGCGACCACGATTCAAGTTACTATCTGTTATTTACTCGAGCCAGAAGTAAACACACTGCATGGTAATTACTATTAACAACAAAAGAGAGAAAGAATTATTAACCTACACTGCTGGTGCGCAACATCTCGCGACATGAATTGCGCTCGAAGTCGCGAGTTGAACATCTTCTTCTGTGCAAGATGCTGCGTATAGTTGACAGATCAGTAGGTGTTCCATGGTACGTTCTTCTCCGCAGTCACAATTGGTGATATCCACAGAAAAATGCCAGTTCTGGAGGTTACTGCTGTGTCTTCCATCTCCAGATAGTAAGTGGTTGAGTGATCTCCACACGGTCCAATTCCGTTCACGACCAGGTTGGATGGTTTCCTAAGGGTGTTGCCAGGTCGAGTTTTTCTCAATTCGAGTAACCCACATTTGTTTCCATGCTGTAACTGCTGTTGTTGCAACGCTGAAGTGGCCTTGCTAAAACTTCTTCTGGCCCTCAACCTTGGGGCTGCTGGAATGTGTCCATATAATGATGGATGGTTTTCCTGATAAGCCTGATTAGTTCTCTTCACATTGGCAGCTAAGTTACTTCACGACGAATATCTGGTAGTTGCGCGCTGTTAAGAGTTTCAACTCTCTCAATGATCCATGATTCAACAGAAGTGCTGAGAAGAAGTGGTCTACGTACGCTGCGCAGAATTGTTGCTGAAAGAAGACTGAAGCTTGCGGGACACGTTCTACGCATGAAAGATGGAAGAATTTCCAAATCATCACTGTTGTGGAAACCAACGGACGGATAAAGAAGTAGAGGAAGACCGCTTTTTCAAAAGATCTTCTGTGCATGGACATGAACTGGGAGAGAGTTGCAAACCTGGCATATGATCGAGACCGTTGAAGGAAACTTGTTGCCTGATATGCTACCTAGCATTGGAGGAACTAAATCTAAGTAAGTCTGTTCCGTGCAATCTAAGTAATTCTTCACTGTGTGGAATGTGTTTTTAACAGACACTTTGTTAACCACCTCACTGAGGTTGCATTCGTAATATAGCGCTTACAAATTACTTTAAAGGTAGAGTTCTGCAAATCACTAAGCTACCGCGTAGACATGAGTCAGACCTGCGGAAGTGCTTTGCAGTCAACTATTTGTCATGAGCTGCGCTGGAATGCGTCAGTTGCTCGGCGGTGACTCAGACGCCGCTGTGCTAACGAGAAACAGAAAGAATTCCTTTTCACGGTACCAAGCATGAGCATAACTTGCAGTCGTATCACTTTCCATATCTCTATTTTAACACTGCGTGCACATTGTGTACGTTGAAAGATTTGCATCTTAGAACACATTAATTGTAGAAAATGTTTGTGGAATACAGAGAACTGACTGTAGAAAATATGTTCTGTAGGACACAGAAAACTGATTGTCCATTATACACATACTCTCTACTTACTGTTGAGTTCGACTCCACGAACGGCTACAAAATGAGTCAGAATCATATGTAAAAATCAGTTCATTATAAAAGCTGTTGCGGAAGACTCGCATTCGGGAGTACGACGGTTCAAACCCGCTTCCGCCAATCCTGATTTAGGTTTTCCGTAATTTCCCTAAATCACTCCAGGTAAATACCGGAATGGTTTCTTTAAAAGGGAACCACCTATTTCCTTCCCCGTCCATCCGTAATCCGACGGGACCTACGACTTCACTGTTTGGTCCCCTTCCCCAGACCAATCAATCACTCAATCAAAGTTTTACTATAGGTTCATCAAGCAAGAATCATATCAAGAAAGTGGAGAAATGTTACATAACGATATGTCTGGAAATGTCTGGATTATCGGTTTTGCACTAAGATGTTAACCAAGAAAGAACTGTACAATTATGTATAATGATTTGTGTGTTCTCTTTATTCTTAGCTTGAATACAAACTCTTGTGTTTCAGTTCGAGTCACAGTCAAATTGCATGTATGGCCAAGTAGTTGTGGCATCCCACTCGTTATGACAGCCATATGTATCAGCTTCACTCAGTTTATTGGATAAAAATCAGCCGGCCGGAGTGGCCGTGCGGTTCTAGGCGCTACAGTCTGGAGCCGAGCGACCGCTACGGTCGCAGGTTCGAATCCTGTCTCGGGCATGGATGTGTGTGATGTCCTTAGGTTAGTTAGGTTTAATTAGTTCTAAGTTCTAGGCGACTGATGACCTCAGAAGTTAAGTTGCGTAGTGCTCAGAGCCATTTGATAAAAATCAGATGTAGTTGTTTATTTGTGCTCAGCAGTTGGTTGAGTGCATTCAACATGTGGTAGTGCATCGTCATAGTGTCACATAATGTTGGATTATGTTGGGTTGCACGTTTCGCAGATGCCTGCGTGGTCGTGCTGTTAGCAATGAACACAGAGAAGAGTAGCTGTTTCGAACAGTATCCCCAGACCGATAACATCCGAATCATCAAGAGCCATAACAAACCGTCTGCCGACGGACACCAAAAATCACATCGGCAGTAGCCGTCCACATTCTCTGTAGTAGGCAGTTCATGATGGAAGCGAAGGGATCCTTTTGTGGAACGCTTTCCACAGCAGTTGGAAAACATCGAATCCACACAATAGTAGGGCTGTGATAGTCATCTGTGTTATGAGCTGCCACGTCGTTCACACGACTAGTATTCCCACTGCCAGAAATGCGACATAGTGCGGGCAGTGCTATCCATCTACATCTACATCATACTAGTTGTATAGTAATGGCTTTCTTTTCCTGTGTATCTTACATTTATTTACGTTCAGCGTCAACTACCGGACGCTGCACCATTCATCAATCCTCTGAAGGTCATTCTGCAAATCGATACTATTTTCTGGCGTTACTACTTTGTTACAGACAACCACATCACCCGTGAACAAATCGACGCTTTCTGCTAGATCATTTATATACATTGTGAACAATAACGGTCCTCTTATACTTCCTTTTTTTTTTACGCTGCAACAGAGCAGAGCTCAAGATCTATGTTGCGGAATCCACTATTATGAATCTTACAGAGGAGATTTTAGTGTTCTCCAAAAATGTAGTAATTCTTGAGCATCCATGGTGAAACAGCTGCGAGATGACGGCTATTCCAGCATCTGCTGTTGTTGTTGTGCCTGTTGATCACGCTTCGTGTGAAATTGTAATGCCTACTGCTCCTATAGCTTCTAGATGTGGTTTTCCTGTTACACTACGTGATCAAAACTATCCGGACACCTGGCTGAAAATGATTTATAAGTTCGTGGCGCCCTCCATCGGTAATGCTGGAATTCAATAGGGTGTTGGCCTACCCTTTGCCTTGATGACAGCTTCAACTCTCGCAGGCATACGTTCAATCAGGTGCTTGAAGGTTTCTTGGGGAATAGCAGCCCATTCTTCACGAAGTACTGCTCTGAGGAAAGGTATCGATGTCGATCGGTGAGGCCTGGCACGAAGTCGGCGTTCCAAAACATCCCAAAGGTATTCTATAGGATTCAGGTGTTGACTCTGTGCAGGCCAGTCCATTAAAGGGATGTTATTGTCGTGTAACCAATCCGCCACACTCCGTGCATTATAACAAGTGCTCGATCGTGTTGAAAGATGCAATCGCCATCCCCGAACTGCTCTTCAACTGTGGGAAGCAAGAAGGTTCTTAAAACATCAGTGTTGGCCTGTGCTGTGATAGTGCCACGCAAAACAACAAGGGGTGCAAGCCCCCTCCATGAAAAACACGACCACGCCATAACACCACCGCCTCCGAATTTTACTGATTGCACTACACACGCTGGCATATGACGTTCACCGGGCATTCGCCATACCCACACCCTGCCATCGGATCGCCACATTGTGTACCGGTATTTCATCATTCCATACAATGTTTTTCCGCTGTTCAATCGTCCGATGTTTACGCTCCTTGTACCAAGTGAGGCGTCGTTTGGCATTTACCGGCGTGATGTATGGCTTCTGAACAGCCGCTCGACCATGAAATCGAAGTTTTCTCACCACCCGCCTAACCGTCATAGTACTTGCTGTGGTTCCTGATGCAGTTTGGAATTTCTGTGTGATGGTCTGGATAGATGTCTGCCTGTTACACATTACGACCCTCTTCAACTGTCAGCGGTCTCTATCAGTCGCCCGCATCTCGTGGTCGTGCGGTAGCGTTCTCGCTTCCCACGCACGGGCTCCCGGGTTCGATTCCCGGCGGGGTCAGGGATTTTCTCTGCCTCGTGATGGCTGGGTGTTGTGTGCTGTCCTTAGGTTAGTTAGGTTTAAGTAGTTCTAAGTTCTAGGGGACTGATGACCACAGCAGTTGAGTCCCATAGTGCTCAGAGCCATTTGAACCATTTTTTTTCTCTGTCAGTCAACAGACGAGGTCGGCCTGTACGCTTTTGTGCTATACGTGTTGCTTCACGTTTCTGCTTCGCTATCACATCGGAAACAGTGGACCTAGGGATGTTTAGAAGTGTGGAAATGTCGCGTACAGACGTATGATACAAGTGACACCCAGTCACCTGACCACGTTCGAAATCCGTGAGTTCCGCGGAGCGCCCTATTCTGCTCTATCACGATGTCTAATGACTACTGAGGTCACTAATATGGAGTATCTGGCAGTATGTGGCAGCGCAATGCACGTAATATGAAAAACGTATGTCTTTGGGGGCGTGCGGATACTTTTGATCACATAGTGTACTTAAAAGGTTTTCATTTGGCTTTTTCCGTGAGGTAATCCAACTAATCTGGTCGTGATACTTACAATCAGAGTCCGCCTAGTAAGAGTCGGCGATATCGCGGAAAACAGATTCCGATATGGGAGCGGCGTCTTGAAGTTCTTGTCCTTGTTGATACTCGTACTAGGCTGGGAATATTTATATGGATGCTAGATCCCAAATTTTGAACTTGGCTCTTGCTGTCTCATATAAAGGCCTCTAACAGTAGAGTCAGATCACATAGCAGAGCCGGAAAAGTTATACTGGCAATCGACTCTGTGATCGATATTTACAGGCGATAAATTGATAATCAATAATCAACAATAGCGCGCAAGTTGTGGACCTTAGGAACGATCATATCTGACTTAAAAAATAACTTTTCATACGTGTGTCTCAGCCACAAAATTCAACTAGCTTGCTACTCTAAACGTATCTTGAAAAGTTAACGAATACTTCCTATGCCCAGGTGGCGCACGACAAATTCAAGGCTGTGATTAGACTGGTATAGCGACGTAGGTGTGAGGCGGTATATCGTAGCTTAGATGAAGCATATTCATTATCACACCTCTTATTCTATTTCTTAAAATTTACAACACTATTTGAGTTTCTCAACTTTTAAAATAAGTTTAGGTACAAAAGTCATTTCGTAGCACTGTTACGCAGAACTGTGAACATCAGAAGTAATGTCTGACGTCACCTAAGAAATCCTTAACTAAACTGTATAGTAAAGGTGACAGCACGTTTGAAAAAATTATATGGATCCGAAGGTTAGACTATATGTGTTTTATGTGAAATACCTTCACAGAGGTGTGATTGTATGGAGATATATGACCATTATGCATGGAACGTATTTGTAAGGAAATTTATTCAAATTTTCAAAAAGGCTTGGAAAACACATAAAATTCATAAGCATTCTTGAAATTTTATCAGAGTTGAACGAAACTTTTTCTTTATAAAATAGAAGTGCATTATGAAATTGCAGTGAGTTGATACATGGAGGTGGTGTGTGGCCGAGTGTACTACTGGTACCACTACCTTTTTCCCCTTTCCTTGCTCCATTTCTGAATGGAGCGAGAGAAGAATGATCGACTCAAAACCTCGATATGAGCTCTAACGTCACTGATTTTATAATGAAGGTCATTTCACGAGACGTATGTGATAGGAAGTAATATATTGCTCGACTCTTCTTGGTACGTGCGCCGGCAAACCTCTCCGTGATGCGCAATACTTCTCTCGTAGCCTCTGCCACTGGAGTTTGCTGAGAATCTCCGTAACGCTCTCACGCTGACTAAACGATCGTGTGACGAAACGCAGTGGTCTTCGTTGGGTTTTCTCTGTTAATTTAACTTGGTACAGGGTCCCATAGATACGAGTGATGCTCAATAATCACTCTTACATATTTTTTGTAAGCAATTTCTTTCATGGATAAATTACTGTTTCTTAAAATTTTTCCCAGTGTATTTCAGCTAGGGATCTGCTTTTCCTACAATTTATTTTCGGTCGTTCCATATGGTTTCTTTTAGATGTTTAACAGTAGCTATTTTTCACCAATAATGTAATCGAACAGTACTGGATCTCTTCGCCTATTCATGCATAATGTGCTGCATTTATTTACTTTCAGGATAACGGCCCTACATCACTTCCTTGAGGTATTGCTCAAATTACCTTCACACCCGTCGACTTTGTTCTGTTACAAACTGCAGGGCCTGGACAAAAATTTAGAAACACTGCGGGGAAAGCATGCTTGAACACAAATGCAGATACTAATCAAGCATGAAGGTTGCGCTGTTATATTTGACCACGAAAGGTACCTGTGCAATGTCCCCAGCAAGTAAGGCACCGAGCGAGGTGGCGCAGTGGTTAGCACACTGGACTCGCATTCGGGAGGACGACGGTTCAATCCCGCGTCCGGCCATCCTGATTTAGGTTTTCCGTGATTTCCCTAAATCGCTCCAGGCAAATGCCGGGATGGTTCCTTTCAAAGGGCACGGCCGACTTCCTTCCCCATCCGCCCCTAATCCGATGAGACCGATGACCTCGCTGTCTGGTCTCCTCCCCCTAAAACCAACCAACCAACCAAGTAAGGCAGCTATCATTATCTGCCGCCACTATCAGTAGGATTTGGTTAAATGGTTCCAATGGCTCTGAGCACTATGGGACTTAACTGCTGTGGTCATCAGTCCCCTAGAACTTAGAACTACTCAAACCTAACTAACCTAAGGACATCACACACATCCATGCCCGAGGCAGGATTCGAACCTGCGACCGTAGCGGTCGCGCGGTTCCAGACTGTAGCGCCTAGAACCGCTCGGCAACTCCAGCCGGCTAGGATTTGGTCTCTGGATCAGAGATGACCAGGAATTTACTATCGGCCGTGGACCTCCATTACGTTACTTTCTTCTACGAGGGTCTCTCCAAAAGAAATGCACACTATTTTTTTTAAACTCCATCTTTTATTCTACATGTTTGAAAGTTTTACAGTGTGTAGATACATCCTTTAGGAACATTATTTTCATTTCTCCAGATAATTTCCATCCCTCTCAACTGCCTTACGCCATCTTGGAACCAGCGCCTGTATACCCGCACGGTAAAATTCTGGACCAACCTGTCGGAGCCACTGTTTGGGAGCGTGCACAAGGGAGTCATCATCTTCAAACCTTGTTCCACGAAGAGAGTCTTTCAGTTTCCGAAAGAGATGATAGTCACATGGAGCCAGGTCAGGACTGTAAGGCGGGTGTTTCAGTGTTGTCCATCCGAGTTTTGTGATCGCTTCCATGGTTTTTTGACTGACATGTGGCCGTGCATTGTCATGCACAGCAAAACATACTGTTTTTGCCGATATGGTCGAACAAGACTCAGTCGAGCTTGAAGTTTCTTCAGCGTCGTCACATATGCATCAGAATTTATGGTGGTTCCACTTGGCATGATTCTAACATCCTGCATGGTGTCTGTTTGTTCTATATCGTGTCTCCCTACCACTTTCGCGCAACGACGCTCTGAGCGTGTTTTTTAGGGAATTGATTAGTTTGAACCTGGGACCTGTTGCTGGTAAGGAGACGCCAGACCACACATGTCATGTAGAATTCAGAAGAGTTCTGTGAGACTAGCGATGATATAGCCAAATGCTTAATGATTTCAGCGTCAGCTCCACTGCACTCCCTGTAAAAGAATCTTAATACTAACTAAATTTAGTGGAAGGGGTTCAAGGCTTTCCTATTTTTAGTTAGATGGTAAAATAACGTCGAAAAAGCAGTTAAGTTTACCATTGGAAATTTTCTTCTACTCACAAAACATTGTTTATAAATTGCACTGTTGATAAAAGGAAATGTTTTAATACAGGATGTTAAAAAACCAACTGCATTCAACAAAAATGTGAACGAATATTCCCTGAGTGGGTTTCCAAGTTCTACAATGGATCGAAGGATGACCTATGTCATATCACATCTATAATCTAGGTTTAAATTAAGTTTCACAAGAGAGAAAACTATCAAAATGGTCTACAGGCACCCTCAATTATCTTTAATTACTTATCTAACTTGTCGTAAATTACATTGGCTGATGTGGCTTCTCAATAACTATATAACAGAAAAATCATCGCGTTTCAGATTTTTACTTCAAGTGGCAAATGTGAACACCATGGGCTTTAATTGACGATCGACAGTAGTATTACGCAAAAAGGGGGTGTAACAGATGAGACTTCTGCAGTTCTGAGTGAAGTTTTATGCGCTGATACGTGGCATCGCGTGCGTTCATTACCTTGTCGGTGTTCATGAGGGGGCGGCGGACAACACAGCTCCGCTCACCTCGCCGTCTCGGAAGCAACTCTCTCCTAACTTCTCCTTACTACAATTTACCGAAGTTGTTTAAAAAAATTATCTGGCTGTGTTTTCATCTGACTAATCAGGGTCTCAATGTTAACCTTAAGCTTCACCTACAAAAATTCTGTCCATCTAATGAGAAACGTTATACTTTTTGTGGTGGGGCAATGTTTTTAAAGTTTGCAACATAACAGAGACGCGAAAAAGTCTCACGCTAAAACTTGCAGCTGGTGTGGTCCTTTTAGCGTTACCGTAAGATCTATACTGTTCTTCTGGAGGGCTCTATCTTTTAACGTGGGCTAGGGAGTGGTCCTGACGTAACAGAGACGCGAAAAAGTCTCGCGCTAAGGCTCTAGCTTTTAACATGGGCTGGGGGGTGGTCCTAACGGTTAGCTGGCGACGTGGGTGTCCGTCCCTTATCGTAGGGCCTTCTAACTTAACACGGTTCTGCTCTCGGCTTCTGTTCTCGTTTCTCCCCTCGGAACTGCGTCTGTCTTACGGTGGGAAGGTATGACATGCATTTAGGCATTCTTGTGTTAGTCTGTGGTATTCCATTTGCTCACTCGTTACTCGTATTACTTTGGTTAATTTAATGTCACGATTTATTGGGAGCTATGTGACATACTACCGGATTTGCTTATAATGTCAGGGTTTTCATGGAAGGTGTTGGATTTGCCTGACACCTTACATATCACCACCCTTCGAACTTAATTTTTGTACTGAAGTTAGGCAATGATTGAATCGTTGTGTAAGCCAGTCAAAAATTATTCCGTTATCTAAATTTTGTTGCCTACTGTTTAGCCACATTATTCTGTTCTATGCTAGCTTGTATTACTAATTTATATTTTTATATTATTCCACATTATTCTCAAAAATGACAAGAGAAGAATTTTTTTATGCTATTATTAATTTTTAATTATTTTCTTTCTTTATTTAAGTGTGCAGTTTGTTTTTTAAGAAGTTTGTTATCGAAAGCGAGGAGTCTTTCACATCGATTTTCTTAGAAATATATTTGTTTTATAAATGTAGTAATTAAGTAAAATCTATTCCTAACACATTTTCTAAATATCATGTACAAGTAAAATGTTTTTGTTTCTAGACACTCATTTCAACATTGTTACACCAACAAATAAGAATTATTTCCAAGAATTGCTTTGAAAAAGAAATATACATACACAAGTATTGAGATATTATCCTAACAAATGGTACAAATGTTAAAAAAAAGGGAAAACATCCAACAAGATAATTTTTTATTCTTTGTTTTTATAAGGAGATAATAAGTAAAATATAGTTATTCTTTTATTTTTATGAGGTGAAAATAAGTGGCATATAGTCTTAGTGTTTATTATGCCTTACTTTTGTTCTTTATATACTGTCCATTTCAGAACTAATGACTTATTTTTATCGATAGTCTATTTTTTTCTTAAGTCCATAGTCAATGACTGTTATTTTGTAGTTTATTAACTGTCTGGTGTGCTTAACTTATTTAGTTTTTCACACGTTTCTTTTGCACAATCCCTACATCACATAATTTGATTTCACACATTCACACAATCCTATGAATGTTTAAGCATGAGGTTGGCGAATGTTTTTGCACGAAGGTGGTGGACTTGAGCGAGATGGATGTGGGCAAGTATTTGATGTACAGCTTCGTTCATCGTTCCTTGTTGGTTTTGCAAGTGTGTGTTGCTGTTGTGGAGGTCCCATAATGGAATGGAGCTGTGAGTGCAGAATCTCATGGTTTACTGGCTTTGTATGTGTGAAAGTCATCGTTATGTGTCGCTGTAAGCGGCCGTTTTTCGTTGTAATACTTCGCAGACGACTAGTTTACAATAGGATAGGGATTTGGGAAGGTATGTCGTCAATTCTGTAACAGTTCTGATACTAAATGTAACTGGGTTTTCTCTTTTATTGCTAGTCAATTGTCAGGATGAGCATCACTGCAATGGGCATTAAATTCTAAAGCATTATGTCAGGGTGAAAATACTAAATAAATTAATTTTTCTCTTTTAACAACATGTGGGCAGGGTGGGTTCTTCCTTGGCTCGGGTATGAGGTAGAATGAAACAGCATTTTTACATAAGATAACTTTTATTGAAGATTTGTACAACTGTTTCCTTACTCGATGTCCTGGCTCTGAGAGCGGCAGCTGTGTCATTTGCGAAGCCTTCTGCTGTGGCAGCGGCGGTATCTGATTACACGTGGCAGTGCGTATCTTGTGTCGCCGTCTCGCCCAGCTGACTGGAAACGCGCAGCGCGAGGTGGCCCGTTTAATTATTGCGAGCGAAGTCGTGCATCGGATGGTGATACCTTGGATGTGGCGTCCCAGTGTTTCTCTTCTCTAAGCGGTTGTGTGTGTTCTGCGTCGGCCAGCGAAGCGGCGCAGCGGGGGAAGGCCAGTGTCCCGGACTCGAACAACGGACTCCCGCTTGCCAGTCTTCGGCTGTCAGATCTTCATCCCAGCTCACAGGTGACTGCTGATGTGAGGCCGTCTTCTTCCCGTCCTCACGAGTCACCCGGGTACGTAAAAATCAGACTTCAAATACCTTTTAACTTCTGTCTTCTGGCGCCGAGGCTGCTGCTTGCTATTCCATTACAGCGGCGGACTTGGTGCGTCTGTGCATGATGTAGTCTCTTCTTGCATGACGGTCTTCAGCACCGAAACTGACTGAAAACTACTGCTACTCTTCTCTTCTTCCTTCGTCTGTCAGGCTCACTGTGTCTCGCGTATTTATTCACTTCAGTTTACTGGAGGTGAATGACTTCATGGTCATTGCCTCATCTGTCACGTTGAAAAGCTTCTCGAAGAATCTTCTTAATGTCGGTCGTTGGCTCTTGGAATGTAGGCGAGGGCATTTGCTCACATGTGACAACTGAGAAACACGTGAGCCGGTCGGGCGATGCCCTGACGGCTGAATCAACAGCGTCTGCTTATGTGGAACTTGCTGACTTCACGGTCATTGTCTTTTCTGCTCTGCTGTTCTGCCCGCTGTTTGCCAGTATGTAACTCTCTAAACTAAACCAAGTTTTTCATTTATTTTCTAATTTCCACTTCACTTTGATTTCACTAATTTATTTACTTAAGTACCACTCAACATTCCTCCACCCTTCAGAGAAATTCGCCCTCGAATTTACCACTCAACATTCCTCCACTCTTCACACGGCAAACCACTAACACAAGCAATGAAAACTCTCGACTTAGAAGATTACACATGCTTCACATTAAGTATGTTGAAAATACTTTATCACTTTACTAAAGCACTGTACACTCATGAATCAGTTCACACATAAATCGTTGTAATAAGTGTAACAAATCTTGATGACAATGAATAAACAAAAAATAGATTTTCACTTAGAAAATTCCATAGCAACACCTGTTTAATCTACCCTATACTAATGCAAGAATATCTATTCTACGGTATTGTTTGTTTTAACATGAGACTGTTTAGTAAAGACTGAAGTACAATAAACAAAATTAATACACTAATGCTCAAAAGTAACCACTGAAGTACACCAGTTAAGAGTGTGGTATCCAGTTAGCAGGGATTTGATGATGTGTCATATTATGAATTGGCTTATTTTTTCGTCTTAAATAAAAGAAAACTGTACAAAGCAGAAACACCAACACAAAGGTTCCAGGTATACCCGTTCCTAACATTATAATTTTAGTTTTGTGTTCACTTTTTAATTTTAAGACATGTTGCATCATAACGTTGGCATCAATTTTGCCTTGCTGTGAGTTTATGAACATATCTAATGACTTCAGAAGGGAATTGTCAAGGGAGTCATTGAGGTAGGATAGGTTTTGTGTAGGAAATGCTTGCATGGCGTTTTCTGAAAAAAGCAAACAACATGATTATGGACCTATCAACCTAGTAAAAACAAAAACAAAGAAAAGAACGAATACATTGTTAACTACAAGATCTACATGTTTCTACATTCAACTTTTTTCTTAAAAAATAAAAAAACCATGATCATTTATTAATTATTGACATTTGTATATTATCCACAGTCTACTAAGATTCAACTAGGACATTCGCACCCTTGGTCGAAGATTGTATGGTGCCATGTCTGTAAGTTGTGCTGGCGTAGCCATTCTTTTTCCTTTTCGGGAACTTCCTCCACCCTTCGTAAAAGCAGACACTATTGTTGAAGGAATTACATCTGGAGCGCCCTTAAAAGGTTTTAAACGACTTGCATGGACAATAGTAGTTCGGGTGGGCAGTTGCAGTTTAACGTTGACTGGTGATGTGGTCTCAATAATTTGATAAGGACCTATGTAGTTTGTTACAAATTTCTTCGTTTTTCCTTTCGCAATGTATTGGGTTGACAGCATCACCCACTGACCGATTTTGTAATTTGGATATTTGGCTTGGGCATTACCTAATGTTTCCTGTCGTTCCAAAGCCTTTGTATTAGATTTTTGAACCTTTTTCCATACATCCTTCATCATTCGACTGAAATCTCTTACTGTTTCTCCGACTTTTCCGTTTTTTGCCTGATTACATCAAAAGGCGACGGCATTTTTCTCCTATAGACCACTTCATAAGGTGACATGCCAGTTGCTTCATGCGTTTTGGCATTGTATACCGACACGATTATTGGTAAATATGTACCCCAATTAGAATGTTGTTCGTTAATATAATAACTAAGCATCTTGCCAATTGTCTGATGAACTCCTTCTGTGCGTCCGTTGCACTGAGGGTGAAACGGAGTTGTGCGTAATTTACGTATTTTTAGTAAGTGGCATAGCTGTTTCATTAATTCAGACATAAAATTAGATCCCTGATCTGTGATAATAGCTTCAGGTACGCCAAATTTAAGTATCCAGTTGTTAACTAAAGCTTGGGCAACTGTATTTGCTTACTGATCTGGGAGACTCACCATAGCTAGATAGCGTGAAAAGCGATCTATAATTGTAAGAACATACTTATTACCAGCAGGTGTTTTATGAAATGGCCTGTAGAGATCCAGTCCACAGATCTGAAATGGACATGAATCCTCAGGGAGCCTCTGTAAGGGTATTTTTGAACGAGAAAGTTCAGCTTGTTGTGCGCACGCAATGCAATTACGAACGTACTGCGCAACATCCTGCTTTCTGGTTTGCCACCAAAATCGCTCTGCTACGCGTCTTTCGGTTGTCCGCTGTCCACCGTGTCCTGCAAGGATATGATCGTGGGCCTCTGCCATTATTTCTTGTTTAAGGTGTTGGGGAACAACAATTCGCGGTCCAAGTTTTGTTTTCAGCATCGTACACCATCTTCAAAGCAAAATTGTTTTTGAGTTGCGTATTTTTTGCATTCTGTATCCTCATCTTGTGCCTTTCTCGAGTCCTCAGTATCTCGTCCTGTTGCTTCCAAAAGTGCTATTTTCCGACTTAGGCAATCTACATTCGTGTGTTTTTTGCTTGGTTTATGGATAACTTCGAAATCCATTTCGGAAAGACATAGGGCCCAACGGGTGAGACAACTAGATGGATCCTTTAACCCAAGCAACCATTTTAAAGCTGCGTGGTCTGTAATAACCTTGAATTTCCTACCATACAAGTTGCATTTAAAGTATTTGATCCATAAATAACACTTAACAATTCTTTCTCTGTTGTGGAATAATTTCTTTCTGCCGTTGTTAGTTGTCTCGAAGCGTAGGCTATGGGGTGTTCCGCGCCTGGTACGAATTCCAAACACTCGAGCAGTACTCAAAAACAGATCGCACCAGCGTCCTATATGGCATCTCCTTTGCAGGTATGACTACGAAGTCTTTCGCGACGGAGTCCTTGCGTAAAAAGTTCTCGGTTTACTTGCCGCGTCAAATTTGGATAAAATCCCAAGCTTTCGATGACTACCTCTGTCATCTTCGCCAGGGGTAAAACTGACTGTCGTGGACCGGTGAGGCTTCCGCTTTTATAAGCAGTGGACGGCTTCTCATTGGCTGGATGACGTCACGGTGAAACCGATGCGTACTGAGGTGGGGGCCTCTATATCCATAGATTTTGTTTGCGCGCTTTATCCAGCGTTGCTTGCAGCGCCATCCATCGCAACAGGCGGAGAACTGCGAGGAATGTAAGAAGTCTCCCTCTGCGCTCTTTCTATATCAATTGCGCGCTTCCATGCATTGCTGAGTGCATAACCGGAATCTCTGTTGAAATTATTTTCACAGAGTCTAATTTCAACTGCTTCCCTGATGACAGAGTCCCAATAGTTTGAAGCGTGAGCAAGTAGTCTTGTTTCATCGAATAAAATCTTATGTTTATTTAACAAACTGTGCTCAGCCACCGCTGATTTTTTTAGATACCTGTATTTCAGGTGACGCCGATGTTCCACACTGCGATCGGCGACAGTTCTTATAGACTGGCCCACATAACTTCTGCCACACTCGCAAGGAATGCTGTAAATTCCCGGTACTCTCAGGCCAAGATTATCTTTCACGGCTCGCAGCATTTCCTTTATCTTCCTGGCTGGCCGGAAGACTGGTCTGATTCCTTTCCGGCTCAGGACTCTGCCGATCTTGCTGGTCGTTGCACCGCAGAATGGTAGCCGCGCGATGTGTTGGTCCTCTTGATCTGTTCGAACAGCGTCCTTTCTTGGTTTCTTCGCCAGAGTAGATCTGATATCACGATCAGAATAACCATTTTTTATTAATACCGTCGTCAGATGGTTAATCTCGGAGCCGAGATGATCCATGTCCGAAATAGTCCTTGCTCTGTGTACCAAGGTGTTCAGTATAGCTCTCTTCTGAGCTGGGTGGTGAAAACTAGGCGCGTTTAGATATAAATCTGTATGCGTCGGTTTTCTGTGCACAGAATGTCCGAGACGTCCATCTGATTTTCGCTCCACCAGTACATCTAAGAAGGGTAACTTTCCATCCTTCTCCACCTCCACTGTAAATCTTATGTTCTGATGTATACCATTCAAATGTTCAACAAACTGCTGCAGTGCCTCATTGCCATGTGGCCAGATTAAATATGTATCCTCAACATACCTGAAGAAGCAGGATGGACGTAAGGGAGCACTGTTCAACGCTCGTTCTTCGAAATCCTCCATGAAGAAGTTAGCTATGGCTGGTGACAGTGGCGAACCCATGGCTGTGCGGTTCTGGCACTGCAGTCCGGAACCGCGGGACTGCTACGGTCGCAGGTTTCAATCCTGCCTCGGGCATGGGTGTGTGTGATGTCCTTAGGTTAGTTAGGTTTAAGTAGTTCTAAGTTCTAGGGGGCTTATGACCTAAGATGTTGAGTCCCATAGTGCTCAGAACCATTTTTTTTTGTCCCTATAACGGTACACGTCCATCTGCTCGATACAATTTGAAACGAGACCCGTCCGATCGGGCAGCATGTTTCCAGTCATCAACAGTCCAATGTCTGTGTCGACAGGCCCAGACGAAGCGTGAAGCTTTCTGTCGTGCAGTCATGAAGGGAACAGGTGTGGGCCTTCGGCTCCAAAAGCCCATATCGATGACGTTTCGTTGAATGGTTCGCACGCCGCCACTTGTTGATAGCCCAGCATTGAAATCTGCAGCAATTTGTAGAAGGTTTGTACTTCTGTCACGTTGAACGATTTTCTTCAGTCGCCGTTAGTGCCGTTCTTGCAGGATCTTTTTTCCACCGCAGCGATGTCGGAGATTTGATGTTTTACCGGATTCCTGATATTCACGGTACACTCGTGAAACGGTCATACGGGAAAATCTCCACTTGACCGCTACCTCGGAGATGTGTCCCATCGCTTGTGCGCCGACTATAACCAACACCTTCTGATACACAGGCCTCACGGCGGAACTATGACGTCATCAGCGCTAGGCTAACATCTGCCGCTGCAAGACAGCCTGTGCGCTAGAGCCGATGAACGTGTATTTCTTTCGTGAAACCATAGCAAATTCACTGATCGTTAAATTTGCCCTTTACAGAGAAATTGTGCCGCCCTTGTATGATATCGCACGCAATGTGGCACGTAAAGTGCCCTCCGCCACACACCGTTGGGTGGCTTGCGGAGTATAAATGTAGATGTAGATGTAGATCACAACACAGTGTGATCTCCTTCTGTTGTGTTTAAAATCGTATGCAAAATCTGACTTACTTGTTAAGAAAAACGTCGCTACAGAAACCTAGATCCATTAGTCAGTAAATGACACTAACGGAGATACTTCCTAACAGTTAACAGACAGGATGACGAAATTATTGTAGTGATCATAAGTTTATTACTGGGGCAAAAATATAATTCACTGCGGCATGAATGGCTCATCAATGATCGCATAGATATTGGAGATATTGTCACAGTGAGAAGTTTAATTACAAACGCTCATTTAACCAATGCAAAAGCGTGAAATAATTCATTTGTGGTGTACATTCAAGAACATAATGTATAAACCTACTCAAAAAACTGGTTATTTTAACCACTGCTTCCCAGTATATTTATTCCTTAATGCAATTTGTTGCAAACAATGTGTCTCTACTTCCAACCAATAGCTCAATACGTAGTACCAATACTAGGAATAAGAACAAACATACTGGAAGAATGTGGACTACATCTTTATATGAAGACAACAAACTCTGTATCATAAAAACCTGAGCACTAGTTGCCACATTTTTAGAATTGAATGCAGCACCCAAAATGTTACCTCCTGTGAAGTCTAAATAAGGTTTCAAGTGTATTTCATCTAACATTAGTGAAACAACATGATCTGATTCACAAAGAAACTGGAATTTCTGTTTTATATACATCAGAAAATTGCCACCTAGCTGCTCAGCTGCTGAGTTTGTTTGAAAATGTGAACAGATTTTATGCAGGGTATTAGGATGAGGTAGCACAAGATACTGTGTACTTCTTATAAACTTATAAGCATGTGGTGATATTGAAAATAGAATACTACAAAATATAATACAGTCTGTTGAGTATCTGTAATGGCTCTTGTGGACTCCCATTAGATTCAATTGCTCACATAAAAAATTTATTTTGTTACTTTCACTCTCATCAAAATGTTTTGCCATATCTTTCAAATAATCAGTAATGAATAGCAAGTGGTCTTTTCCAGTGCTACCATTGTTTTTCCTAGTAAAGTTCTCCAAGTTATCAATAGTGTTAATTAAGTCATTTAAATGGTTTATAGTTAAAGGGAACTTTCTTGTACCAAGTTTTGAGATTACACTTTTACCCTCATATAAATACATGCTCAGGTCAGTAGTCACCACAACAGAACACAAAAGTGTAGGAATACCTTTGACGTCTATTAGAACAAAAGTTATGGAACTTTCTGACTTTATCAGATGCCAGTCATTAGGCAGCTTGATACCCTCTAAACACTTAACAAAACCATTAAAGTCCACAAAATGTCTTTCCTGTTCATACTGAGCATGAGTTGCTACACTCGCTGCAATAGCTATTTCTAAGTCTCTATTTTCTAGACGCTTTCGTCTCTCATCTCCACTTTCCCTCGAACAAGAAGCTGACGAAAGATACTTCGGACAGTTAGGCAGAATGGATGGTATGGCTCCTGTTTTAAGGCGAGGTTTTGGAAGTGGCACAGAATATTTCTTCCCTGTGGAACTGTCGAAATATTCACTGTGTTTCAGAATGAGGTCTTCAGTGAAGTGGAGCTCGCAGACCTTGAAATAATGAGAAAATCTTTTATCAGCTACATGTAATAATCCCGAGGGGGTACTAATGCTAACACATGGGATTAGTGTCAGTTATCTTCAGATCAAATCGATTATTGTTCACTCGGTATTTCAGGTTAAAAGGCTAAAGCTATTCTTGCATAAGTAAATCACAGTTTTCCAGTGACTCAGTAATGTATGTAATGCAGTTGATCTTCTAGAGAAGGGCATCAAGTCAATCGAATTCAGCTGTTAATGAACATCTAAAGAGCGTGCTACTTAAATATGTGATTAGTTGCTCCCGCTCTCTAAATTAAAGAACACACACCCTGAGACAATCTAACTGAATTGTAAAGAACCTGAGCTTACCTTCGAATTCTGTGTAAGCTGGAAATTTTCACGATGTATTGCAGATATCCATTTCTGCTGTAGTTCAGTGCTTTTAGGAAAAGAAAACACCGCTACTCGTGGCCAATTTTCGTAATTTCCTCTACAACGTGGAACACAACACTTATACATCATTTCGAACGATTAAATCAAATCTCAGAGTTAAACGGAGATGTAATTTCGACGAATCAACCACTATACTTTGAAAGTAAACAGAACAAAAGTTTTGTTTCCCGGGTAGGTTAGCCAACATAAACACAGAATTTCGAATTGCTTATAAAGGTAAATCCATACAAATTAATCACAGCATATCACGGTGCAGATTTCTTATCGCATATTGCTTTGTAAACGGTGCTACTTTTTCTTGCAGTGCTTCATATACTCATTTTCAATTAAACGAAGAATGTATTCTACCGGTGCCTTTTGTTGCATGGTTGGTATGGCTATTAGATCCAGTTTTGGCCACCAGCAGCGCTAGTTGTAGCAAAATCTGTCTTTCCACCACTGGCCTAGTGAAAGTGACGTCACATGGCCTACTCGTCTTGGCTGGGAGGCCTGTATGTTAGAAGGTGTTGCTATAACACCACGTTCTAACTCACTTAAATCTTGATAACCTGCCATTGTAGCAGCAGTAACAGATGTAACAAGCGCGTCAGACACTTGCTGTCTTACATAGGCGTTGCCGACCGCAGCACAGTATTCTGCCTGTTTACGTATCTCCGTATTTGAATACTCATGCCTATACCAGTTTCTTTGGCGCTTCAGTGTATGTGTAAAGAAGTCGTGAATGCAATCACAAATCTGTTTCAATATTCGGTAAGTTCGTATTTTGTTCACTACACGACAGTGCATAACTGTATTCAGTGCAGTCTGGAAGATAGCGAACACACGATTAATCTGGTTCCTTCGCTGTGCTCTAGATTTCATAAACGAACAGAGCGAGCTAACTTTCACAAGATCTTTGTTTACGAAATTCGTGTTGATTTTTATAGAGATAAATGAAATATAAGGATATGATCAAGGCGAATTTTCTAGAACGTCAGGGGAGAGAGAGGACTTGTAGATATTTCTATTATGGGATGTTTTGCTGCTGTGCGTAATGTGAGACATTTCGACTTTGTAGGATGGACATTTAAAACTTGGGCCGTGAGCATAACCAATGAACATCAGTCAGCGACATTCCCGAAAGACGGTTTGTCTGGTCCTTTCTAGGCCATAGCCATGCACACGTTTTCTGTTTGAAACAAGTGTTGTAACCAAATTAGTCGAAGTACATAATACAGTATTATTTTGAGAAATGAGATATGATGACTGTCAGAAAAAAAGTGGCTCTGAGCACTATGGGACTTAACATTTGAGGTCATCAGTCCCTTAGAACTTAGAACTACTTAAACCTAACTAACCTAAGGACATCACACACAGTCCGGAACCGCGCAGCTGCTACGGACGCAGGTTCGCACACAGTCCGGAGCCGTGCAGCTGCTACGGACGCAGGTTCGAATCCTGCCTCGCTCATGGATGTGTGTGATGTCCTTAGGTTAGTTAGGTTTAAGTAGTTCTAAGTTCTAGGGGACTGATGACCTCAGCAGTTAAATCCCATAGTGCTCAGGGCCATTTGTCCTTAGGTTAGTTAGGTTTAAGTAGCTCTAAGACTAGGGGACTGATGACCTCAGATGTTAAGTCCCATCATGCTTAGAGCCGTTTGAACCATTTTTTCGTATCCGTTAACCCTGTCAGTTTTTGCTGTTAACACACACTCATACACACAAACACACACACACACACACACACACACACACGCGCGCGCGCGCGCGCGCGCGCGCGCGCGCGCGCGCAAGCACACACAACATACATGTAGCTACTTTTAAGTACGCCATTACGTCAAAGAATTGTCGCACATCTGTTCTGCATTTCGAAATATCTAAAAATAGCAAATTGTCATATTAGAAGTATAATACCATTCCCAAATAGACCATTTTTGCAAGAAGAATTTATGAATCTCTGATAACTTCAACTTGTATGCTTCTCTTCATGATACGCAAAATACACTCTCTGAAGAAAAGTATTTGGACACTCCTATGTAACGCTGAATTGACCACTAGGTATCACAAGGCGCATGCCTGCCAGTATGAAAGGAGGCAGGGAGTATTGTATTGTCACCAGAGAAGGAGTAAAAGCAGAATGAGTTGGGCGGGAGAGCCCAGTGATTTCGAATGTGGACAAGTCGTTGGATGTCACCTAACATCAGGAACATCAGGAACATTTCAACCCTTCTAAAGCTGCCAAAGCGACTGTTGGTGATGTGACTGTGAAGTGGAAAGGTGAAGGAAGAATCATAGCTAAACCAAGAGTAGACAGACCTCATGAGTAGCTTAGCTAGGTGGTTCTGTTGCAGTCAGCATTGTTTCCAAGTTCTCTCCCCCTGTCCCCTTGCTCCCACCCCCTCTGACATAGGACAACAGCCCTACGTATAAAATGACAGAAAATTCAAAAATAGGTAGGAATTGCAAAAAAAAAAACAGTAGGAAACTGAAAGCAGTGTAATTACCTAATATACAGAATTATGGGAAGTTAAAAAAAATGGTGGGAAATGAAAGCATCCAAGATGGGAAATTATCCTATTGGTTGAAAACTGAAGACAGCATACCCTGCGATACTGGCGCAGCCTGCGTGGTTGTCATATTTCCTAGGTCTTCCCCAACCCTATGACATTAGAATTCAAGATGGCAGACCCTGGGATACAGGAGCAGCAGATTTCATGTGTTCTAAGTTTAGAATTCTCCCCTAAGTACAAAATGGTGGAAAACTAAAAAAAATCATTGGTTTTCCCCACTCCTCTGACAATTCAGCGCATTTTCCATAAGTTTAAAATGTTGCTAGCTCAGCTATCCAAAGTTCAAGCTGTTTCCCCTCCCCCCTCTGATATGACTGACACAGCTTGCATGATTGTCATCTGAAGTCTGGAGAGACTTAACCCAAGTTTACAACTATGTGCTGTGTAGTAGGAATAGGAGAGGACTTTACATGTCTTTATTTAAACAAATACCACACTGGGGAGGGTCTCTTCCACAGTTTCTGGATGCAAAGTTCACTGTCAGGCCATCAGCCAAGTAAGGGTTAGCATCAGAGTGCTTGATGTGGACTGCCACTGCGTACATGCCGCTGGTGCAAGGACTACAGACTGGCGTTAAGCGTAGGTGTCCATATTTCAGTACTTTAAATGAAGTGTAAATGCATCCTTCCTTATAAAGGGACATGTGCACTGCTGATGTAGCTGAAGTTGTAAAGTTGATAACTGAACACTTAGAGTTTAAGAAGCTAGATTTTTTTTGCTCTATCTCTTATTATCTTGTCTTCAATATCGATTTAAAATTTCGGATAATACTATTTTTTTTACAAAAATATATATCCCATATGTCGAATTAGTTCATTCACTTTACGTTTCACATGATATACATTTCAACACAAGCTAGACTAGTTCATACCCAGAAAAAACAACGTACAAAAAGCTGTCATAAGTATTTACAAAAAATTATTTAACAACATACAGAAAGAAAGAAATACATACAAAATATGTCTCATAGCTTAACATGTTTTTCACAGTTGATGCACTTATTCGTGTTTCCTCCAACAGCTTGGAACAGTAGTAGCACAGTTTGTAATGCACAATTGACAGAAATACACGTTTATTTTCAGCTGATGTTCTTTAAGTACAGTTGACATAGATTATTTACAGTTTCCCTTAGAGACAAAACATTAACTACGACCTTTCTTTGGTATGGTCAGAGGCAGTGAAACTTAACCTAGTGTGCAGACAATACACAGGATGTCTCAGGAGGGATGGTCAATATTCAGGAATATGACAAGAATGACCATTTGAAGCCAAAAACTTCATATGGGCGTATGCCCTGTTCTGAATGCTTTATGAGACATAACACATGTAATGTACATTGTTACTTATTTTATGTGTTATTCAGTTCATTGTCAAATTTACACAGGTACAACAGTTTGTAAATATTACAAAATGCATTTTATAAAGTATAACTTGAAAAATATGTATTTTTAACACATTCGTCGCTAAACATTATTGTACATGTCACATTACAACTGTTACACAGTTCACAACAAATGTTAGAATATCCCACTGTCAACTTCAACGCATTTGTGCGCACTTGGGAATATGTGTTGTGTTGCTTGGCTGAGTACCATGCATGTTCCCTAATGAGGGTAGCTGCGTCCATGATATGACCCCGCAGTTCATCTCACATATTCATCATTTGTTTCTACATCTCAGTCTTCATGCAACCTCATAAACAAAAATCTAATGCCGTAAGATCTGGAGGTCTTGCTGACCAGGTAATTGCGCTATCATGACCAATCCAGCGATTATGGTGAGACACATACGTGCGTGCCACTAGCCCAAAAACTAATATACATTAAATGTTTTCTATCTCAGAAACAGTTCTGAACAGGACATATGGCCATATGAAGTTTTTTGCTTCAACTGAACATTTCTGTCATATGGCTGGATATTAACCATTCCTCCTGTGGCACCCTGTATTTACACATTGTGTGCCCTGTATCTCGAATTTGTAGTATGCGCTCACACATGTTCAAAACAATATAACATACACACACATGATGTACAAAACAAATTAACTCACATACATAGTATGTAATCATATGCACATGTACTATCACATACATCCACAGACGTATACTTATATATACCTATATACCCATTTTGATAAGTGGATCAACTAATCCACACACACAAGCGCATTTTCACTGTATGTTTATTACACGCACACACTCTATCATTTTATTGAACTGTGTGCATACGGTAGGGCTCGAGTGCCGTTATCTCAAATGACCTGCTTGTCATCATGTTGCGACAGACCGATCTTTGCTTGTTACACAGCGTGCACCTCATGTCTTCACAACTGAATGCTGACTTGGAGCAGCAAATGCGAAGGCGGAGATGGATCACCACCAACAATGCTGTGCAGCCACTCCAAGTAGTCTTCACCTATGAGAGCCTTTGAGGTTGCATGCCACACATCCTTAACCTACCTAAGGATGGCTTCTGTGTCCATGTGGTATGCATATATTTTTGAGCACAGACCTATAAACTTCAAAGTCGGCAACCCATTCATCTCATCTTTCCTCAAGCCATAACTTACAGGATTATCAGCTGCATATCCAGGTGTGTCGAATGCTTTGGGTGGGACCTTACTACTTGCTATGGACTATAATCCTTCACCTAATAGATGAAGCTGTCCATATCCATATAAGAGAACTTAAAATCAGTGAAATGAGTTTTCACAAACTCGTAATGAAAGTCATGCCTGCAGAGATTAGACTGGCCTAATATACCGATACCCACATAAACAGATTTTGTGAAACCTTAGCCATATCCAAAACGACGAAATCTTTGTTAATGATTGTGGCTCGCTTAAAACTTGGTCCCTCGACCTAATTTGCTCTGCCATAATGGCCTTTCTAGCGGATAACTAATTGAATTTCGTAATGTTAGCTGCCATTTTCCATAGTTTTGCCGGAAATTGCATTATTCGTAAGTTTGCAAAAATATTTCTCAAATTTACATATCGTGAAAGCCCCCTTTCTTGTATTTAAATCAATATATTTCTTCAACCAGGGGCACTACTTGAAGGAAATAACATGGGTGACTCTATTCGGTTTCAACACCAACTTGAAACATTGTTGGATACTATGATAATACAGTATGTTCCTTGTTTTTCCTTCTGGCATTGTCAACAGCTTGGGATAGGAATCTTTTCACGGAACTTGGCACTCTGCACTTTGCATGACATGGAAACTCTCAAGACAAATTAAATCTACTTCAGAAACGTACCCTATTTCAGAATCTGCCAGCACATCAGCGAATTTACCCAATTTGGCTATTTCTTCATAAGGCAGACATGAAAATCCTTGGACAGGAAGAGATTGTTGCATGGCATGACTGTATAACTTGTGTATAACGAAACTTTGATCTGCGGATGAACTGAACTGGTCATGCATCCACAGATTATTTGCCTTGATGTGCTTATGGACACCTTGAGAAAACCCCTCTGTGAATCTTTAATTTGAAAAACAACCGCACATCAGTATCGGTCAGGAGTCCAATATTGACATTTGTCTTTTTCAGCATGGCTTTCCATGAAAGCACAGGTGTGGTGTTTTAGTAGGCATGATCCAAACAGTATTTTTCCCGACATGTACTCATTGGAATATTTCGAAAATATGTGCAAGTGAGTGAAAATGTGTGTGCACTTAAAAACTTGCATCTTCTACTAAACAAGAGATGTTGAACTCCTGCCATACACTCTCCGCTTTCGTTACTGATAAGATAGTGCCTGAAACTTTGCTGGTGAATGTGGTTGTGTCAGACCATGTGGTTTCATTGTTTTTTTTTCTCGGATCCATATACTGGTATGGGAAATCTTCCTTCTTCGCTATGAGTTCAAACATAATATCATCAGAAAATCCAGCTTGAGAGGGACGTAATTTTTCCTAGCATATGGTTTCAGCAAGTTTCCCTAATGGTTCCTGCGTGAAACTCAGCATAAGTAGTAGTTCTCTGTGTTGTCAGGCAGGACACTAACCTGATCTTTTCACAGACCATAATCAGCCAAGGGATCACCTTGGAAGTAAGCATCATACCCACTTAAATTGTGGGTGAAGGCGGCTGCATGTCATGGGAGTTGGTAATTCAAGTTGGATGTAGTGGGTGTAGGCCTGTGGAATTTGCCGATTAGATGGCAATGATCACTTCACAGTGTTTCAGCCTTTTTCTCTAATGGCTGCCCATAAATAATAAGAACTATAATCATAAGTACATACAACATGATGTGCTGCCGCAAAAGGTACATGCTGTTCTGTGAGAGTGGTATGTGAGACAGTGGGTTCATCTTCAAAGCATAATTATTTTCTTCAGTGAGCATTTCTACAAATATCAAATCCTGTACAGAGCAGTCCAGCGGATGCTGTGTTAATTATGCACTCATAATAAACACATTCAGATGCCTCTATGCCCCACTGTGCACCCTTTTTTTTTTTTTTTTTTTTTTAAGATTTTGGAGAAAGAAGGCGGGACATGCTTCTGATCCAGCAATAGTATTGTTTATTGTCCCGGGAGATTAACGACAGATCCGCATGTGTTGCATGCTGACCAGTGAGTTTTAACAATTAAAGGGGTTCAACGACTACGAGTGTAACATCATCTGACTTGGATTTCTTCAGACACCAAACATGAATAGATATACGGGAATTCTGCCTCTCAGATTAACTGATGGCCTGACACCTCATGGGGAATACAATATCATCATATTTATAATACCCACAAACATCTGTCACATGACATTGTCTTATATGCTCCGGATTTTGTTTAATTTTTCTTTTGCAAGCCAGAAGTGGTCATCCAGAGTAGCATTCATCTTTATTTGTGACATTAATAACGACCCTTTTATTAGCTATATCCTTTGGATTCCCTACTTTTTGTATCATATACATGCTCATTAACATCCCAATACAGGACTCCATTGAGATCCTTCCCAGAATCCCTTACTTGGAATTCAAAGAGTCGGGCATGTATTGACTTCAGTGTAAAGGTCTCAGACCATTCAGCAACTGCTTTGTCACACGATATCTAGCCATTATTGTCCCACTTATTTATAATGACATCCTTAGGGACACCCTCCTTAGGTGGGAGAAGGAACTTGCAGCATATCGTAATGCTTAATTTAAAGGTGGGATTCCATGGATTGTTTAAGATTTCGGAAAGTTTCCTTTCCAGTACTGATAGCCACCCAGTCAGGAAAAGCTCTGGATTTCGATACCCTACGAAGTTTCTGACGTGAGTAAATAATAACCTATCTCCAAGTTCACCTCTAATCAATGAAAATGGCAATTCTGTGCAACATACCTGACAATCTCCATAGTCAATATTACTGTTAATACGGTCAGAGCAGTTACTGCTGGGCGATAGATGATCATCACTGAAATTATCAAGACCCCATCCAGATGGTCTATGAGTCGGCAAGGGCGCTGCTGCTCATGATGGTCCAACAGTGGTTGATGCTGTCACTGCTGACTGCTGCAGACCATCCATGTGTTGTGTCATGCCTGCTGTCAGCAAGGGCCCAGAAGACTGTGCAGGCACTGGAACTGCTGGTCACTGTAATCTATCTGTGGGTGCAGGGTTGGCAGCTCTAGTTCTTCAAGCACTTCCAACAACAGAAAGTCAGAACACCCTACATGTATCGAAAACTTATACACACATATATGTTCAAGTAAAAGAGGGCCAGACAGATCCTAACGTAAAATCTCAGCCAATCTGAATCTTCATCATCATCATCATCATCATCATCATCATCATCACAGTGAGAGTGTGTGGCCAACGTTTCTATACATCTATTAATGGTGGGATGCCAGTCCTCCCATAGTGTGAAGTTAAGAATGGTGTGGATGGCACAACATTAATCAATCCTAAGACAATAATGACACTGGTTAAGTAAAAATGTTAAAAATACGTACACTAACACAGACATACATATGTACGATTTTCATCCTGAGCTTGTGTTGCCAACATATCTATGCATTTATTAATGTTTGGGAGGAATCACTCTGATGCTGGTGAAGCCGAGAATGGTGTCGGTTCTACAACATCAACATTAATCAGTCATAAAACAGGAACGACACTGGCTGAGTAAAATATGAAACAATACAGATACTAACACAGAAATGTATATGTGATACTCAGCCTGAAATGGTATAGCCAGAATCCCTATACACTGTTAATGTTAGGACGCAAGCCCTCAGATGCTGGCAAAGCTGAGAATGGTATGGGTGCTACAACATTAACATTAATCGATCCTACAACTGCAAGAACGACACTGGATAAGTAAAATGTATAATATAAATACATTGCTACAGGTATAGAGAGAGACATACTGTTATCATCATCAGAATCCTGGGACTATTTGGTTGAACCAAGCACATCAACAGGCTCCTGACATGCTGTATCCACATCACTAGATGTTGCTCTCAAATCGTCATTCCTCAATGCTAAAATAACACCAGTCTGTAAGTATCAGAAATACATATGTACACACACATGCGCGCGCGCACACACACACACACACACACACACACACACACACACACACACACAGAATAACTGATACTTATGTGCACGATCCCTCTGTAGCACATTCCATTAAAACAACAAACGTGTCTTTACCGAAAACGAGTGATGAGATACTATCATTATCGTCACTGAAATGAAGCCACATGCTACCACTACCACTGTTGCCACACCTCTTCACGAGGATGATAATGCTAGGGATGCTAGCAATACGCAGGAGTGCTAGGAGAAGTGTATTACTGACTGTGGCTGTGGGCCACTTTATAAACGTGCAGCTGATGGAGTAGGGGTGGGGGTGGGGGGGGGGGAGATTTGAGACAATAAGGTGCACCTTCCACTGGAAGTATATGCGTGTTACTGTGGCATTAGAGTGGAGCGCTAGGGGTACGTTTGTGAAAAAATAAGACACAATAGTTTTAAAATAATTTATTTGTAATCCAACTAAAGAGTAGTTTCAAGTCATCTAATGCACATACAAAACAGTTCTTAGTATTCTTCTTCAGCTTAAGAATATGAAGTGGTGAATCTCCGTTTGTTTCTAGATTTCTAACAGTGACGTTACTGCAAATATTACATATCTATGGCGACTTGTCGGTACCTTTCACATAAACAGTGGAGTCAGTATTATCAAATCATGGTTGTAATGTCATCATATCTCCTAAGGTCATCCTGTCTTCATCCCAGTCCACTTCGTGAGAATTTCACCTTAACGATAATTAACTTTTATGTGTTTTGACGCGTTTGACATACCTGAAAGGTTTTCTCGAAGCGACTGTGATAGAAAATGTCATGGTAACTCACACATCGTTTGTGTAGGTGATAAAATAACGCGACATCTTTAAATATGAACTGTCCATGTTCATTGAGGAGGCTTTGGACATCGATATATTGAACCCTTAAATTGTTCTTGCGTGGTTTCAAGCCTAACAATTTAAGGAACTGCCAGTTTTTTGGTGTTGACACGTATTGTTCATCTACATCTACATCCATACTCCGCAAGCCACCTGACGGTGTGTGACGAAGGGTAACTTGAGTACCTCTATCGGTTCTCCCTTCTATTCCAGTCTCGTATTGCTCGTCGAAACTGGTTTCGACTTTAAGGGGAAATGCTGTTGACTGTGTGTCCTGGTTTTATACCATACACCCACCTTACTTTAAATGTACTCATACCATGATTTCTTCAGTGTAAAAGTCGATCGCTCTGGTCCACAGTTTTCAACTAAAGATGATCTAATGTCTGAACAGTTACTGGAAGGGGAACAGCATTGTTTGGTGTATCTAGAATATTATATCCTGGACCGACATTAGGAAACAATCCCTAGATTGTATGAATCAGTTTGTCATTGAGAAATTAATTCATCACAATATTGTGCATGAGATGAATCGTGGTAACTAGTAGCATATCCATTGAATGAGCAGACTTACTCAAATTTTTTTGATGGTTTTGCAGAATTTAATCCTTTGACAAACGTAGTCATGATTGTATTGAGTTTTCCTTTGTAAAGTCTATTGCTTGAGCGGTCATTTTTATTTTCATTTTAAGTGTATTATGCTTGTGCGTAATACCCGTTTTAAATATATGTGTGAATCATCAATGTTGTATGTGCCATGAGGTGCTTGCGCAACTTTACCACTTCCAAGATAGAGACTGCAGTTTGATGCTGTGATATTGGGAATACCGTTCTATGTTTCTAAGCCTACCAATGCAGTAATCCAGTCTCCTTCGTTCAGGACGATTGGTGGAAAATAATTCATGCTTAGTACTTTAAGGCCCAAGTGTATGACATTGCACCTTAAGCTCAGCTGATGAACTGGCGTGGATGACTATTGTTTTTATATCTTTCTCTTTGTAGCTGTCTGAAAATGAGACATGTGTGTCCACAGAGATATATATTGAACTTTTCTGAGCCTTGAAAATTGTAGAATATGTGGCTACTGGTAAAGTACAAGTGTAAGTCTTGTGATGATTGTAAGTAGCCAAATGAATCCAAGTGCACTACCGGTCATTAAAATTGCTACACCAAGAAGAAACACAGTTGATAAACGGGTATTCATTGGACAAATATATTATACTAGAACTGACATGTGAGTACATTTTCGCTCAATTTGGGTGCATAGATCCTGAGAAATCAGTACCCAGAACAACCACCTCTGGCCATAATAACGGCCTTGATACGTCTGGGCATTGAGTCAAACAGAGCTTGGATGGAGTGTAGAGATACAGTTGCCCATGCAGCTTCAACACGATACCATAGTTCATCAAGAGTAGTGACTGGCGTATTGTGACGAGCCAGTTGCTCGGCCACCATTGACCAGACGTTTTCAATTGGTGTGAGATCTGGAGAATGTGCTGACCAGGGCAGCAGTCGAACATTTTCTGTATCCAGAAAGGCCCGTACAGGACCTGCAACATGCGGTCGTACATTATCCTGCTGAAATGTAGGGTTTCGCAAGGATCGAATGAAGGGTAGAGCCACGGGTCGTAACACATCTGAAATATAACGTCCACTGTTCAAAGTGCCGTCAGTGCGAACAAGAGGTGACCGAGACGAGTAACTAATGGCACCCCATACCATCACGCCGGGTGATACGCCAGTATGGCGATGACGAATACACGCTTCCACGTGTGCGTTCACAGCGATGTCACCAAACATGGATGCGACCATCATGATGCTGTGAGTAGAACTTGGATTCATCCGAAAAAATGACGTTTTGCCATTCGTGCACCCAGGTTCGTCGTTGAGTACACCATCGCAGGCGCTCCTGTCTGTGATGCAGCGTCAAGGGTAACCGCAGCCACGGTCTCCGAGCTGATAGTCCATGCTGCTGCAAACGTCGTCGAACTGTTCGTGCAGATGGTTGTTGTCTTGCAAAGTCCCCATCTGTTGACTCAGGGATCGAGACGTGGCTGCACGATCCGTTACAGCCATGCGGATAAGATGCATGTCATCTCGACTGTTAGTGATACTAGGTCGTTGGGATCCAGCACGGCGTTCCGTATTACCTTCCTGAACCCACCGATTCCATATTCTGCTAACAGTCATTGGATCTCGACCAACGCGAGCAGCAATGTCGCGATACGATAAACCGCAGTCGAGATAAGCTACAATTCGACCTTTATGAAAGTCGGAAACATGTTGGTACGCATTTATCCTCCTTACACGAGGCATCACAATAACGTTTCACCAGGCAACGTCGGTCAACTGCTGTTTGTGTATGAGAAATCAGTTGGAAACTTTCCTCATGCCAGCACGTTGTAGGTGTCGCCACCGGCGCCAACCTTGTGTGAATCCTCTGAAAAGCTAATCATTTGCATATCACAGCATCTTCTTCCTGGCGGTTAAATTTCGCCTCTGTAGCACGTCATCTTCGCGGTGTAGCAATTTTAATGGCCAGTAGTGTAGATGATGCTATTTGCAGTTCTTCTTTTAACATATACCATCCAGTGCGTTCTACGTCCTACCAAAATGTTTAAATCCGCATTTCCACATTCACTACATTTCCACATAGTATAGGGTAGATAGAGGAGGACTGGTCACGTTGTGCCAAACGTCACATGTGTGGTGCGTGTGGGTCGCGTGCAGGCCACGGTCCAGCGTGCCACAGCGCGGCATTTCATTTAACATTGCGGTGTGGCACTTTTCGGTGCACAACGCTCTGAGTTCCCCCTTTGCTATTTGTTCGTGATAATGAAGGACATTCACATATCCAGTGGCTGTTTGCATAAACAGAGGCAGTCTAGCGATCTAGCGTCACAATCCTTTAAAGTGAATTGCAGAAGAGAGGGCTGAGATTTCTCAATTCACATAAGCGACGGGTACTACTTATTTGCTTTTGAAGGACATTATAATATGATACAGAAATGATTTAAACATTTAGATGACAATGAAAGTGCCAAAAAATTACAATGATCAACAAACGTAATGCATTGTTCTGTACATCAAGAAGCACTTTTTGCTAAATTTGCAAGCATGGAGCACTTCCAAGAAACTGGAGGTACGAATAGAGTATGGAGACTTCATATATGACTGCAAAGTACGTTAGTTAAGTCAAGGAACATGCCCGGAACGATTTTTCGATTTAAAACTCGCTATTGTTGAATTTATGAAGTAAGAAGAAGTGCAGAAACGAAAATTGGAACATCCGGAATGGATTTGCAGACATCGCATTTCAAGTGGGCTTTATTGCACACTGCCTGCAGTAAGGCATTGCAAGGTAACTGCTTTTTGATCTGATGGGGATGCATTTAAAAATAAAATCGCGTTGTAGAAGGGGCACATTGTTACAAAGACCGTCCAGTTCCCTAAGCTCACTGCTGTTAAACGCAGCGTTCGAAGACTTCATTGTGGCCGTGAAAGAATTACAATAATAGTTTTATAAGGTGTTTCAGGACACTGCAAATCTTAGCTCTATTTACAAGCTGTTTTCAAGACCGTTTGCCCTTTCAATTGAAAGCGCCCTTGTGCAAGGTAAATCCAGTTTTAATGACAAATCTTTTTACGCTAAAACTGTCGACTAGATTGTTTTCCTCCGGTGGATTTTCCAAGTCTCCATAACTAGGCTGGCAAAAGTGCTACAATATTTCAATCGACATATTTGTGTGAAAGACTTTTTTCGATTATGAAACTAAATAAGTCACGATTACGTGGCAACTTGAGTACGAAACCCTGAAATTGTTTGCGTCTGTTGTATGCCGACAGTTTGTACCAGATAAAAATTATATAATGTCTTCAGCGCGCCAAAACTAATTAAATAGTACTGAAAATTTGTTTTGTTTATGATCTACGTTTTTCAGAAATGTGAAATATAGAACCAAATCATAGTCAGCGCCATTTAAATGAGGCGCATTCGCGGTTTTCCCCTCTTCCTCTACTTGTACTCAGAGAACATGGTGTCATGGCTGCGGGAAATGTGCAGCGAGGCTGAGCACTTTGGCACTTGTGCTGGAGCACGCCCCACGAGCCGAAATTTTGGTCGCCCCTGAGGTAGAGTATTCCGCTTAAACACTCCATGAAAGGTTGGAACAGAGAACTTTATGATGAATGTAACCAGGAAGATATTTTTAAGATCTGAGCTGGGCGGGGCAACTAGCAGCTTCTTTTTTAAATGAGTTCCTATGCAGTTTTAAATATAGTATTTCTCAATAGCCAAAGATTCCTTGAGTCTATTACGTCTCTTTGCTCCATCAACCTGCTCCTCTGCGTTTTCTGCATGGTTCTCCATTCTGGCGATAGCTGCAGTGCTGCTAGCTAAAGAACATATCACTGAAAGTCCTGCCAATGCTTGAATTATGGACGGATGAATCCACTCAATGTGCTAGGCAGTCGTAAGACTCTAGGCGTTTTAACCAGTTTTCCTTTTGAGGCTCTGTCACCTGCCACCAGTTATAACTAAATGCATATCTTTAAACACCGTTATATGCCCTTTGCTTCTTATTCTTCAGCGGATGACGAGCGGCGTTCCTAACTCGACCTGAAATTTAGCCTCGTACCTAATGTGTTTTACACATTGCTTTATCAACTACAAAAGCGGCGATTTACTCACCAGTATCAATATCACATCTTGCGTTTATCACCTTGGCTCGGGTGGCTGAAATTCGATATGCTGCAAGACGTCCTGGAGATCCTTATTTGTTGCGTACGTGATATCACGCTGTGTGCAGGCCTCGTCGAAAAGACTGATTCTATTGTAACAATGGTCAAGTTGTTTATCAAGCTCGGTTCCTTGTCTACAATAGGTATACATGGGGATGTGTGCTGTTTGAGGTTTGCATACATAGTTATGTTGCAAATTGTCGACATCCACCCACCTGCTGCGCAGTGAAGGGAAGCAAAGCCCTTAACAAGAGTCTTTTTCCATCATCGCCTTATGGCACGTTGTGTGATAAAGAAGTTCAGATCATTATTCCTCTGCAATTCTTCCGTGAAAAACTACCGGCCATTTCACTACCACTGCTATCCTTTAAGATATACAGGGTGTTACAAAAAGGTACGGCCAAACTTTCAGGAAACATTCCTCACACACAAATAAAGAAAAGATGTTATGTGGACATGTGTCCGGAAACGCTTAATTTCCATGTTACAGCTCATTTTAGTTTCGTCCACCTACGCTCAATGGAGCACGTTATCATGATTTTATACGGGATACTCTACCTGTGCTACTAGAACATGTGCCTTTACAAGTACGACACAACATGTGGTTCATGCACGATGGAGCTCCTGCACATTTCAGTCGAAGTGTTCGTACGCTTCTCAACAACAGATTCGGTGACCGGTGGATTGGTAGAGGCGGACCAATACCATCGCCTCCACGTTTTCCTGACCTCAACCCTCTTGACTTTCATTTATGGGGGCATTTGAAAGCTCTTGTCTACGCAACCCCGGTACCAAATATAGAGAGTCTTCGTGCTCGCATTGTGGACGGCTGTGATACAATACGCCATTCTCCAGGGCTGCATCAGCGCATCAGGGATTCCACGCGACGGAGGGTGGATGCATGTATCCTCGCTAACAGAGGACATTTTGAACATTTCCTGTAACAAAGTGTTTGAAGTCACGCTGGTACGTTCTGTTGCCGTGTGTTTCCATTCCATGATGAATGTGATTTGAAGAGAAGTAATAAAATGAGCTCTAACATGGAAAGTAAGCGTTTCCGGACACATGTCCACATAACATATTTTCTTTCTTTGTGTGTGAGGAATGTTTCCTGAAAGTTTGGCCGTACCTTTTTGTAACACCCTGTATAGTACGCTCTAAGGCTTGTTCGTTTCACTTTGGATATTAAATATCTCCGTTGATCAGTTTGGTAGATACTATTTCTCAAGTGATGTCTTGTGTTTTGAAATATATACTTAATCACTTACATTAAATTTCATTTTATGCGGATCTACCATTTAAATACGACTGTAAACGGTATTTAGGAGCTCATTATCATGAACATTAATTGCTTTCATTTTTATTGTCCTGTACATAGTACGGTTGTACATGTCAAGGATTTGTGGGCGGAGTTCATTCCATTTCTAGGAAACACGACGTTTAAAATGCATCCACATTCACAATTTTTTCATTCTGTTCAAATGCTCCAAGTTATTTGCTTTCGACTGAGTGTCGACTAGTGGTGTACTCCATATAATTCAATTAGCGATCTGAAATATCTGTTATAAAACTCACCACCGTGGTCTGTTTAAAGAATGCGTGGGATGCGGCTGATTCCTGTCACAGCAATTGATCAAACACCTGTGCAGCTGCCATCCCCATCTTTGTTAGCACACTTAACGCCCAAGCAGATTTTGATACGTACCAATAAGCAATTAAAGTAGATTTGAAACCTTTATTCCCCTGCGAAAATTGTCTCATATCTACAAGATCCACCTACCATAAAGTGTTCAAATATCGATTTATACACTCATGCTCATAAATTAAGGATAATTGCAGAATGTGGTGCCACACAACGTGACACTACACAAAACTGGCGCTAATAGCATAGGCACATAGGGAACACAAATGGTTCAAATGGCTCTGAGCACTATGGGACTCAACTTCTGAGGTCATTAGTCCCCTAGAACTTAGAACTAGTTAAACCTAACTAACCTAAGGACATCACACACATCCATGCCCGCGGCAGGATTCGAACCTGCGACCGTAGCGGTCTCGCGGTTCCAGGCTGCAGCGCCTAGAACCACACGGCCATTTCGGCCGGCATAGGGAACACACACGACACAGATCTGTATTGGTGATAAGTTGAGAAAACCGTCCCGAAACACATGTGCTACAAAACGCCACTGTTTCCTGTGCAAGTACCCCGAAATCAATATGGGATATGATCACCATTCACAGTATACAGGCCGCACAACGGGTTGGCATATTCTGGATCAGGTAGTCGAGCGGCTGCTGGGGTATAGCCTCCCATTCTTGCACCAGTGCCTGTCGGAGCTACTGAAGTGTCCTAGGGGTTTGAAGACGTGCAGCGATACGTCGACCGAGTGCATCCCAGACGTGCTCGATGGGGTTTAGGTCTGGAGAACAGGCAGGCCACTCCATTCGCCTGATATCTTCTATTTCAAGGTACTCCTCCACGATGGCAGCTAGGTGGGGCCGTGCGTTATCATCCATCGGGAGGAAGGTGGGACCCACTGCAACCCTGAAAAGGCGGTAATATGGGTGCAAAATGACGTCCCGATACACCTGACCTGTTACAGTTCCTCTGTCAAAGACATGGACCTGTTACAGTTCCTCTGTCAAAGACATGCAAGGGTGTACGTGCACCAATCACAATCCCACCCCACACCATCAAACCACGACTTCCATACAGGTCCCTTTCAAGGACATTAAGGGATTGGTATCTGGTTCCTGGTTCACACCAGATGAAAACCCAGTGAGAAGCACTGTTCAGACTATACCTGGACCCGTCCGTGAACATAACCTGGGACCACTGTTCCAATGACCATGTACTGTGTTCTTGACACCAGGCTTTACGGGCTCTCTTGTGACCAGGGGTCAGTGGAATGCACCTTGCAGGTCTCCGGGCGAATAAACCATGTCTGTTCAGTCATCTGTAGACTGTGTGTCTGGAGACAACTGTTCCAGTGGCTGCGGTAAGGTCCCGAGCAAGGCTACCTGCAATACTCCGTGGTCGTCTGCGGGCACTGATGGTGAGATATCGGTCTTCTTGTGGTGTTGTACACTGTGGACGTCCCGTACTGTAGCGCCTGGACACGTTTCCTGCCTGCTGGAATCGTTGCCATAACCGAGCTGTTGTGTCTGACCAGCCTCCAGTCACCCTAGTATTCTACCCCTCATAACGTCATCAATATGTGTTCTCTGAGCCATTTTCAACACACAGTCACCATTAGCACGTCTGAAAACGTCTGCACACTTACTCGCTGCACCGTACTCTGATATGTACCAACACACCTCTGCGTATGGTGGACTACTGCCAGCGCCACCGTGCGACGACCGCAGGTCAAATGCACCGCATGGTCATACCCCGAGGTGATTTAAACCCGCAAACCGCCCACCAGAGCGTTGTTTCACCATGTATCAGCATTATCCTTAATTTATGAGCATGAGTGTAATTTGCCTGCGCAGGAGTATCTTGTGTGCTGGTTTATGGAGGAACCTGAACATCTATCTCCGTAATTATTCGATAATATTTCTTTCTCAAAGCTCTGAAATTATTGAAATGATTTCAATCGAATAAGCTGTGTTTGCAACTGAAGCTAATGCTGTGAGCAGTCATAATTGTTCAGCTATTTCGTTGGTTCATCGCAGTAAATGTATTGGGGTGCTCAGCTGTTAATTTTCTTATTTTGTATGTCGACAATGTCACTGTCAGGTTTGTGTTTTTATGTTTCGTGTTAATGTCTTTTATTTATGCGTTTTTATTTGTCGAACTGTTAGGCCTTTTTGCTCCTACTACTTTTACTTTCTTATATAGTACTTATATAGTACTTATATAGTACTGTCCCCCCCCCCCATGAACCATGGACCTTGCCGTTGGTGGGGAGGCTTGCGTGCCTCAGCGATACAGATAGCCGTACCGTAGGTGCAACCACAACGGAGGGGTATCTGTTGAGAGGCCAGACAAACGTGTGGTTCCTGAAGAGGGGCAGCAGCCTTTTCAGTAGTTGCAGGGGCAACAGTCTGGATGATTGACTGATCTGGCCTTGTAACAATAACCAAAACGGCATTGCCGTGCCGGTACTGCGAACGGCTGAAAGCAAGGGGAAACTACAGCCGTAATTTTTCCCGAGGGCATGCAGCTTTACTGTATGATTACATGATGATGGCGTCCTCTTGGGTAAAATATTCCGGAGGTAAAATAGTCCCCCATTCGGATCTCCGGGCGGGGACTACTCAAGAGGATGTCGTTATCAGGAGAATGAAAACTGGCGTTCTACGGATCGGAGCGTGGAATGTCAGATCCCTTAATCGGGCAGGTAGGTTAGAAAATTTAAAAAGGGAAATGGATAGGTTGAAGTTAGATATAGTGGGAATTAGTGAAGTTCGGTGGCAGGAGGAACAAGACTTCTGGTCAGGTGACTACAGGGTTATAAACACAAAATCAAATAGGGGTAATGCAGGAGTAGGTTTAATAATGAATAGGAAAATAGGAATGCGGGTAAGCTACTACAAACAGCATAGTGAACGCATTATTGTGGCCAAGATAGATACGAAGCCCACACCTACTACAGTAGTACAAGTTTATATGCCAACTAGCTCTGCAGATGACGAAGAAATTGAAGAAATGTATGATGAAATAAAAGAAATTATTCAGATTGTGAAGGGAGACGAAAATTTAATAGTCATGGGTGACTGGAATTCGAGTGTAGGAAAAGGGAGAGAAGGAAACATAGTAGGTGAATATGGATTGGGGGACAGAAATGAAAGAGGAAGCCGCCTGGTAGAATTTTGCACAGAGCACAACATAATCATAACTAACACTTGGTTTAAGAATCATGAAAGAAGGTTGTATACATGGAAGAACCCTGGAGATACTAAAAGGTATCAGATAGATTATATAATGGTAAGACAGAGATTTAGGAACCAGGTTTTAAATTGTAAGACATTTCCAGGGGCAGATGTGGACTCTGACCACAATCTATTGGTTATGACCTGTAGATTAAAACTGAAGAAACTGCAAAAAGGTGGGAATTTAAGGAGATGGGACCTGGATAAACTAAAAGAACCAGAGGTTGTACAGAGATTCAGGGAGAGCATAAGGGAGCAATTGACAGGAATGGGGGAAATAAATACAGTAGAAGAAGAATGGGTAGCTTTGAGGGATGAAGTAGTGAAGGCAGCAGAGGATCAAGTAGGTAAAAAGACGAGGGCTAGTAGAAATCCTTGGGTAACAGAAGAAATATTGAATTTAATTGATGAAAGGAGAAAATATAAAAATGCAGTAAGTGAAACAGGCAAAAAGGAATACAAACGTCTCAAAAATGAGATTGACAGGAAGTGCAAAATGGCTAAGCAGGGATGGCTAGAGGACAAATGTAAGGATGTAGAGGCCTATCTCACTAGGGGTAAGATAGATACCGCCTACAGGAAAATTAAAGAGACCTTTGGAGATAAGAGAACGACTTGTATGAATATCAAGAGCTCAGATGGAAACCCAGTTCTAAGCAAAGAAGGGAAAGCAGAAAGGTGGAAGGAGTATATAGAGGGTCTATACAAGGGCGATGTACTTGAGGACAATATTATGGAAATAGAAGAGGATGTAGATGAAGATGAAATGGGAGATATGATACTGCGTGAAGAGTTTGACAGAGCACTGAAAGACCTGAGTCAAAACAAAGCCCCCGGAGTAGACAATATTCCATTGGAACTACTGACGGCAGTGGGAGAGCCAGTCCTGACAAAACTCTACCATCTGGTGAGCAAGATGTATGAGACAGGCGATATACCCTCAGACTTCAAGAAGAATATAATAATTCCAATCCCAAAGAAAGCAGGTGTTGACAGATGTGAAAATTACCGAACTATCAGCTTAATAAGTCACAGCTGCAAAATTCTAACACGAATTCTTTACAGACGAATGGAAAAACTAGTAGAAGCCAACCTCGGGGAAGATCAGTTTGGATTCCGTAGAAACACTGGAACACGTGAAGCAATACTGACCTTACGACTTATCTTAGAAGAAAGATTAAGGAAAGGCAAACCTACGTTTCTAGCATTTGTAGACTTAGAGAAAGCTTTTGACAATGTTGACTGGAATACTCTCTTTCAAATTCTAAAGGTGGCAGGGGTAAAATACAGGGAGCGAAAGGCTATTTACAATTTGTACAGAAACCAGATGGCAGTTATAAGAGTCGAGGGACATGAAAGGGAAGCAGTGGTTGGGAAGGGAGTAAGACAGGGTTGTAGCCTCTCCCCGATGTTGTTCAATCTGTATATTGAGCAAGCAGTAAAGGAAACAAAAGAAAAATTTGGAGTAGGTATTAAAATTCATGGAGAAGAAATAAAAACTTTGAGGTTCGCCGATGACATTGTAATTCTGTCAGAGACAGCAAAGGACTTGGAAGAGCAGTTGAATGGAATGGACAGTGTCTTGAAAGGAGGATATAAGATGAACATCAACAAAAGCAAAACAAGGATAATGGAATGTAGTCTAATTAAGTCGGGTGATGCTGAGGGAATTAGATTAGGAAATGAGGCACTTAAAGTAGTAAAGGAGTTTTGCTATTTGGGGAGCAAAATAACTGATGATGGTCGAAGTAGAGAGGATATAAAATGTAGGCTGGCAATGGCAAGGAAAGCGTTTCTGAAGAAGAGAAATTTGTTAACATCCAGTATTGATTTAAGTGTCAGGAAGTCATTTCTGAAAGTATTCGTATGGAGTGTAGCCATGTATGGAAGTGAAACATGGACGATAAATAGTTTGGACAAGAAGAGAATAGAAGCTTTCGAAATGTGGTGCTACAGAAGAATGCTGAAGATTAGATGGGTAGATCACATAACTAATGAGGAAGTATTGAATAGGATTGGGGAGAAGAGAAGTTTGTGGCACAACTTGACCAGAAGAAGGGATCGGTTGGTAGGACATGTTCTGAGGCATCAAGGGATCACCAATTTAGTATTGGAGGGCAGCGTGGAGGGTAAAAATCGTAGAGGGAGACCAAGAGATGAATACACTAAGCAGATTCAGAAGGATGTAGGTTGCAGTAGGTACTGGGAGATGAAAAAGCTTGCACAGGATAGAGTAGCATGGAGAGCTGCATCAAACCAGTCTCAGGACTGAAGACCACAACAACAACAACATAGTACTGTCACACAGAAAATCAGACTATGTATTTCCATATATTTTGGTGAATAGCTGTTGAGTTTTGTAGTTTTTAAGAATATTAAATTCAGTAAACCAGGTGTTCCTTTCAAATTCTCGATAACCAATCTGTGTTGCATACACTGTTGTGAAGTGGGTGTTTTGCTCATCCGCTCGTGGCGAAAACTACTAAAAAGTAATGCCTCTAAATTTTTTGTTTGGGAATTCTTGAATACTTTTTAATAAAACAAACGTTATTAACATTCTACCCAGCCTATATGATTTTTCCCTAATTACCGTGTACATTCTATCTTGTGATTCTATCTTGGGCATTCGGGAGTGGCTCAGAAGATTCTGTAACAGGTCTAAAGGTATCTCATAAGTGACTGACCAATCTCCAAATCCCCCAACGTCAGCAATCACATTTTCTCTCGAATAGCCTTATGCATTTCAATGAATTTACGTTTTGTAGACATGTTGTTATACAGTAAGCAGATTTTTGATCAATGTACAACTTATATACACTCCTACGTACTTTCTTTTCAGTTATATCAGTCTTTGCAGTTAACTCATTTGTCTTCTTTTCAATAAATTACAGCAACCCTTGCCGTTATCTCATTGATTAAATTGAAAATCGTCTGAGAATAAGTATGTAATTCCTTCAAAACTTTGTTGAATGCTTCAGATCTAGTAGTATGGCGTTTAATACTATAGTCGAGTTTCTGAATTTTTGCATCAGTGGCCTTTCCCGCTCAGACTGATTGTGGCTGGGTATGTGTGCGAACTTTCCCATAACGTAGAGCATAATTATGTAATCACCCGGTTGTTTCACGGTATATAAACACACGATCATCTTTTGAAAACCTGTCGGCAGTTCCACTGGTAACAGCCATCATTCAGCTGCCTCCTTATTTCGACAACTGAAAAGATGTGCTGTGAATGATAAAGTTGTAAATTCGCCAGATGTCATGACAGTTGCTAGCAGTGTCTGGTAAATGTGTTTTTCATTCATATCATCCCGTTTGAAGGCAAGAATAAGGTTCACATTATTTCTTTCTTACCAATAGCTCTGGGATCCTAGAATATGTCCGACTTACGGAGAAGATGTGAACACATCTATGACACCCAAAAAAGAAGTATTCCCGTATTTGATCTTGATTCTCCAGCGTGACACTGTCTAATATGAATACAGTGTAAGGTTTTACTCCTTCAGGTGGCGGGACATCGTTACTTTGGATAAAACTCTTATATATAATACCGTCAATGCCTGAAAGTATTTCCTCAAGCAGCTGGTATTTGGGCTGGAACAGCGGTTTTGAAACTACGTGTACACTCTCAAAGCGAACACCATCTGGATGCATTAGCAGGGACATGAGAACATTTGTCTTCCCACAACCAGATGGGTCTTCAATTATGGATTTGATGCTGTTCAGCAGTAATGACCCATTCTTCTTATTCTTTCTTTCTGAAGTATTCTCAGACCAATCTCCTACAACAAAGTCCTTGTGATGTGGATGTTTTGTTCATCCGCTCGTGGCGAAAACTACTAAAAAGTAATGCCTCTGAATTTTTGTATGGGAATTCTTAAATACTTTTTAATAAAACAAACCTTATTAACATTTTACATTTTTGTTCTTCATGTCTACAGATTTGTAGCTCTCTGCCACTAGAGGGCTCTGAATTGTAGCGTGTAACATGACAGTGTGTAACGTAACTATGTCGGTGTATGAGAAACAGCGTGCTATAATTGAGTTTCGAATTCGAAGAGTTCGTCCACACAGGGAGCACTCTCTCTTTCAGTTTGACAGTGTCATATCACACATGAGTGCTGCGACATCTGCAACAATCCGACATCTGGAGTTCACTGTCATCGATCATCCTCCATACAGTCCCGACTTCGCCCCATCCGATTTTCATCTGTTTCCAGAACTTAAGGGACACTTTTAAGGACTTCACTTCGGCAGTAGTGATGTGCTGCAAGCAGAGGTGAGGTTGTAGCTCAATCGGAAAAGTCAAACATTCTACAGTGACCGTATCAACCAACCGTGCTCTCGTTGGGAGAAATGTGTTCATCCCCTGCGTGACTATGTTGAGAAATAAATAAGTAGTCTTGAAGAATAAAATGTAGAATGTGAATAACGTTTGTTGTATTTAATGAGCTTTAAGAGATTTCACATAAAAAGTAAGGAGGCATTACTTTTCAGCATGCCCTTGTATATGACTAGCATACACGGGTTTTTATAGGAAGAAGACACAAATACACTTCATTTATGTTTTAAACATAGTCCGGCATATATAGGTACTCAAATAAGAACGCTGTTCTGTGCCTACATCACGTGTTGTAAATTCATAAATTGTTCCACGTACTGTCATGCAACAGACGTCAATATATTGGGCCACATCTCCATCCGCGGACCGCGCGGTGTAGCCGTGCGGTCTGCGGCGCCTTGCCACAGTTCGCGCGGCTCCCCACGTCGGAGGTTCGAGTCCTGCCTCGGGCGCTGGTGTGTGTGTGTTGTCCTTGGCGTAAGTTAGTTTAAGTTGCATTAAGCAGTGTGCAAGCCTAGGGATCGATGAACTCAGCACTTTGGTCCCACAGGAACTTACCACCACCTACCTACTCCATCAGTGGAATTGAGAGTTTTTCGCGATAGTCCTAGTAAATTGATTCACAATCCAGAATGAGATTTTCACTCTGCAGCGGAGTGTGCACTGATATGAAACTTCCCCGAAGATTAAAACTATGTGCCGGACGGAGACTCGAACTCGGGACCTTTGCCTTTCGTGGCTAAGTGCTCTACCATCAGAGCTACCCAAGCACTACCCATGACCCATCCTCACAGTTCGAGTCTCGGTCCGGCACGCAGTTTTAATCCGGCAGGGAGTTTGGTCCACAATGTTTCACAGAAGCTATACGCATGAACTTACTCGAGTGCATGCTGTATAGCATAGGCTATATATTAAATTTTTGAATACCTATTCCTGCAGGTAAGTCGATTACGTTTCGTTAAAACATTCGATTGTTCATGAGAAGTTAGCTACATTGATCTTGTGATCTCCCAGTATACCACTGTTGGTGTTTGAGTATTTCGAGTAACCATGCCTGCAATTGTGACCGAGTTATCACACAGCTGACGCCAGTCTGCAGAGCATAATATTGTTTTAGAGCCACAGAAGTTAGAACTGGCTTGAATTCATGGTCAACCAACATTGCGATACTGACACGTTTACTTCGCTCGAATTTTAGATGAAAGGCGAATTGAGTATGGATATATAGACCTGTGGAGATGTCTTCATCAGGGGTAAAACGAGTTAAGCCATGCCCGTAGAGTACACCATACAAGCATACAGGGTGCTCTAAAATTCCCCTTACAAACTTCTCGGGCTTTTGGAGGGAACTGAGTAGACAATATTTTGAATTGGAACACGTGTTCGGAAACGCACCGTTTCCGTGCTACTGCCGTTTGAAAACATGTTTACTAGGTATATATGCAGCAGAGTAATCGTCATGGAGTTGGGGAAGGGGTGCTTACGCAGGATCTACTGACATCAGTTGTCGCCTCTCCCACCTCTCTGACCTGATTCGAGCCTCATTCACCATTCAGGTCTTCCATTACCGTGAGCTTCGCCATACAGCAGGATCGTGTCAGTGTATTCTGCAAACGTGTACTCAACCACGTTGCTCCAACACTCACAGACACGTGAATGAATGAGGTTCGTATCGGGTCAGAGAGGTAGGATAGACATAAAATTGTATCAGCTGATACGACCTAAGAACCTCTACCATGTCTAACCCGTTGCATAGCTACCTAGTAAATATGTTTTCAAATGGCCGTAACAAGGAAACGTTACGGACATATGTTCCGATCCAGATATTGTCTGCTCAGTCCCCTCTACAAGCCTTGTAAGTATTCAAGGGAAATTTAGAGCACGAAAATTGATGATACTTTCAGGATGTTTACTGTTTAGCTGGGGACTGGCGTTTCATGGCGGCAATGTCAACTCGTCGATCGCACATTGCCAACTCTAACTGTTCTTTTTTTTTTATTGTCCGTATATATACTATTTTCGGAAAGCAGTGTGAGTAGCTTCGTAAAACAAAGTGTGCGACTTGTGTGTAGCAATTATCTGTCGGTAACTAATAACAGAATCTTTGATAGGTGGAAGATAGCGTAACCTAGTGTTTCAATCTACGGAATGAATCTACGACCACAACTCTATACAGGGGGTTACAAAAAGGTACGGCCAAACTTTCAGGAAACATTCCTCACACACAAATAAAGAAAATGTGTTATGTGGACATGTGTCCGGAAACGCTTAATTTCCATGTTAGGGCTCATTTTAGTTTCGTCCATCTACGCTCAATGGAGCACGTTATCATGATTTCATACGGGATACTCTACCTGTGCTACTAGAACATGTGCCTTTACAAGTACAACACAACACGTGGTTCATGCACGATGGAGCTCCTGCACATTTCAGTCGAAGTGTTCGTACGTTTCTCAACAACAGATTCGGTGACCGGTGGATTGGTAGAGGCGGACCAATACCATGGCCTCTACGTTCTCCTGACCTCAACCCTCTTGACTTTCATTTATGGGGGCATTTGAAAGCTCTTGTCTACGCAACCCCGGTACCAAATGTAGAGACTCTACGTGCTCGTATTGTGGACGGCTGTGATACAATACGCCATTCTCCAGGGGTGCATCAGCGCATCAGGGATTCCATGCGACGGAGGGTGGATGCATGTATCCTCGCTAACGGAGGACATTTTGAACATTTCCTGTAACAAAGTGTTTGAAGTCACGCTGGTACGTTCTGTTGCCGTGTGTTTCCATTCCACGATTAATGTAATTTGGAGAGAAGTTCAAATGGTTCAAATGGCTCTGAGCACTATGGGACTCAACTGCTGAGGTCATTAGTCCCCTAGAACTTAGAACTAGTTAAACCTAACTAACCTAAGGACATCACAAACACCCATGCCCGAGGCAGGATTCGAACCTGCGACCGTAGCGGTCTTGCGGTTCCAGACTGCAGCGCCGTTAACCGCACGGCCACTTCGGCCGGCTTGGAGAGAAGTAATAAAATGAGCTCTGACATGGAAAGTAAGCGTTTCCGGACACATGTCCACATATATTTTCTTTCTTTGTATGTGAGGAATGTTTCCTGAAAGTTTGGCCGTACCTTTTTGTAACACCCTGTATAGCAACTACTGTTTGAATCTACAACTGCTATGTGTATACCAACTGCCCTACATCGGTCGCACGTCCTTCTAGACTTCTTCAGTGTTTGATGTACAGGATGTTTCAGAAAGCATATACATATTATAAAGCATTAAGTTGACAAAACTATTGATCGCTGCGCCACTGCTCGGTTATTGGAAGAAAGAATACATTGTCTAGTTTATATTCATTGCCGCCAGATGTTCGTTGTGTTCGGTTTATTTGGTTACCGTCACATGCTGCCAAATGGCTACTCCCGAGCAGAAATCACATTGTGTTCTCGAGTTTGTGAAGTGTAATTACACGATTACAGTGCAAAGACGGTTCAGGTTGAGGTACCAAACAGATTTTCTGCAAGGATGGAACATTCGCAGATGGCATCGACAGTCTGTAGATACAGGATGTGCATTTAAAGGCAAGAGTCCTTGCCACCCTCGTGTTGCCGTTGAAAATGTCGCACTACTTCGAACTGCTTTCCAACGATGTCCTACAAAATCATCTCGCCATGCCAGTCAGGAGGTGCAACTGCCTACAACAACAATTTGACATGTTTTGTGACTTTGGTTCATTATGCAGCCGTACAAGTTACAGCTGTTACAGACTCCACGCCATGATGACAAACGCAAACGTGTGGCATTTCCTGGCGAGCTTCAAAAGTCTATTTACAATGGTTACACTTTCGCAAAACGCATCATGTTCAGTGATGAAGCTACCTTCCATCTTAGTGAGAAAGCAAACAAACACAATATTTGAGTTTGGGGCCTACAGAGCCCATATGAACAAGTGCGAGGTTCACCCACATTCAATGAGTTTCGTGTGACATCCCGCTCATGTGTTTACGGCCCATTCTTCTTTGGAGGAAACATGATTAACGGTTAGCGCCATCTTGCTATGTTACAAAACAGGTTTTTTCCAATGCTGAACGGGGACATCTCCAATTTCTCAACATGACGGGGCATCCCCTCACTGAAACCGCCAAATGCGTGAATATCTGAATGATCTGAATAAAGCTTCACTGAGCCGTTGGATTGGTCGTCAAACATCCGGTGACTTAGCACCTCTCATCTGGCCTCCATGGCCAACAGATTTGACGGCCTGTGACTTCTTCCTCTGGGGTTTCATTAAGAACAATGTTTATACACCAGCACTACTACAGAATCTAGAAGAGTCGAAGTACCAGTTCCGTACTGCCATAACATCCGTGACAACGGACATGCTTACCCGCATATGGAAGGAATTCGAGTATCGATGTGATTTTGTTCTCGTTGGTGGTCGAGGACATATTGAATATCTGTAATACACTCCTGGAAATTGAAATAAGAACACCGTGAATTCATTGTCCCAGGAAGGGGAAACTTTATTGACACATTCCTGGGGTCAGATACATCACATGATCACACTGACAGAACCACAGGCACATAGACACAGGCAACAGAGCATGCACAATGTCGGCACTAGTACAGTGTACATCCACCTTTCGCAGCAATGCAGGCTGCTATTCTCCCATGGAGACGATCGTAGAGATGCTGGATGTAGTCCTGTGGAACGGCTTGCCATGCCATTTCCACCTGGCGCCTCAGTTGGACCAGCGTTCGTGCTGGACGTGCAGACCGCGTGAGATGACGCTTCATCCAGTCCCAAACATGCTCAATGGGGGACAGATCCGGAGATCTTGCTGGCCAGGGTAGTTGACTTACACCTTCTAGAGCACGTTGGGCGGCACGGGATACATGCGGACGTGCATTGTCCTGTTGGAACAGCAAGTTCCCTTGCCGGTCTAGGAATGGTAGAACGATGGGTTCGATGACGGTTTGGATGTACCGTGCACTATTCAGAGTCCCCTCGACGATCACCAGTGGTGTACGGCCAGTGTAGGAGATCGCTCCCCACACCATGATGCCGGGTGTTGGCCCTGTGTGCCTCGGTCGTATGCAGTCCTGATTGTGGCGCTCACCTGCATGGCGCCAAACACGCATACGACCATCATTGGCACCAAGGCAGAAGCGACTCTCATCGCTGAAGACGACACGTCTCCATTCGTCCCTCCATTCACGCCTGTCGCGACACCACTGGAGGCGGGCTGCACGATGTTGGGGCGTGAGCGGAAGACGGCCTAACGGTGTGCGGGACCGTAGCCCAGCTTCATGGAGACGGTTGCGAATGGTCCCCGCCGATACCCCAGGAGCAACAGTGTCCCTAATTTGCTGGGAAGTGGCGGTGCGGTCCCCTACGGCACTGCGTAGGATGCTACGGTCTTGGCGTGCATCCGTGAGTCGCTGCGGTCCGGTCCCAGGTCGACGGACACATGCACCTTCCGCCGACCACTGGCGACAACATCGATGTACTGTGGAGACCTCACGCCCCACGTGTTGAGCAATTCGGCGGTACGTCCACCCGGCCTCCCGCATGCCCACTATACGCCCTCGCTCAAAGTCCGTCAACTGCACATACGGTTCACGTCCACGCTGTCGCGGCATGCTACCAGTGTTAAAGACTGCGATGGAGCTCCGTATGCCACGGCAAACTGGCTGACACTGACGGCGGCGGTGCACAAATGCTGCGCAGCTAGCGCCATTCGACGGCCAACACCGCGGTTCCTGGTGTGTCCGCTGTGCCGTGCGTGTGATCATTGCTTGTACAGCCCTCTCGCAGTGTCCGGAGCAAGTATGGTGGGTCTGACACACCGGTGTCAATGTGTTCTTTTTTCCATTTCCAGGAGTGTATAAACTTGAAATATTCGTAAATATGTGTCCCAAGTTTCATAGTTGTTATGTCTTATAGTTTAATAAACACATGCACTCGAAATACATATATTCTTTTTAAGACACTCTGTATAATTATCGTTCAAAGTTTCGCAAGGTTTACGACCTTCATTTATCATTTGACGCCAAGCATTTTCAGAAAGTAGGTCTCCACATTCCTGACGAGTCAGTTTTCGTGGCTCTGCTATAAATAGCCCTGCAGGTCCGTGCACGATTGAGTGCATTCTACATTACTGGGAAAATATATTTTTGTGTCGAAAGTGGGTTTCACATCTCTGATAAATCTTAGTAATGACATACTGTAACACATAAAGCTGCTGTATAATTTACTTTAAATGTACAACCGGTTTCGGTCATAGGCGATTCTCCAGTGCTAATTTTTGTTATTAGGAGGTGTGACACATATATATCGTAAAACAGATGTCAAAATAAAGCATTTGTAAATAATATTTCATTATAAAGAGTTAGATGCATGAAGTATCAAAAAATAAAAATGAAAACTTTCAAAGTGCCTTTTGAGCTGGAATGTGCTACAAATACCAGCTCGCCTGGGGTAAAACCACGGGCTCAGACTGGCAAGGAAAAATAACTTTTGTCGAAGGGGATGAGTAACAGGTAGGTTTCCCCTACAGTTCAAAGATCTTTGATGGCCTGTAACTTCTTCCTGTGGGGTTTCATTAAGGACAACGTTTATACGTCAACACTACCACATAATCTAGAAGAGTTGAAGAACAGATCCGTACTGCCATAACATCCGTGTCAATGGACATGCTTATCCGCATATGGAAGGAATTCGAGTATCGATGTGATTTTGTTCGTGTTGTCTTTGCCCCGGCTATGAATAGCAGCTCTTGCAGGATTGGGCTTACCTGGGAGAAACCTTCCTTTTTGTCGGCTATGAACATATCAGGTCTGGTTTTATAGTGTTACGCGTTGTGGAGGCTGCGAAGCAGCTGTACAGTGGAAGTGCTCTGTATTCAGTGGAGTAAGGTGTGGGGAAGCAGCAGAAGCATGGAAAGAGGAAGTCAGATCAGGCCAGTGGTAAGTGGGAGAACGGGTGGGAAAAATGGCATTGCGGCCGTGCTGTGGCGTCACACACTGCATGGCGTGCGTAAGTACTGTCCAGTGGTATCAGAGTCAGCGATGCAGTCCATCGACAGTGCGCTCCCGAACTTGGCAGCAAGAGTAGCTGGAAGGTTACACGACGGATGGCGCTACATGGCGGCAAGAGCAGATACCACACAGTAGAGCTAGCACTGGTGGTGTGAGCACAGCACAGCAGATGCCCACGATGTGCCAGTGGGCTGGCACTCTGGTGCATGGCATTAATTAGCTGAAGCCTGGTGCAGACTTCACATCTGACCCCACAGAAGAAACCATCCCCTGGTGTAGTAATTGATTAAATAAAGACATAAAAGTTGGAACACATGAAATCCGTCGACCATGCAGGCTGTACCAGTATCCCATGGTCAGTCTTCTTGAATTCTGACATTATACGATTGGGAAAACCGCAGGAACTCTGATTAAACATGCAGGCTGTACTAGTATCCCAAGGATTTTCCCGAGCGACTGGAAAAAAGCACAGGTGACGCCTGTATATAAGAAGGGTAGAAGGACGGATCCTCAAAATTACAGACTAGTATCCTTAACATCGGGTTGTTGCAGGATTCTCGAACATATTCTCAAATGGTTCAAATGGCTCTGAGCACTATGGGACTTAACATCTATGGTCATCAGACCCCTAGAACTTAGAACTACTTAAACCTAACTAACTAAGGACATCACACAACACCCAGTCACTACGAGGCAGAGAAAATCCCTCACCCCGCCGGGAATCGAACCCGGGAACCCGGGCGCGGGAAGCGAGAACGCTACGAACATATTCTCAGTTCGAATATAACGAATTTCCTTGAGACAGAGAAGTTGCTGTCCATGCATCAGCACGGCTTTAGAAGGCATCGCTCCTGCGAAACGTAACTCGTCCTTTTTTCACATGACATCTTGCGAACCATGGATAAAGGTATCAGACGGATGCCATATTCCTTGACTTCCGGAAAGCGTTTGACTCGGTGCCCCACTGCAGACTCCTAACTAAGGTACGAGCATATGGGATTGGTTCCCAAGTAAGTGAGTGGCTCGAAGACTTCTTAAGTAATAGAACCCAGTACGTTGTCCTCGATGGTGAGTGTTCATCGGAGGTGAGGGTATCATCTGGAGTGCCCCAGGGAAGTGTGGTAGGTCCGCTGTTGTTTTCTATCTACATAAATGATCTTTTGGATAGGGTGGATAGCAGTGTGCGGCCGTTTGCTGATGATGTTGTGGTGTACGGGAAGGTGTCGTCGTTGAGTGACTGTAGGAGGATACAAGATGACTTGGACAGGATTTGTGATTGGTGTAAAGAATGACAGCTAACTCTAAACATAGATAAATGTAAATTAATGCAGATGAATAGGAAAAAGAATCCTGTAATGTTTGAATACTCCATTAGTTGTATAGAGCTTGACACAGCCACGTCGATTAAATGTTTGGGCGTAACATTGCAGAGCGATATGAAGTGGGACAAGCATGTAATGGCAGTTGTGGGGAAGGTGGATAGTCGTCTTCCGTTCATTGGTAGAATTTTGGAAAGATGTGGTTCATCTGTAAAGGAGAACGCTTATAAAACACTAATACGACCTACTCTTGAGTACTGCTCGAGCGTTTGGGATCCCTATCTGGAGGACATAGAAGCAATTCAGAGGCGTGCTGCTAGATTTGTTACTGGTAGGTTTGATCATCACGCGAGTGTTACGGAAATGCTTCAGGAACTCGTGTGGGAGTCCCTAGAGGAAAGGAGGTATTCTTTTCGTGAATCGCTACTGAGGAAATTTAGAGAACCAGCATTTGAGGCTGACTGCAGTATAATTTTACTGCCGCCAACTTACATTTCGCGGAAAGACCACAAATATAAGATAAGAGAGATTAGGGCTCGTAGAGAGGCATATAGGCAGTTATTTTTCCCGCGTTCTGTTTGGGAGTGGAATAGAGAGAAGGTGCTAGTTGTGGTACGAGGTACCCTCCGCCACGCACCGTATGGTGGATTGCTGAGTATGTATGTAGATGTAGATGTAGATGTAGTAGAACATTTGCCTATTTCGGATTTTTTAAGTTGCCGTATTTTTTAAAAAATTTTCATTCATTCTGTAGATAGGGAAATTGAGCTATTTTCAACATCCCACCAACCTTTTAGTTTTTCTAAAATATTTGAATTTCCTACCATTTTATACACAGGGTAATTGGCCTATGTCAGCTGGGGAAGGGGAGGGGGAAATTAGTCAACAGTACATGATGTCATAGGGGAGATGAGAGGGAACTTGGGCAACAATGCAGACGTAACCCAAACATGCATACCCACACTAGTCTTATTTACCGACCGCTATGGTTGTAATAAATCACATGTAATCAGCGGAAGTAATCACTCGTCTGCTCCAAAATGCTACCAGCAGCCGAGGTAGCAATATGGCTGTGCATAAGGTATCAAAAAGAATGGAGGACAATGGTCAAGTAGCTCCTCATAAACCACATATTTCTGTACTCGATGCTGAATGACGCTTGAGGTAGTGTAAAGAGTGACTGAAGTGTGGATGACTGGAAACGAGTGATGAAACTCGCTAAGCCCTATGGCAACCTGATGGAACGATTTGGATTTGTCGAATGCCTGGAGAATGGTACCTGCCCTCGTGTGTAGTGCCAAAAATGAAGTATAGAGAAATTGGTATTATAGTTGTTGTTGTTGGTCGGCCGGGGTGGCCGAGCGGTTCTAAGCGCTACAGTCTGGAACCGCGCGACCGCTACGGTCGCAGGTTCGAATCCTACCTCGGGCATGGATGTGTGTGTTGTCCTTAGGTTGGATAGGTTTAAGTAGTTCTAAGTTCTAGGGGAGTGATGACCTCAGAAGTTAAGTCCCATAGCGGTCAGGGCCATTTTGTTGTTTTGTTGTTTTCAGTCCGAAGACTGGTTTCATGCAGTTCTCTATGCTACTCTATACTGTGCAGGCGTCTTCATCTCCGATTAACTACTGCAACCTACGTCCTTCTGAACCTGCTTACTGTATTCATCTCTTGGTTTCCTTCTACGATTTTTATCACCTACACTTTCTCCAGTACTCACGTCTCAGAATGTGTCTTACCAACCTATCCCTTCTTCTAGTCAGATTGTGCACAAATTTCTTTTCTCGCCAGTTCTGTTCACTTCCTCCTCATTATTTACGTGATCTACCCATATAATCTTCTGCATTCTTCTGTAACACCAAAAGCTTCTATTCTCTTCTTGTCTAATTGTGTATCGTCCATGTTTCACTTCCATACATGGCTACACTCAATACAAATACTTTCAGAAAAGGCTTCCTGACACTTAAATCTACATTCGATGGTAACAAATTTCTCATCTTCAGGAAAACCTTTCTTGCCATCGCATGTCTACATTTTATATCCTCTCTACTTCGATCCTCATTAGTTATTTCACTGCCCAAATAGCAAAACTCATCTACTACACTATGTGTCTCATTTCCAGACCTAATTACCGTAGCATCGCCCGATATAATTCGACTACATTCCATTATCCTTGTCTTGCTTTTGTCGATGTTCGGTTTATATCCTCCTTTCAACACACTTTCTATTCCGTTCAACTGCTTTTCCAAGTCCTTTGCTGTCTCTGACAGAATTACAGTGTGATCGGCAAACCTCAAAATTTTTATTTCTGCTCCCTGAACTTTAATTCCCACTCCAAATTTTTCTTTTGTTTCCTTTACTGCTTGCTCAGTGTACAGATTGAATAACATCAGCGATGAGCTACAGCCCTGTCTCACTCCCTTCTCAACTATTGCCTCCCTTTCATGCCCACGACTCTTATAACTGCTGTCTGGTTTCTGTACTCCAGGTATTTTACCTCTACCACCTTCCGAATTTCAAGGAGCGTATTCCAGTCAACTTTCTCTACGCCTACAAAAGCTATAAACGTAGGTTTGCCTTTCCTTAAGCTGTCTTCTAAGAGAAGTCGTAGGGTCAATATTGCCTCACGTGTTCCTACATTTCTCCGGACTCTAAACTGATCTTCTCCGAGGTTGACTTCTACCAATTTTTCCATTCTTCTGTGAAGAATTCGTGTTAGTATTTTGCAGCCATGACTTAATAAACTGATAGTTCGGTATTATTCACACCTTTCAGCAGTTGCTTCCTTTGGAATTGGAATTATTATATTCTTCTTGAAGTATGAGGGTATTTCGCCTGTCTCATCCATCTTGAACACCAGATGGAAGAGTTTTGTCGTGGCTGGTTCTCCCAAGACTGTCAGTAGTTCTGACAGAATGTCGTCTACTCCCGCGGCGTTGTTTCGACTAAGGTCTTTCAACGTTCTGTCCAATTCTTCCCGCACTATCATACTTCCCGTTGCATCTTCATCTACGTCCTCGTCTGTTTCTATAACGTTACTTCCAAGTTCATCTCCTTTGTATTGACCCTCTATATACTCTTTCCACCTTTCAGCTTTCCCTCCTTTGCTTAGACTAGTTTTCCATTTGAGCTCTTGATGTTCGTACAACTGCTTCTCTTTTCTCCAAAGGTCTCTTTAATATTCCTGTAGGTGGTGTCTATCTTTCCTCTGTTGTTACTTGGTTCTAAATCCTTACGTTTATCCTCTAGCCAATCCTGCTTAGCCATTTTGTACTTACTGTCACTTTCACTTTTTAGACATTTGTAGTCCCTTTCGCCTGCTTCATTTACTGTATTTTTGTATTTTCTCATTTCATCAATTAAATTCAATATCTCCTGTGTTATCCAAAAATCTCTACTTGGCCTTGTCTTTTTCCTTTTTGATCCTTTGCTGACTTCACTATTTCATCTCTTAAAGCTACTCATTCGCCTTCTACTGTATTCCTTTCCCTTTTTTCGCCAATCGTTGCCTAATGCTCCCTCTGAAACACTTAACAAAGTTTGGTTCTTTCAACTTATCTAAGTCCCATCTCCTTAATTCCCTACCTCTTTGTAATTTCTTCAGATTTAATCTGCAGTTGCCGCGCGGGATTAGCCGAGCGGTTTGGGGCGCTGCAGTCATGGGCTGTGCGGTTGGTTCCGGCGGAGGTTCGAGTCCTCCCTCGGGCATGGGTGTGTGTGTTTGTCCTTAGGATAATTTAGGTTAAGTAGTGTGTAAGCTTAGGGACTGATGACCTTAGCAGTTAAGTCCCATAAAATTTCACACACATTTGAACATTTAATCTGCAGTTCATAATCAATAAATTGTGGTCAAAATCCACATATGCTCATGGAAATGTCTTAAAATTTAAAATCTGGTTGCTAAAGTTCTCTCTGGAACACACAACGTCTATGTCCGTCTGCTATTTTGTGAGATGACCACCTTATCCATCTCCACATGGCCACCTGTACCAGTAATAGGCTGTATACAAACGGAGGGGGCGCCCCAGTTGGAAATTCCTAGTTACTCACCAGTTACTTGCATCTGCTAAATAGCTTTGCGCGACTTAAATGACCGCCGCCATCATTTACTCAGTCCAGCTTCCAATTTGCTCATCGCCAACTACGATAGTACTTATGTAACAGGAACAAGGACGCTAGTTGGTAACTTCAAGTTACACTTCAGTTAACTATTTCTGTTACCTATCCGTTTCAGTAACTCTACTTGTCCAATAAAGAGCTATTTCTGTACTTACGAAACTGACCTATCAACTATATCTAAGAGGGGCTCCAACACCCGCCGTATGTTTCAGCTCCCAATGACCTGCATACATACCGTCCATTTGTTCAGATCATTCAGGAACATTGGCCTCAGTCCCAAGAGACGAGGTAGTCCTTGCTGGCTGATATGCACTCACAGTATTGGGCAGTACCACGTATCTGTTATTAAGGCGTAAGGGCACAGCCGTGGTCCAATATCCACAAGCGCCTTTCGTTCAGAGGCCATGGATTTTTCTCCAATTGGTAAAAAGCAAATGTAGCACAGGACAGCAGCTTGAAGTTCGTCAACTGTGGTCAACACATCTTCTGAATGTTTGCATTTAGTGGCCCCCGGGAAATGTACATAACAAACACTAGAGGTGGGGTGTCCGGGAACGAATGGTTTCAAGGGAACGATCCACTAAAGTAAACGAAAGGACATAGGAAGGACTTCTGAGGATCGTCATTGATGGTTACAATGTCTGTGTTTATACAGCGTCTGTAAATTCACATTACAAGATCCTTCAAACATGCAAGAATGTGATGTAATGGATGTAATGAGAAGATACAGACTTCGTATAAACATAGACACTGTAACCATCATTGATGTATCCGTGCCTCGACGGGCTAAAAAGACGATGAAATATTTGACTCCCTGAGCAGGAATCACGAATTGTGCGTGCATAAAGGGTTGTGACTACGTGACATATGGAAGTAGGCATCAGCCCTGGAGGTGCGCTCAGATAGCTGAAATGGTTAAAGCGACCGCTTGGTGTCAAACGGGAAATCCGGGATTGAGCCCAGGGCCGGCACAAATTTTCATGTGTCGCAAACAGCTGACAGCAATGCCTAGTCGCAGAATACAGATGTACACTGACGAAAAAAATTACAACACCAAAAAGTAATGAATGCGGAGTAACGAAATTTCGGGAGTACATTTATTTAGGTAACATATGTAAGTGAATAACGTTGCACGAGACAAGTTATTTCAAATGTAAAATGTTTGAACGTTAATAACCGGTGTAATCACCAGAATCTTGAATGCAAGCACACAAACGTGCATGCATTGTGTTGTACAGGTGCCGGATGTCAGTTTGTGGGATGGAGTTCCACGTCCGTTGCACTTGGTCGGTCAATACATGGACCGTTAATGATATTTGTGGATGACGCTGGAGTTATAGTCCGATGATGTCCCATATGTGCTCGATTGGACGCAGATCTGGTGATCGAACAGGCCGAAGCATGTCGACCCTATGTAGAACATGTTGGGTTACAACAGTGTTATGTGGGCGAGCGTTATCCTGTTGGACACCACCAGATAGAATGATATTCATGAATGGCAGCACAGTAAGTCGAATCACCAGACTGACGTACAAATTTGCAGAGAGGGCCCGTGGGATCACCACGAGAGTGCTACTGCTGTCATACGGAAACGAAAACGCACCTCAGACAATAACTCCAGTTGTAAGTCCAGTGTGTCAGGCATGCAGGCCCTCAACTGCCCTCCCCCTAACCAACACACAGCCATCGCTTCCACCGAGGCCGAACGAGCTTTCATGAGAAAACACAACAGTCCTCCAATGACCTCTCACTTGACACTACTGAAGTCGCAAATGGCGGTGGTTTGCATTCAGTGAAAAGAACGCTACAGGGCGTCTGGATCGGAGCTGTCCATGAAGTAACCGATTTGTAACAGCTCGTTATGTTGCAGTGGTGCCAACTACTGCAGAGAGTGCTGCTGCAGATACAGTATGATGCGACTAAGCCATACGCCGAACGCGGTGGTCTTTGCCAAGTCTTTCTGCAATATCGCAGAAGGAACATCCAGCCTCTCGTAGCCCTATTCACGACCTCGTTCAAACTCAGAGATGTGGAGACAGTGACTTCTTTGTCGCCTGAAAGGCATTCTTGACTAACTTCAACTCACCACGTTCAATCTCAAAGGCAACTACACTAGACTCTCGCTAATCCGGCCCTCAGTAGTCCGGGCTCTCAGTAATCCGGCGTACATCCAAAAACACGTGCAAAATGCATTATGGTTCGCAACAATGCTTAGTTAAACAATGCTTTATATACTGTATTTGAAATTGTAGCTTTCTTCACAGTTCGGAATCATGTCTTCTAAAAGGAAACACGTTACGCTAGACCTCAAGCAGGAACTCGAAATTTTAGATTCTTCACAGACAGCCATTGCTGCTGAGTTCAGTGTTGGACGAGCAACTATTTATGACATCAAAAAGAAAGACGATGTTAGTCGACAGTACTCAACACAAATGGATAGTGAGTTGGGAAAACGGAAGGTTATGCGACAGAGTGTGAATGAATAACTGGACTTAGCTGTTTATGGATGGTTCATACAACAACGCAGTAAAAGAATTCCACTCAGTGGCCCGATTATAAACTGCATTTAACAAACAACTTGGTGGTAGTAACTTGTTTGCAGCGAGCGAAGGTTGGCTATCAAACTGGAAAAAAAACATGGCATTAGGCAGCCGACAGTCACCGAGGAAAGTCGCTCAGCTAACGATAAGAATGTTGATGAATTTGTAAGCAAGATACGGAAGATAATAGAGGAAGAAGATTTAACTGCTGATGCCTTGTATAATGCTGATGAAACAGGACTCTTTTTACAAGATGCTTCTTTCAAAAATATTAGCTGCCAAGAGCGAGAAGGAAGCTCGTGGTTACAAGCAACAGAAACAACGCGTAACGTTAACGGCGTCTTTTAATGAAAATGGAATCATAAACTACCGCTTACGGTGACTGGAAAATCCCAACATCCACGTTGTTTTCAACATACTGACTTAAATACTCTACCAGTGCAGTATTGCGCTCAGAAGAAAGCGTGAGTGGACAAACAAATATTCTCTCGGTGGTTCCATGGAACGTTTGTACCAGCAGTGAGAAAAGAGCTAAAGAAGAAGAAGCTTCCACTGAAAGCTATCCTTATGATTGACAATGCTCTCAGCCATCCTCCAGATGTTTTTCTAAAGTCCGATGGTATACATGTACGAGCACTCTTTCTCCCACCCAACGTGACAGCCCTAACTCAGCCCATGAACCAGGCAATTTTGGAATCAAATAAACGTCATTATCGACATTATCTTCTAGTCCTCTTTCTGAACGAAAGTGAAAACAACTCTATCGAGACTATGCTGAAGGCGTGGAAAGCAATTAACATACGTGGTGTTGTTTTCCAAGCAGCCGAAGCATGGGATAAAGTGGAGAGCGCTACAATAATGAAGAGCTGGAGAAAATTGTGGCCATCCATTGACGCCGAGTTGGATCCAATAGTGAGTGACAGTGATGAGCCAGTCAATTCGGAATTATCAATTACTTTGTACACTGGCATGTTCCACAACCTTCCAGAAAACGAGAAATTGATGATGAAGATGTTACTAAGTGACTGAATGAGGAAAACTGTGATACGGACCAAACTTTAACAGATGAAGAAGTAATCAAAAGCGTCAAGAGAGTAATGATGAAAGTGATGAAGAAGAGAACACAGGAGGAGAGAGCATGGAGATTTCTCACACTGCTGGTGCTGAAGCTCCCGAGGCCTTCCTGGAGTACACTATACAACAACCTGATACGTGCTGTACTGATGTAATGCTTGTAAAGCGGTTGCATGATAAAGCATGCCACCGTCGCGTATCATCATTACGACAGTTAAACATTAGGTATATGTTTCATAGTGAGTGATACGGCTGTATAATTATGTACGGTGTACACTCAAGGACTAAGTTTTTTTTGAAAATTAATATATTTTTGGATTTAATAAAGCATATTCCCTGTGTTTCAAAATTGTATCCTTCGGTTTAATAAAGTACAGTACATTCTATCACCTATGTTTTCAAAATAAATAAAACACAAAATAAATGAATAAAATAAATTTCAGACACCCAGTAATCTGGCATTTCCGCTAATCCGGCACCCATATGTGCCAGCAATGGCCGAATTAGCGAGAGTCTCTAGTGTATAGCTCACGACCATTACAGCGTGTGTTTAAAACAAACCTGATTTGCAACCTCATGATGGGGCTACTAGCGACTGGAGCGAAATTTGAATAGACATCATCTTTGAGATATAGAAACACTCGTCTTTGAGATGTAGAAACAGGCCCACCAACTTTCGTTTACGTTTCCCAACTCTTTTCTGGTGTTGTGGTTTTTTCCGTCAGTGTATTTCATAAAGGTTACTACAGCTGTAATCGTAAGTGACAGTCTGTTTCCTTCAGACGTGCATGCGTGTTTGAAGGGCAGTGTAATGTGAAGTTACAGACACTGTACGTATAAAAGCAAGCATTGTATCCATCGATAACGCATCCCTGTCTTGACAGGATAAAATAACGATATAATATTTTTCTTCCTGTGAGGAACTGCACGAAATGTGCGAACGTAGGGTTTGTGATTAAGTGACATATGAAAGTTTGGACTGGTCCTGGAAGCGTGCTCGGAAAGTCAAAGTTGTTAAGAAGCCCGGTCGTGATAAGTGGAAAATTCAAGCTCGAATCCTGGTCTGGCACCAATTTTCATGTATGGCAAACAGCCAACGTCAATGCATAGTCGCAGAGTCGCAGAGTACGAATCTATTTCGTAATGTTCTAAAGATCGAGCGTTCACCTTTCACTTCGGTCGCTATCGATCTTGTTTCCGTCTTAGCTGTAGATCCGCTGTTCCTCGTTCCTTCCTTAGTCTCGTTCTTCTTCGGGTAGTCACTCATTCCTCGTCCTACTTCCACTGCTCCTAGTTCAGCATCGATTTGTCGTTTGTGTGCTCACTGCGCTCGCCTGTTCCCATTCTGTTTGAAACTGTTATCGTAATCTATATTTCTGGTTCTTTGAATATTGTATTCAGCGTCCATGACCGGTAATTTACGACTTTTTGCATAACTATACAATTTATATGAAAATTAAATTTTATGTAATACATATATATATCTCAGATAACAAAAGAGAAATTTGTTTATCTTTTTGTTGTTTTGATTTATTGTAGAACACACACTTATCACAAAGAAAGTTGTAGTTTTTTATTCGTAGATTTTTTTAGTTTGCATTTACTTGATTTAATAAGTTTCTGAGATGCATTTTTATCATTTTTTAATTGTAGTGTAAGAATGTTTACATGTTGTTGTTGTGGTCTCAGTCCTGAGACTGGTTTGATGCAGCTCTCCATGCTACTCTATCCCGTGCAAGCTTCTTCATCTCCCAGTACCTACTGCAACCTACATCCTTCTGAATCTGTTTAGCGTATTCATCTCTTGGTCTCCCTCTACGATTTTTACCCTCCACGCTGCCCTCCAATACTAAATTGGTCATCCCTTGATGCCTCAGAACATGTCCTACCAACCGATTCCTTCTTCTGGTCAAGTTGTGCCACAAACTTCTCTTCTCCCCAATCCTATTCAATACCTCCTCATTAGAGAGGATATAGAATGTAAATGTCGTGTGGCTAGGGCCTCTCGGCGAGTAGACCGTTCGCCGTCTGCAGGTCTTTCGAGTTGACGCCACTTCGGCAACTTGCTCTTCGATGGGGATGAAATGATGATGATTAGGACAACACAACACCCAGTCCCTGAGCGGAGAAAATCTCCGACCCTGCCGGGAATCGAACCCGGACCCTTAGGATTTACATTCTGTCGCGCTGACCACTCAGCTTCCGGAGGCGGACTATAGAATGTAGATTCGCTATAACACGAAAAACATTTCTGAAAAGGAGGAATTTGCTACACTGAATATAAATGTATGCGTTAGCAAGTCTTTTCTAAAGATTTTCGTCTGGTGTGTAGCTTTGCACCTAAGTGAAACGCGCACGATAGGCAATTCAGGCAAGAAGAGAATAGAAGCTTTTGAAATGTGGTGCTGCTAAAGATTGCTGGTGATTAGATGGGCAGGTGGAATAATAGATGAGAAAGTACAGAATCGAACTGGGAAAAGATACGGCACAACTGAACTAAAAGAAGGGATCGGTTGACAGGACATATCCTGAGGCATGAAAGAATCGTGAGCTTAATTGAGGTTAAGAATTTGGGGGGGGGGGGGGGGGGGGAGGAGATTGTAGAGGGAAACCAAGGGATGTCTGAAGAAAATATGTTCAAATGGATTTTGAGTGCAGTAGTTTGCCGGAGATGAAGAGGCCCGCACAGGATAGGGTAGAGTGGAGAGCTGCAACAGATCTGGCTTCTGACTGAAGACCTCACCTACGTTTAATGCATGCTACAACATGACGTAGAGCCAGGAAAGGCAAATTAATGCGTACAGAAATGTTTTGCGAAAGGCGTCATCAAAATTGGAAGAAATTTGTCATTTTAGATATAAACTTACGAGAAACTGAGGCCTTCATAGCACAGGAAGCTAGCACAGTTTCTCGATAAATAATTTTCGCTCTATATAATTTTTGTAGATGTAATTGGATTGTGTGGGAGAATATTAGTCAATAAATAACTGTTAACTTGGCAGTGAAATGTACGCTTCGGAGAGTCCAGTGTACAGAAAACTAGTGGAGCAACAACTACACATCAACATCTGTACTTTTCAGCCTACCTTACGGTGTTTGGCAGAGGGAGTCTGCCACTGTCCCGTCCAACCCCTTCCACCCCCATCCTCCCCACCACCTTTCCGTTCGAGTAACAAGTGGTTGAAAAATGGTTCAAATGGCTCTGAGCACTATAGGACTTAACTTCTGAGGTCATCAGTCCCCTATGACTTAGAACTACTTAAACCTAGCTAACCTACGGACATCACACACATCCATGCCCGATGCAGGATTCGAACCTACGACCGTAGCGGTCGCGCGGTTCCAGACTGAAGCGCGTAGAACCGCTCGGCCACTCCGGCCGGAGTAACAAGTCGTGCGTAGGAAGAATGACTGTTGGTAAGTCTTCTTAGAAGCTAGAATTTCTCTAATTTGACCTTCATGGTTTTTCCGCGAGATTTATGTAGGAGCTGTATTTTGTTAGTCGTACTTAGTTTTGTATTTTAGACAGTATACAATTAACACGAGAACTCGTCTTCTTTCCTTCCCTTGTTTTTATTCCTTGTACTTCTTGTAGCTTCGCGTGGCCTCATATGCCCAAATTGTGTAATTTGGTTTTTTGACTCTTCTGGGAACTTACAATCTCGAATATTTAATTGTCAACCACACAGGAATGTACAACGTCTCTCTTATAACGTCTCTCATTGGAGTTGTGTGAGCATATCCGAACGAGCCCATGACGAAACAAATCCATGACGAAACGAATCCGGAACGAAACACATTGCTCTTCTTTGGAACTTCTCTATCTCCTCCATCAACTCTACCTGGTAAGGATTCCAGTGTGTGGATTAATATTCAAATATCACTGAAACGAGGGTTTTATGACCTATGTCGAAGTTTCTTGCAATGAATCTCAATCTGACAACTGCTATTCCTAAGATTAGTTTTATGTGGTCGTTCTATTCTAAATTGCTCTACACTCGTACGCTTACTCGCTGATATTTAATGCATGTGAGTGTTTTCAGTGATTGTTCTGCAATCGTGTAATACACTCCTGGAAATGGAAAAAAGAACACATTGACACCGGTGTGTCAGACCCACCATACTTGCTCCGGACACTGCGAGAGGGCTGTACAAGCAATGATCACACGCACGGCACAGCGGACACACCAGGAACCGCGGTGTTGGCCGTCGAATGGCGCTAGCTGCGCAGCATTTGTGCACCGCCGCCGTCAGTGTCAGCCAGTTTGCCGTGGCATACGGAGCTCCATCGCAGTCTTTAACACTGGTAGCATGCCGCGACAGCGTGGACGTGAACCGTATGTGCAGTTGACGGACTTTGAGCGAGGGCGTATAGTGGGCATGCGGGAGGCCGGGTGGACGTACCGCCGAATTGCTCAACACGTGGGGCGTGAGGTCTCCACAGTACATCGATGTTGTCGCCAGTGGTCGGCGGAAGGTGCATGTGTCCGTCGACCTGGGACCGGACCGCAGCGACACACGGATCCACGCCAAGACCGTAGGATCCTACGCAGTGCCGTAGGGGACCGCACCGCCACTTCTCAGCAAATTAGGGACACTGTTGCTCCTGGGGTATCGGCGAGGACCATTCGCAACCGTCTCCATGAAGCTGGGCTACGGTCCCGCACTCCGTTAGGCCGTCTTCCGCTCACGCCCCAACATCGTGCAGCCCGCCTCCAGTGGTGTCGCGACAGGCATGAATGGAGGGACGAATGGAGACGTGTCGTCTTCAGCGATGAGAGTCGCTTCTGCCTTGGTGCCAATGATGGTCGTATGCGTGTTTGGCGCCGTGCAGGTGAGCACCACAATCAGGACTGCATACGACCGAGGCACACAGGGCCAACACCCGGCATCATGGTGTGGGGAGCGATCTCCTACACTGGCCGTACACCACTGGTGATCGTCGAGGGGACACTGAATAGTGCACGGTACATCCAAACCGTCATCGAACCCATCGTTCTACCATTCCTAGACCGGCACGGGAACTTGCTGTTCCAACAGGACAATGCACGTCCGCATGTATCCCGTGCCACCCAACGTGCTCTAGGTGGTGTAAGTCAACTACCCTGGCCAGCAAGATCTCCGGATCTGTCCCCCATTGAGCATGTTTGGGACTGGATGAAGCGTCGTCTCACGCGGTCTGCACGTCCAGCACGAACGCTGGTCCAACTGAGGCGCCAGGTGGAAATGGCATGGCAAGCCGTTCCACAGGACTACATCCAGCATCTCTACGATCGTCTCCATGGGAGAATAGCAGCCTGCATTGCTGCGAAAGGTGGATATACACTGTACTAGTGCCGACATTGTGCATGATCTGTTGCCTGTGTCTATGTGCCTGTGGTTCTGTCAGTGTGATCATGTGATGTATCTGACCCCAGGAATGTGTCAATAAAGTTTCCCCTTCCTGGGACAATGAATTCACGGTGTTCTTATTTCAATTTCCAGGAGTGTAGTTCAATAACCGGTTTTTCCGCCTATTAGGTCGCACATTTGTTTGTGCTATGGATCAAATGTAAATCCCGGAACCAAGCGTCGATCTTCCGCAAAAGTTCGCCGGCCGGAGTGGCCGTGCGGTTCTAGGCGCTACAGACTGGAGCCGAGCGACCGTTACGGTCGCAGGTTCGAATCCTGCCTCGGGCATGGATGTGTGTGATGTTCTTAGGCTGGTTAGGTTTAATTAGTTCTAAGTTCTAGGCGACTGATAACCTCAGAAGTTAAGTCGCATAGTGTTCAGAGCCATTTTGCAAATGTTCCTGCATTTCACAACAATTTTCTAGTATTGTGACTCCTCTGTATACAATGGCATAATCCGGGAACAGGCTGATGGAGCTGCCGACGTTATCTACTAGGTCGTAAACAGGGTGACCAGAAACAGTCTGAAAAGTTTGCAAGAGTGTTGTAGGGTAGGTTGTGCTGAGAAATAAATGTTAAGCAACAAATTCTATACGATCGCCGTTTCCGAGTTAATTAGCACTGATGTCAGCCAGTCGTGGTCGCGCGGTAGCATTCTCGCATCCCGCGCCCGGGTTCCCGGATTCGATTCCCGGCGGGGTCAGGCATTTTCTCTGCCTCGTGATGACTGGGTGTTGTGTGATGTCCTTAGGTTAGTTAGCTTTGAGCAGTTCTAAGTTCTAGGGGACTGATGACCATAGATGTTAAGTCCCATAGTGCTCAGAGCCATTTGAACCATTTGTTAGCCAGTCTGGTCTTAGCGAGCGCAAATTCAAGTGGCCTGCCACATAAAATTAGTGTCAGTTGTTCTCATCTCTTAAGTGACAGCACACGAGACTGCTCAGACTATATCTCAGGTTCGATTCTTACTACCGTCCCATGTCCAATTTTTTTATCGCTCTGTTGTTCGGTTTTGGGAAACCAAACAAAGTACAGGTTTGACGACACCTTCTCTGGCGGGCCGCTTGAATTTGAGCTCACAGTGGCCTGATTGGCTAACTTCAATGCTAATTAATTAACTCAGAAACCGGGCAACGCATCAAATATCGACCCTATTATTGGCACCCCTCCAATAATTGGCACCCTGCTGAGAAACAAACATTGTGTAGTAAGGACATTTTTAAGTCGGTAGTTCTTTTTTCAGAAACAGATGAAGATCTCTATTTTCGCTTGTTGTGCTGCATTTGTTTCAACGCCTTCTGGGAACTGGTTTGACAGGTAGCTGACATCAAGCAGATTGTTGTGAAGTTCTCTGTGCAAGAAAGGATTTTCTAAGAGGTAACTTTAGAAATACTGCAGTATATTAAGTGCTGTAATTGCGTGGACATCTCATATTTCAAAATTATGATACCATGGTTATAAAATACAATCAATATGAAGTTACTGGAATAAATTCAAACATTCTAACTTCAAAAGTGTAGAAGTTTAAGCTGTGCCAATAACTGGATTTTGCAAAGCCTGCAATTCTAATAATTGACATCAGGTACCAACAACTGGCATGTTGCATTGATTCACTTTCAGAGTGTAAGTCATTTTAATCTTGATAAGAATGGGAAATAAATGCATCTGTAAAAAAAAAAGCACCTTGAAATTACAACTGTAACCAGTAAATGGCACAGTGCCAACAACTGGAAAATTAGGTACCAATAACAGGAAAATTATTAACCAATAATTGGCATTGGTTTTAATATTTTTCTCCATCTCTTTCTTCATTATAGAAGTAAACTGAATGAAATATGGATCCTAGGCGAAAAGATTCATATAGCGAAGAAAACCTTCAGAAAGCAATCCAAGAAGTAAAGAAAGGCATCTCATTCAAAGCAGCGTACAGAGTGTACGGGATTCCCAGATCAACGTTACAATTCCGACTGAGTACTAAATATACCAAAACATGCCATGGGCCAGCACCTATCCTGAGCAAAGAGGAGGAAAGCACTCTTGTTCGGTGACTATTTGTACCCCTGTAGCTTGAGTCATTGACAATTTACAAGCTAATTCAGGTGAACCTTCGAATGTGCTCGGAAGGGATTCCCACGACGAAAACAAGATATTCAGGCAAGCATGCGCCTAAGGCCTCTGACGACGGGCACTTTGCATGTATTGGGTGGTCGATAGTGATATCCCGAGTGTAGCCTTATAAAAACTGAAAAATGATTTCCGGTTCCTGCCGCTTGTTCGTATAGTTCTCGGATGTCCTGCTGAGGGATATCATGCCAAATTCCGTCCAATTAATGCGTTAGCTCGTCAAGATCCCTAGATGGTTGGACAGCCCTGCCCAGAATACTCCAAATGTTCTCAACTGGGAAGAGATCCGGCGACCTTGCAGGCCAAGGTAGAGTTTTGCAAGCACAAAGACAAGCAGTAGAAACTCTCCCCATGTGCAGGCGGACATCATCTTGCTGAAATGCAAGCCCAGTATGGTTTGCCATGAAGGGCAACAAAACGGATCCTAAAATATCGTTGATGTGCTGCTGTGTTGTAAGGGTGCCACGAATGGCAACCAAAGCGGTCCTCCTATGAAAGGAAATTGCACCTAGATCATCACACCTGGTCGCTGGGCTGTATGGTGGGTGACTGTCATGTTCGTATCCCACAGCTGTCCAGGGTATCTCCAAACACGTCTCCGGTGGTCATCAGATCTCAGGTCGAAGCGGGACTCATCACTGAAGACGACTCTACTCCAGTCAATGGGATTTGAAGACGCGTCTGGAGACGCCTCGGACAGTTGTGGGATACTAACCTGACTGTCGTCCGTCATAGGGCCCGAAAACCAGGCGTGATGGTCTGGAGTGCAATTTATTTTCGTAGAAGGACCACGTTGGTTGTCATCCGCGGTACCCTTACAGCACGGCGGTACGTCGACGATATTCTACGCCCCACTTTATTACCCTTCATTGCTAGGCTTACGTTTTAGCAAGAAACTGCCCGCCCGCAGATGGCGAGAGTTTCTGCTGCTAGTCTTCGAGTTTATGAAACCGTACTTTGGCTAGCAACGTCGCTGGATCTCTCCCCAGTTGCGAACGTTTGGAGCATTATGAGCACGGCTCACCAAGCGTCTCGGGATTTTGACGACCTAACGCGCGAGTTGGTCAGTATTTGGCACGATATCCCCCAGGAGGACATCCAACAACTCTGTCGATCAACGCCAAACTGAATAACTACTTGCATAAGGACAAGAAGTGGACCAGCGTGTTATTGCCTTGCTCAATTTGTGAAGCTCTTTCTCTTGAATAAATCATCCAATTCTCCTAAAACTAAAATCATGCACATCACATCTGCCGAATTCCGTTCCATTTCAATAATTCGTTTGTGGTGCGTCTTTTTTTAAACTTAGAATGTACCATTACACAAATAAGAAAGAGGTTACAGGTTAAAGGAGGCCCCTAATTGGAGTCCCACTGTGACGGAATAGGAAAGTTAAAAGTTTGTTGGTTCAAAAATGGTTCAAATGGCTCTGAGCACTATGAGACTTAACTTCTGAGGTCATCAGTCCCCTAGAACTTAGAACTACTTAAACCTAACTAACCTAAGGACATCACACACATCCATGCCTGAGGCAGGATTCAAACCTGCGACCGTAGCGGTCGCGCGGTTCCAGACTGTAGCTCCTAGAACCGCTCGGCCACCGCGGCCTGCTTTGTTAGTTAGTGTCCCATCGACATTGTGCATGATGGAGACGGATATCGACGATTTAGAAGAAAGAACAGTGAATTGTGAGGAGCTATCCCCCACATTTGCTTGGTTTCATTGGAGGCAACAACAGGAACCGTAAATCATGACAGCCGGTTGGGCGTCAACGTGCCTGTTCCAGAAGGTAACCATTCCGCGATCTCCCTCAGTGCATTACAATATCACCTGACAGTTAACTAGTGGTTAAAGTTATCCCCTTCGATAATGTTTTCATAATGTGGGGCCACAGTCATAATATATTTCTTTAAAGTCAGTATCGCCATTAGACTGTTTTTTATTTGCATTGTTACACTTATACGATCATGATTTCGGCTTTAAACTGCCATTATCAAGTGTTTTAATGTTATACAGTGCTTAAGATGGCATACTGTTGTACTTAAAATACACTATTAGACACATTGTCTAAGGGTCAATATTTCTGGTAAAAGCCTACAAAGCATTGTCTAATAGTGTATTTTAAATACGACAGTATGCCATCTTAAGCACTGTATAACATTAAAACACTTGATAATGGCACTTTAAAGCCGAAATCATGATCGTGTAAATGTAACACTGCAAATAAAAAAAAGTCTAATGGCGGTACTGACTTTAAAGAAATTATCCCCTACGATTCGCGAACACCTCCTGAGGCGTTGCAAATGGACATTTATAGACAGCTATCATACGATAATCCTTTCTTAGAATCTCGAAGCGCCTCACATACGCCGAATTTTGTGGGATGGGAAAACTTTCCGCACACTGCGTGCAGTTTAATATCATATAGTGTGTACATGAGAAAGACAAAGTTTAGCTGCAGCACATCGAATGCTATCAGACAACTTCCAGGTAGTATCTTGATTCGGCGGCTGTTTAAGAATAGTCGTTGTCTTGTTGGAATATAATCCAGAGGACAGCAGAGGAAGAAAACTACAACGGTAGTCAAGCGACTACATGAACTTCACAAACTTAGCGGTACATCGTTAAAATTTCTGGAACTAACATCAGGGGTGACTTCGCAATCGACATCCACATCATGGCACAAAGCCTTCAAGTGCGGTGGTGGCCAACGACACTGTTACTTGGCGTTGACCGTGATGCCGCACAACACATACTCTTGGTGTTTCCGCTTTGACAGGAGCGGGATCCATAACTGACGTCATTCTCTCCTAGTCTGCCGGTAACCAAGTTTTTTCTGCCATGAGATCACTCCGGCTGCCGGCCGCGGTGGCCGTGGGGTTCTGGCGCTGCAGTCCGGAACCGCGGGACTGCTACGGTCGCAGGTTCGAATCCTGCCTCGGGTATGGGTGTGTGTGATGTCCTTAGGTTAGTTAGGTTTAAGTAGTTCTAAGTTCTAGGGGACTTATGACCTAAGATGTTGAGTCCCATAGTGCTCAGAGCCACTTGAACCATTTGAACCATCACTCCGGCTACTAATGTCACTGGCGAGGTGTTAAATGGGGCCTGACGTGAGCCTAACGTTCGCCACGAAGACGTCTCGCGGTAATGTGGCTCAACACGAGACACTTCGTTGGAAGTCACTCGGTTAGTGTATGTCTAGAAAGTCAGGTCTACGGTTTATTTATAACTCACTTGAAGTCCTCTGGTCCTCCCTGGAATGCGACTATCTGAATTTTCCAGGCCCATCTAAAAGCTATCACAGAAGGTACGGTCAGGGGTATGATAGGACGATCATTCGAAACAAAAAAAAGCTAGTAAATATGCTATGAGCACTTTAATTCATCTCTGATAGTGTGAAACAAATCGCTTGTACTGCAAGATCTGTGCATTTCATATTTTGGGAGGAAGTAACATAAACCAAAATAAGAATAAACTCTCTTGTAAACATAGGCTCTATAATTCATAACCTTACAGCTATGAGCACTTTTTTCAGTAGAAGAAATGTGTTTCACAGTAGCGAAGATGAACAAGTGCTCATCGCTCTTAAGGTATACACTTTAAAGCCCATGTTTACTGGGCATTTTTTTCTTGTTTTGGACTCAAAATATAGAAATCAAATTGTTTGCAATAGATGAGATTTGTTTTACAGCATGTAAGACGAAGAAGTGCTCATAGCTTTTAAAGTAGGCGTTTCAGAGCCCATGTTTACTAGACTTTTTTGCTGGGGATGATCGTTCTTGGCATATCCCTGAATATTGACTATTTGTCATGGAACATGTGTTTCTTGCAGCACCATGTGGTAGACAAATCTGTGATAACGACTAGTTACATAGTGCTTGGGAAGAACTAGTCATCATGACGTACTTTCTCTCGGAGATATATAGTTGTTCGTAGTACATTATAACATTAATTAACATATTCAACTTTCAGAACCGATGCCACACTGGGTGCATTGACAACAGAGATAGATTGAAGCGTAAATTTTACTCGTGTCATAGTAGCACCTTCGGGCTCTCTCATCAGTCTTCTAACCGTTTTGCTGTATGCTGGGTTCATTGATACATTATCTCTCCGTATTCCCATTATCTTCTACCATGCCCGTCTGTTCAGGGCATCATCTTCTCGTCAACCACGAATCACAACTGCTTTTTTATGTTACTGTTCTAAGAACGTCGTGGTCTGCCGCGATTCTTTCTTCCATGTTTCATCCATTTCCATATCTTCCTGTACCAACGTTGATCTGACATCCTCAACAAATTTTCTTACTAGGTTATTCATCTTCCTTCAGTTTCAGTTGTTACTGTTTCTTGCTCTCTCATCCTTTCTTTGTTGTATTCTTAGTTTTATTTGCGTACGTTCCAGCCATTGTTTGTCAAAATACACAGGCAACTGTTTATATTTCTGTGCTTGTCCAATAATTGCTACATCACTGATGGGTATTTCAAACCTAGTGTCACTAATCACTACCAGATATTCGTTATTTGTTAACTCGTCTGTAGTTACCATTTTCCATATTCCAGACATAAATGCAGTATCATAAACTCACGGTCATATTCGTCTTCCGCTAGTACGAATTAATCATCTGCAAAATGTAATGGAAACAACTGCACGTCGTTAAGAAGAATCTCCAGTGTGCCAGACTGGATCTTCCATCTTCGAAGACGAAACAAGAGCTACACACAAACTGAACAATATCAGTGACATACTGCAACCTTGTCAACAGTTTGTTTGTGATATTAATAGGTTCCGATAATTTTGATTCACCTTTAAGGTTCAATGTGTTCGTCATTGTACATACGATACACGCTCATTCTACGTAAAGAATAAGGAACACGCGCTAACTGCGACGAAGATTAAAGTGCGAATTAAATATGATTTCCGAAGGAAACAATACTGAAAATGAATATAAGAATCGTAAACAAACTTTGTAAAACTTTTCTGGAAGTGTTGGACATAAAAAGTAAGAGTGTCAACAAATAAAGACGCTTCATAGCTGCATGATGACCTTAAGAAATTGATTTGGGAGAAGAGGAATGCTTATTCAAATGACTATTAACAAACTCTCCCCAAAATAGGCACCATTAGTAAACAAGAAATCGGGCATTTGGTGATCAGTCATTTGATATAATCTGGTGAGACGATGAGGGAGCAGAAGAAATACTAGAATTCCTCCAATTTTCGGCATTTGAACTTCTCGACACTGACGACAGGGTAGGTGTAGATGGAGAACCAGTGTCTTACGATGGCATAATGCTGGTCACTATTTAACAGATATCCGTCACATGTGATGTGATTGCTCTTGATTTACAATTTACATGAATCACTTTTTCTTTTAATTTGTGATGCTGCAAGTGTGACTTTATATCTGAAGTATTCCCGAATATGTCAAATTGTTATCGCAAGTGTTCTACACATAACACCGGTTCTACCGTTCTTTTGGGAAGTGTCTGCACATATCGCTTTTAAAAGCATCGTTTAGTAACTTACACCACGTTCAGGAAAAAATCAACAAAGATGCAATATATCATTTCATCAACTGCAAGCCAATAATTGACACTTATACCATACCATATGCACTTACTTGAAGGAACGAAGTAAATAGTTGGAGACGCATGACTGGTGTCAGACAAGTAGGGGAATTACCGATTCGAAGTCTTCAGTCACATAGAACGTTAACTGGGTGGTTGCTTGCATCCAGTATCTAGTAAAAGTATACAGAAAACATAATTATGAAAGTCTGATATATCGGGGAATTGTAATCATACTGTCTTTATATCGTCAATATAACATTAGTTCATAAATTTTTATATTATTTCCATTAAATACTGATGTTTCGGTATATCATTGCCATCTCTAACAGGACCTGTCTGTATTAATACACTATTGGAGAATCAAGTCCACCCTCCAGCAGAGACTTATGTTCGAAATGCTCTGTTACTGGTGAAGACAGAAGCTTCCACATTATCGTCTTTTGCTTTGCCTGGGACTCAAATCGACAGTCGTAGGTTTTGTCCACCAGAAGTATTCAGAACGGAAGAGGCTGAAGGACGCTGCTGACAAGAGCATTATGCAGCGTTTCTTGCCTTCCAGTGGTAAAATAGTTCCACCTGGCAATATGTCACGTTCCTGGTAGCAACATTTGCTGGTAAACCACAGTTGGCGATGCCATATGATATTCCGTTAGTATGCGAGAGTGTCGTAGTGAATTTAAGACACTGTTATTTCCTTCCTGCAAAACATTAAGGTTGGTAGTAACTAACGAATGATCAGTAGTATTCACCAGTAAATTAGTAACACACAGATTACAACTACGTGTTAAACAAGAACTCCACCGAAACACCAAGCACGTTCTGATGGAAAAGCAACATATTAGTAAATAATTTACTAGCTACTTTAGGTGACTTTGAATTAATTGTATTTGGTAATACATTCATCGCCACCGGTGTAGATATTCATTCCAGACTTACTGCTTAATCGTGCGCCATCGCTTCACTGGAGAAATCGCAAATCCATTTTTTTAATGGCACCCATGGCAACATTATAACTTTATCCTTCTTCAGTCGAATGGTGCAGCCTATGCCCTTCAACCTAAAAGTGTTGTTTCACTCTTCATTCGATTTTCTCCATTTTCGACGAGATGACATTCCCACTGAGATGATATAAATAAATTCTGTTACTCGACAATATAAATATGAAACACAAACACAACTACAGAATAATTCAGCACCCAGTGTGTAATTTGTCATGTAACTGCCACCAGAGCCGTGTCGAGGGCATCACAGGATAGGCTTCCATCAAGGGCGGGGGCACAGAGGGGGCGCAAAATATGGCCAGTTAAAAAAATGCGGTTTAAAAATTTACCGGGACGAGTATATGAGTTCTTCTACTACTCGTGATCCTATCTTTTGCCTACGAGATGAAGCCTTTCCCTCCACCGGAGACTGTAAATGCACGCTATTGTCACACTGTCAACTACAGTATCATTTCGTCCCTAGCAGCATGATGAAGAAACGGCTACTTACAGAAAAGACGTCTATCGGTAATATGGTTTATGTGGCAACAGTTGACTTGGTTTTCATAGCTGCCGTTACATAACTCGCTGATGTTCAACAATAGAAATGTTGCTGCAACTTCGCTATGGTATTGTAGGATCTCAAACGCTGGCGAGATGATGCTGACGCAAATATGCTATTTGACTGTAGACATCCTATTCTTGCCGACTAAGGACTGAATCGAGACTGTTGAGGTAGAGTGCTTTAAAGTATTTAACAAAATAATGAGCGCAATGGAAAATAGATCTCACATATAACCTAATATTTCATCTGACTTTAATTTCCTATCACGAAAAGCCTTTAATGTGCATCTGATTTTCCCCCCAAGTATAGCAGTGATACTAATGCAGTGTAGCTAGTTAAAGCAATAGCTGCATTCAAGTTATGGGTGAAAGGGCAGATGAAGAGCACTGAAATGGTCCTATTTGGATATTTTGAAGGTTTTTCAAAGTATGCAGTAAGAGATACTTATACAACCGTCGAAATAGCTTTGCCATGGGCTGTATTTGAATTAAGTGACTTAATCAATGAATTTTCTGCGCTTAAAACAAAGAAATAAAAATTGAAATTATAGCACAACGTAATTCTTGAAACGGATATTTTCTAGACTCTTAATTAAGCCCTTTTTCTTCTATTGCTAGTTAGTAATGTATGGACTGTTCATAATTTATAATTAACAAATTATATCTGATCTGTACAATTATTATTTGCATGTGGACCCTGTTGGATCATGCAATGCTTTTAGATTCATTTTCCTGATCCTACATATGGCTCTCTTTCTTTCCATGTAAGCTATGTTTCTGTCATCTGTTCACTTGTAAAAACACTTCGTTCTGCTCAACAGTTTATCTTTTGACTGAACAGATTCCTATCGATACGTCCACTGCTTGTATCTGGAGGTCCTTTCCAACTTGTCTGATTCATGATATAGCCTTTAATCTGCCAAAATCTTGCGTGTAAGCCTAGTAGAAAACTCGCTTGATATTCGCTGGTCTTATGTTCACGGTGTTCCTTGAATACCTTGCATGTGACTTGAAGGAGAGGGGTCTACTGTAATTATTTACATCTGACCTGTCGCTTTTCTTGTGGAGTGGGTGGATGTGTGCGTACTTCCAATCTTCGGGCTATCTTTCTGTGTGCGAAATATGCGTGATGATTTGTGTAAGTTCCTCAAGTGTGTTTGTCAATATGTGCTTCAGTAACTCTGCTGTGATGCCATTTCGGGGAAATGGCGGTTTTGAGCCTAAGGATATGTTTGTTGATATCGTCTTTGATGGATGTAAGAGACTCTGTGCGCGCGTTCGCTCGCACGCTCTTGCGGATGTGTGTGTGGGCGCGCGCGCGCGCGCGCGCGCGCGCGCGCGCGCGCGCGCGCGCGTGTGTGTGTGTGTGTAGGAGCCTCCCTGGGAAGTCCTGAAGGTGGTTCTGGACAGTCGTGCAGCTCAGAGAAGTATCTAAATTGCTCCCTACAGTTGTCGTGATTTCCCAGAGCAAGTTTACCGTTTTGCTTTCTGAAAAACAGATTCTGTGGTGTGTGTCCACAGATCTACCTACTTATGTCCCGTAAAAGTTATACGTGTTGTATTCCTTAAGTTATATTCAATAAGTTAATGTTATTCTGTCTTTTGTATCCTATGTCCGTCTGATCAGCTTTGCCATCCGATTTACGATCTCGAAAAGTGTTGTTTAGTCTCAGATGATTTTTTTACTGTTATATTTCTGGAAGGCCCTCGTTCGTTGCTACAAATTGTCTTCACATGCTTTGTCCCACCAAGGTTGTTTTGTGTTCTTCTTCTTCTGTGTGTTAGCTGTTTGGCTTTCTGTATAATCTTGGTTTGAACTGTTCCCAAACAACTGCCTCTTCTTTCCCAAATTCCTCTTTTATATTAGAGGAGAGGGTGTAAAAATGTGTGTCCTCTATTAGTTTTTACTTAAAGCCGGTGGAACCCGCGGAGGGGTGGAGGGGGGGGGGAGCAGTGGTGACAGCTCGCGGAGGGGTGGAGGGGGGGGGGGGGAGCAGTGGTGACAGCTGTCTCTAGTGAGAATGAGATTCCTCTACGAATATGAAAAAGGACGCGTAACCACAGGCCTTGGAAGAAAATTATCACTAAAACTGCATGAAAATATGGATAAAATAAAGTGACAATAATATAAATATATGCAAAATGAAGTATAAAATTAACTAGAGCAGGGATTTTCGTTTATTTGCTTTTTGAGTGTAGGAACAATGTGTGCTCTAGTAGTGATAATTAGTAGGCCAGCAAGTAAGTGTCGTCACTAAGGCAGCATTGTAGGTGGCAGTCGAATCGTATTGTGTGTCTCAGTTGGTTTTTTTTTTTTTTCGTAACAGTCAGTTTGGAGATTAGTTCTGTCGAATTTTCATAGTTTGTAATTGCTGTTTGTCTTGTATTCCTCAGTCACCATGAACAAGTAATTGAATGTAATTAAAAAACATGGTATTTCAAATATTCAGGAATAGACGGAAATGCACTAAGTTGACTACGGTGTACCAAAGAGCTAGAAACCTCACACCATAACGGAAGACATTAATTTATCAGCTGCTCTAAACATGGTCTCTTTTGTGGCTTTTGAGTGAACTCCCAAGCAACTGGCAATTGGCAATGCGATTTTTTCAGACAACTCTACTAGGCCGTGTCCTACGTAAGCGACAGAAGCGAGCGACAGCGCGCAACAGTTTCAGGCGACAAAACATAACTACAGGTGTAGTTACGGAAGTGTCCTACGTGAGCGACATCTGTGTCGCTGCCTGTCTCCCGCTGCAACTGGCGACGTTTGAATTCAAACGTGTTTGAATCTTGTCACTGCAGCACGCGCGACAGAGAGCGACAGCCACCTGTCCTCCCGGCAAAGCAGTGGAGCGGAAGCGACGGCAGCTATGAATTACTTAACATCCGATTTTAAGAAAACTATTCGGTGAAAAAAAATTAATTCTTCTGCAACCTATAGCTTGACATCTTTAAACGTTAAAAGTCTGAAATAATTTTCGTTATTCGTCATAGTTACTGAGCTGCACGAAATTGAGTTCATGGCTGCACGAAATTTTTAAAAATTTGCAGAGGGAAAAAAAAAATCACATTGTGTAGACTTTTTGTATAGTTCATTTAAGGCCATACATTATTGCGTATGAAATGTAACCAATATATCTAAATTGTATTTAAAGTTGAGACCGGAATGATATCTCTTTTCATTCTTGGGATATTCGGACGGGTCGCTCGCGGTGCGTCCGAAACTTTCCTGCGCTTCGGGAATCAAGTGGTCGCAAAAATCGTCGTATCTCATAAAAGGTTAAAGATATCGAAACGACGAATTTTGGAAATGACAGCACGCAGAACGGAATGGTTTATCATATGATTAACACTCGATACGTTTGTGTAAACTTCTGAGCAGAACCGAAAACAAGACTCCCTATAACTTACACCATGAGGTTTTGTCCAAATTTTCATAGCCAACCAAATGGAGAGAAACAGGTAAACGGGGTATCAAAGTGACCAGCATGAGGTCTAGTCTAGTGAATGATACTCGAAATCATGAACAGAAAATGAGGTACACCAAGGATTTCCCTAATATTTTTTATTTCATACTTTTAGACAAATCATTACACAAAACGTTAGACTTTCTTTTCAAAAATTTTGTAAGCTTTACTTTTACAGACTTTTTAGAGTAATTGAAACGAGGTGTACCAAACGTTTCTCTAATATTTTTTATTTCATACGTTTAGACAAATCATTACACAAAACGTTTGACTTTTTTTTCAAAAATTTTATTAGCCTTACTTTTACAGACTATTTAGAGTAATTGAAACGCTTGACCTTAACATTGACTGCTGATGAATTACGTTCGCAACATCAAATATCTGTAAAATTTCATAATTCATTGTAATTTATTTCATTGTAATTTATTAGGAATTAAATGTGTGTGATATACTGGGATAGGTGTGAAGATCAAGTTCTTTGGCAAGACCTTAAAAATATACTTAGCGATGCAGTGTAAACAGTATACATACATTGTAAATGAGTCAGTAAAAATGTAAATACAGGTCGGTATCGAACCCATGACCTCTGCCCATCTCTTAAACACGTACTGTGTAGGCGACCCCTATACCACAGTTAGCTTTAATCTAGTGATACCAATATGTGCACTTACGTTTGTATTTAGCATAGTTAGTCATGAAGTACTCATTCCTCTGCATTTATTGGCTGTTAAAAGTTCTTGATCATGTCTAAAAACATTCGTATTTAATTTATTGATGAGATAGTCGAATGCTCCTCTGCTCATTCACGTGTATTCGAAGAATTTGTCTCGTGAACTTCGTAGTTGATGATATTTATGAAATTCTCCATGGAGATTCCTCCCTTTGTAAATTTCATGCACAGCATTCCTTTTCGCTTTATTTTCTTAAGTAAACCTAATTCTGTAGCCTTACTCTCGAGCTAAAGTATTCTACAGGTTAGGGATGCAGTTTTATAGAAACAACTGGTTAGCTCTAAACAACCATCCTGTAGTGCGACATGGTGGCTCGCACGCAGGCAACCCAAGCTTTTCGCCCGATGCTGCTGATTGTCGCTGGAATGTCGCGTATCCAGAAGTCGCTCGCTTCTATCGCTCACGTAGGACACGGCCTTAGTCGTCGAATACTCGATATAGACTATGTGATCAAAAGTATCCGGACACCTGGCTGAAAATGACTTACAATTTCGTGGCGCCCTCCATTGGTAATGCTGGAATCCAGCATGGTGTTGGCACACCCTTAGCCTTGATGACAGCTTCCACTCTCGCAGGCATACGTTCAATCAGGTGCTGGAAGGTTTCTTAGGGAAAGGCAGCCCATTCGTCACGGAGTGTTGCACTGAGGAGAGGTATCGATGTCGGTCGGTGAGGCCTGGCACGAAGTCGGCGTTCCAAAACATCCCAAAAGTGCTCTATAGGATTCAGGCGTGGACTCTGTGCAGGCCAGTCGATTACACGGATGTTATTGTGTTGTAACCACTCCGCCACAGGCCGAGCATTATGAACACATGCTCGATCGTGTTGAAAGATGCAATCGTCATCCCCGAATTGTTCTTCAACAGTGGGAAGCAAGAAGGTGCTTAAAACATCAGTGTAGGCCTCTGCTGTGATAGTGCCACGCAAAACAACAAGGAGTGCAAGCCCCCTCTGTGAAAAACACGAGCACACCATAACACCACCGCCTCCCAATTTTACTGTTGGAACTACACAAGCTGACAGATGACGTTCACTGGGCATTCGTCATACCCACAGCCTGCCATGGGATCGCCACACAGTGTGCCGTGATTCGTCACTCCACACAACGTTTTCCCACTGTTCAATAGTCCAATGTTTACGCTCCTTACGTATAGCGAGGCATCGTTTTGCATATACTGGGGTGGTATGTGGCTTATGAGAAGCCGCTCGACCATGAAATCCAAGTTTTCTCACCTCCCGCCTCATGTCATAGTACTTGCAGTGTATCCTGATGCAGTCTGGAATTCCTGTGTGATGGTCTGGATATATTTCTGCCTATTATATATTACGATCCTCTTCAACTGTCGGCAGTCCCTGTTAGTCAACAGACGAGATCGGCCTGTACGCTTTTGTGCTGTTCGAGTCCCTTGACGTTTCCACTTCATATCACATCGGAAACAGTGGATCTAGGGGTGTTTAGGAGTGTGGAAATCTCGCGAGCAGACGTATGACACAAGTGACACCCAGTCACGTGGCCACGTTCGAAGTCCGTGAGTTCTGCGGAGCGCCCCATTCTGCTCTCTCACGATTCCTAATGACTACTGAGGTTGCTGCTGTGGCGTACGTGCAGTAGGTGGCAGCAGAATGCACCTAAATTGAAAAACGTATGTTTTTGGTGGTGTCCGGATACTTTTGATCACATAGTGTAGCTGACGACATTATTAATCAGCTGGTTCAAAATCTCAAAGATAATGATGATTCCGTTATTCGGTTGCATGAAGCTACAGACAATCACAATGATGAGCATCTAATTTGTTAGATGTGGTTTATATGTGACAAGAAATTTCCTGCTGGAAAATAGCTCTTCGAATAAAAGAAACAGACCTCTTTCAATTACTAAACTCTTTTATGGAAGAAAATTGGGAAAACTGTGCAGTCGTGTGTACAGATGGAGGTCGTAGTATAGATGGCTGTTACGTCGGATTGCAAATTGTTCTGTAAAGAGGCTCCTCTTGTATTTGGACACACTTTTTCATTGCCCGAGAAGCCCTGGCTTCAGAAAGCATGAGGCCGATCTTTCATGAGGTTATTCAGTCAGAGATGGATGTGGTAAACTTCATTAAATGTTAGCCACTTGAACCGGGATGTTTTCAATAAATGCGTGTTGATATGGGAGCTGAGCACATTTAACTAATTTTTTTAAGTAACTCTGGCTTTCACGTGGGAATGTCTTAAACAGGATGTATGAACTCGGGAATGAACTTTACTCTTACCTTGTTCTTGTACCTTGTGACATCTTTGAAAAATTCAGTTCACTGAATGTATTTGTTCAGGGTAATGAGACCAACATTCTCCAACTCTCATACAAAATTTCAGCCTTTACAAAGAAATTGCTATAGTGGAAGAAAACTTTGGATAATAAAATATACATTACGTTTTCTATGCTCTTCATACGGTTTTAAAAAACAATGACTTTCAGCTGAGTGAAGAATTGAAGTCTATGTTTGTGGATCACGTAACTCAAATCAGTGATTACTTTCTGAAGCACTATCCAGAAAAAGTTGATCAACACAACCGGATAAAACTCCTTTCAGTACAGAGCTTCCATCAACACTTTCCGCTGAAGAATAAGAGCGACCTGTTAATGTCTCTTGAGACTCCAAATTGAAATCGAACTTCGTTTTCCCATCAGCGCTTCAGTTTTGGAGCTTGATGAAGCATGAGTATCCACAAGCACGCCACAAGTCTCTGCGAGTTTTGATACCTTTGCAACAACTTACTTACGCTAGGTAGGTTTATAAGCATTGGCAGTCATCAACACAAAATATATATAGCGAATGACTGTATAGAAAGAGATGAGAGTCGCAGTTTCTATTATTGTGCCCAGGACCACTTCGAGAACATTTCCACTCAAGTGACATATCACCTTGCGTCTCCCGATTCCGTCCCTCTGTTTCTTCAAAAAAGCAGCATATCGTTTTGCGCCCCTCTCCTCCCCTTCTTCCCTCACACATTAGTTGCCTTTCCTTTGGCACTTGGTAAGATATTTAAAGATAACTCTAAATGGAGTGAGCTTCGAAATAGGTTATTTTCACTACCGTAGTAATTATGATACACCCTGTATATACCTCTGGCGCCCTTCTCAGCTTGGTGCCTCCGAGGGCGACTTGTGTCGCTTGGGTCTTAAACCGGCCGAGATCTGAAAAAATTATGATGAAGAAGCAAGCTCATCATTTCCATTAACTTCGTTGCAAGATGTAATGACATGAAAAGTTGATTAACTGTAGTATGTCAACAGTTAATAAAGAAATAACTGGTATTGCTAATTTTTTCCAAACTTAAGTTTATCTAACAACCACTTGAGTCGGATATGTGTGAAATAAACCTCAGGTGTTTATGTTCAGGTCAATGGAGCCGTTGACCCAAAAAGTTTTAAGGCCACCGAACTGGAACAATGAAAAACTTTAGAGAAATTTGTAACTGCAATCAGAAATAGTATAATTAATTTAAAATCAATTTGTTTTTTGAAGAAATGTCACTAATGAAATAAATGAAAAGTATATATATTTAAAAAATCAGATAATAATTCGCTGGACGCCTTTCTAAAAGACAGCTTCCTCTCCTTCCGATCTGACTGTTTAAGCGTGGACCAGCTGTGGTTTGAATTCAAAGAAGTAGTATAGACGGAAAATGGGTGGTATATACCACACAAAATAATAAAAGATGGTACTGATTCCACATAGTACACAAAACTGGTCAGAACACTATTGCAGAAACAACGAAAAAAGCATGCCAAATTTAAAAGAACAGAAAAGCCCTAAGACAGATGAAGTTTTACGGATGCTCGAAATTTAGCGCGAACAGCAATGCGAGATGCTTTTAATAGATTCCACAATGAAAGTATGTTTCGAAATCTGGCAGAAAGCCCTAAGAGATTCTGGTCATATGTAAAGTACATCAGCGGCAAGACGAAATCAATACATTCACAGTGCGATAACAATAGTGGCGTCACCGATGACAGTGCCAGTAAGGCAGAGTTATTGAACAGGGTTTTCTGAAACTCCTTCACCAAGTCAGACGTAATAAATATTCCAGAATTCCACTCTAGAACAACTACCAACATGAGTAACTTAGAAGTAAATATTTTCGTGTGGCGAAGCACCTTAAATCTCTTTATGAAGGCCTCCAGTCCAGGTTGTATACCAGTCAGGTTCCTTTTAGAGTATGATGATATAACAGCTCCATACTTAGCAGTCATATACAACGGGTCGCTCGTGGAAAGATCCGTATCCAGAGACTGGAAAGTTGCACAAGTCACACCAATACCCAAGAAAGGAAATAGGAGTAACCCGCTGAATTATACACCCATATCACTAACGTCGATTTGCAGTAGAATTTTAGAACATATACAGTGCTCGAATAGTATGAATCACATCGAAGAAAACGATTTATTGATAAATACCCAAGACGGATCCTCAAAATATCGTTCTTGTGAAACATAGCTAGCTTTTTATTCTCACGAAGTAATGAGTACCAGCGACAGGGGACGCTAAATCGACTCCATATTTTTAGATTTCGAGAAGGCTTTCGAGGCCGTTCCTCAGAAATGTCTTCTAATCAAATTGTGTGACTATGGAGTATCGTCTCAATCGTGGTTTCCTATCAGGAAGGTTAAAAATCGTAGTAACTGACGGAAAGTCGTCTAGTAAAACAGAGATAATATCTGGCGTTCCCAAAAGAAGTGTTATAGGCCCTCTGCTGTTCCTGATCTACATAAACGACGTAGGAGAAAATCTGAGCAACCATTCTAGATTTTTTGCAGATGATGCAGTCATTTATCGTCTTGCAAAGTCATCAGACGATAACAGTAGTGATGTCACTGATGACACTGTCACTAAAACAAAGTTACTGACACGGTTTCCTGAAACTCCTTCGCCAAAGAAGACGAAGTAAATATTCCAGAATTCGAATCTAGAATAACTACCAACATGAGTAACTTAGAAGTAAATATTCTCGTGTAGCGAATCAGCTTAATTTATTTAGACAAGATATCCGTATGGTGCGAAAGGTGGCATTTTACTCTAAATAATGAAAAGTATTAAGTTATCTACATGGGTACTAAAATAAATCCACTAAATTTGGGTTACGCGATAAATCACACGAATCTAAAGGCTGTAAATTCAGTTAAATGCTTAGCGATTGCAACTGCGAAAACTTTAATTGGAAAGATCACGTAGATAATGTCGTGGGTAAAGCAAACCAAAAACTGCGATGTACTGTCTGAACACTTAGAAGATGCAACATATCTACTAAAAAGACTGATTACACTAAGCTTGTCCATCCTCTTCCGGGGTATTGCTGTGAGGTGTGGGATCCGCAGCAGAGACGCCTGAGGAAGGACATCGAATAAGTTCAAGGGAGGGCAGCTCATTTTGTACTATCTCGAAATAGGGGCGAGAGTACCACGTACATGATACGTGAATTGGGGTGACAATCATCAAAACAAAGGCGTTTTTTGTTGCGGCGGGATCTTCTCGTAAAATTTCAATCAACAATTTTCTCCTCAGATTGCGAAAATACTCTGTTGACTCCAGACTACATAGGGAGAATTGATCATCATGATAAAATAAGAGAAATCAGAGCTCGCACAGAAAGATGTAAGTGCTCGTTTTTGCCGCGCATCGTTCGAGACTGGAGCGGTAGAGAAATGGCTTGATGGTGGTTCGATGAACCCACTGCCGGGCACTTAATTGTGAACTGCAGAGTAATCATGTAAATGTAGATGTAGGTAAAAACTGTTGTATAACCATCTTAAACCTCTTGTGGTGTATGAAAGTCAGAACACAGGCTTTCTCGACAGTGAGGGACCGTCTGTTGTCAGACAACACGTGCTTGTAGCTAAAAAATCTTTCAAACACTTACTGAAAGATCAGTGCTGATGTTCCACAAATGGATATTACAGATGAACCATCAATTTCTTTTCAACATGTACAAATACATTCTCGAACAACACTGTTGCTGTTTTTCAAGAGGAAATATTGCTCGTTCTCACCATCATTAAAGGAATGAATTATTGTGTCATAAATGGAACACATAGATAAGGAAGAGTAGAGCTCAAACGGGACCAACATAAAATAATGTAAACGGCGATAAAACGTACAATCTGTGGCTGTTAAAATAGGTTTTACTATAATTATACCGTTAGATTGTTTATATTTAATGCATTGACCAGGTATTAAATTTGCACTGTAGAAACTAACAGAAAAAAATGGTGAACAGATAACAATGTTCTCAGAATTTCTCATTCATATACGTAGGGAAAATGTTTTGACACTACTGACATGAAAACCGGCGGGTGTCCCTGCCTAAAGGTACATTCCTTCGAAAAAAGTCTTGATCTTTGACCTTCATTAACAACTATAAAAAATTTACTGAATGATAAGAGGCAACACGATGATTAACATCAATTATTTCACAAGAAGCTCGTAAAATAGCACCAGAAATTGGGAGCAAATATGGGCCCTCTCTAAAAAAGTCACAAAAAATTTAAATTGTTGTTGTTGTTGTTGTTGTTGTTAAGTTGTATTAAAACATTCAACTTGATAAAACAAAACAAAACGCTAGACTATTCTACAAAGAGCAACTCACATATCAGTTTTTGATGTTGCTGAGCAACAGTCATATAATAATTTTTAAATGAACTCACCGCCATTTGACTGTGATTTTGTTCATTTAATTGCGACCTAGGTTTCGGCCTTTTATGCCATTTTCAAGTGACTGATTTTATGTCATTCTTGCAATATACAGGGTGTTACAAAAAGGTACGGCCAAACTTTCAGGAAACATTCCTCACACACAAATAAAGAAAATATGTTATGTGGACATGTGTCCTGAAACGCTTAATTTCCATGTTAGAGCTCATTTTAGTTTCGTCAGTATGTACTGCACTTCCTCGATTAACCGCCATGATTTCATACGGGATACTCTACCTGTGCTGCTGGAACATGTGCCTTTACAAGTACGACACAACATGTGGTTCATGCACGATGGAGCTCCTGTACATTTCAGTCGAAGTGTTCGTACGCTTCTCAACAACAGATTCGGTGACCGATGGATTGGTAGAGGCGGACCAATTCCATGGCCTCCACGCTCTCCTGACCTCAACCCTCTTGACTTTCATTTATGGGGGCATTTGAAAGCCCTTGTCTACGCAACCCCGGTACCAAATGTAGAGACTCTTCGTGCTCGTATTGTGGACGGCTGTGATACAATACGCCATTCTCCAGGGGTGCATCAGCGCATCAGGGATTCCATGCGACGGAGAGTGGATGCATGTATCCTCGCTAACGGAGGACATTTTGAACATTTCCTGTAACAAAGTGTTTGAAGTCACGCTGGTACGTTCTGTTGCTGTGTGTTTCCATTCCATGATTAATGTGATTTGAAGAGAAGTAATAAAAATAGCTCTAACATGGAAAGTAAGCGTTTCCGGACACATGTCCACATAACATTTTTTTTTCTTTGTGTGTGAGGAATGTTTCCTGAAAATTTGGCCGTACCTTTTTGTAACACCCTGTATGTTAATGACATAAACTCAATCACTTGAAAATGGTGTAAAAGGCCGAAACCTGGGTTTCTGTCATTCTTGCAATACATGTTAATGACATTAACTCAATCACTTCAAAATGGCATAAAAGGCCGAAACCTGGGTCGTAGTTAAATCAACAACAATACAGTCAAACGGCGGTGTGTTCATTTAAAAATTACGTATTTCAGTATATTAAATGACTAGGAAAAACAAAAATTATATACGGGATGCGCAAATATAAATGGCTCTTTCAAGTCCATCATTATCTAAGTGTGCTCATATTTGGTACATAACACATTATCCCACACTTCTCTGCGAGTGCTTCGAGATAATTTTTACCGCAAAAGATGCAATTTGTACTGCTCGTGTCTGGAGTACCCCTTTTGCTGATATCCAGATCACTATTGATGGCCACAAGAGGAGGGACGCAGTTATCTGCTGTGTCTAATGATGAATCGGATCATTTCGTGGGTTGAATTTTCTTTTTCTGAAAGCCTACGCTCTTTCCAACCCTGTCCTCAACGTCCTCTTCTTGACAGCGCTTTTGTCAAGCGACATAGTCAGCTGATCGTTGTACCGCGTTTCCTGTGATAAGGGTGACACTAGCTGCTTTGCGTCCCGAAGTTGGGGTTCTCTTCTTAATGTTGAGTACAGACTACATGTCGAACGGAGAAAGTGCATTTGAAGTCCTCATGAAATATTGTGGGGCTTAGATTGGTTGGGGGAGGGGGCGTATTTACACCATCGCCACATAGTTCTAAAGACACCGTAGTCCTAAAGACTGCATGCCATGCTCTTTTCCCCTCTCACTTGAATTACGGTATTGAAATTTGGGGGGCAACAACCAAAGCTAATCTAGATAAGCTACTCATTCTTCAAAAAAGGGGTGTGAGAATAATCTGTGGAGCAAAATATAAGGAATCTGGTCGCAACTTGTTTCCAAAAACAGAGGTGTTAACTGTTATAAACACATACATTCTAAAAGCCATATTGCTTGTGAAAAGACTGCACCCAAACACTTATTCAGTACAGTACAATACTAGAAATAAGGAAAGATTTTACATTGGCAGCCACAGAACAGCACTTTATGAAAAGGGGCCTCAGTATGCAGGTATAAAATTAGCTAATGCACTGCCTAGTGCAGTCATGGCTCTTCCTACAATTAAACTGAAACATCAACTTAAGAAATTTTTAGTAAAACACCCTTTCCACTCATTAGAAGAGTACCGTACTTATATGAAGAACAACACATGCTTTGTGAAATTATGTGAATAGAAATCAGTAAACTTCTTATTGTAATTTTGTTGTAAATTAATGACGTATTCAGAAGAATGTGTCTTGTGTGTTGTACAAATAACTTTAATCATTACTGTTTCTTTGTACATGTGCAGTGTACCATTCGATGTTGAATAAAGCTATTATTATTATTATTATTATTAATTAAAATTGCCACTGTTCAAAAATGGTTCAAATGGCTCTGAGCACTATGGGACTTAACTGCTGTGGTCCTCAGTCCCCTAGAACTTAGAACTACTTAAACCTAACTAACGTAAGGATATCACACACGTCCATGCCCGAGGCAGGATTCGAACCTACGACCGTACCGGTCACGCAGTTCCAGACTGTAGCGACTAGAACCACACGGCCACTCCGGCCGGCAATTGCCACTGTCACATATAACCTAAAAACATGGGTAACTGAAGACGTGTTTCTAAAGGTAGTTTAAATTTGTGCTTTCCGGATATCACTGTGAAATTACTTTAAAATGATCATAAGGACACGAAAAGAAAACAATTTCACATACATACCAAGGGTTTGCAGCTCAGAACAAACAATGACGCTGCAACCACACTACTCGAAAGAAACGTTCCAATTGCTCACAGCTATTTCTTATGAGCAGAACCGTTTACAATCGTGGCCACCAGTCTACATCTTCCATGCCCCCCCCCCCCCACCCCTTGGGGAGCGTTACCCATATTTACATCTGTGCCCGTTTTTGCACCGTCTCCTCTAGTTTTTTAGTATCTTTCTGTGTTGTTTTCCTGAATGTGTGCTCTTGGAAATTTAATTTTGATGTGGATAAGATAGTGACCCGAGTCAACATTAGGACCTCTACGGATTTGTACATTGTGTCCTTCTTTCTGTGCACGGTATACGATATCATCGTAATGGATTTGACACTCGTCAAGCAATTGTATGGGTTACTTTCAGGTCTTTTGCTTTCGACAGTTTTTCTCGATGCACGTCGACATCATTTTCAATTTTTTTGTTGACACAACGCAATGAATCTGGTACCAGTCCTGTTGGTGAATTTATGTTCTATGAAATTCCTAACGGTTTGATGGTATACTTTTTCTCCGACAAGTTTTGCAATGAAATCGGCTAGCAGGATGCTTATTTCTGTTTTTCATTACACATCATACTAAGTCCAATTGTGCAGTAACTCCATAATTCGTTTTTTGAGACAAAGCGGCTTAAAGTGAAAAAAAACATAGTGGAGAGTGTTAAATATTTATTATTTTCTTAAATCAATTCAACTGGGGAATCATCTTATTTTGTCAAGCAATCAATTCTCTACAAGATTTTGGAGTACTAAATCCATTTACATTTCTACAATTATTTTACAAAAGTTTTATTCTGCGTGGTATTGCCCCAAGAGATGGGACAATACGAGGGGTAATACAATGTAATAAATTAAACGGAAAAAACTGGATAAAATAAAACAATGCAACAAAATAGAACTTCAGAATTTGTTTATAACACAATAAACTACATCTACTTATTAAACAGCAGATAGACACCAAAAGATTAAAAAAAATTTACTAGGAATATTAAAACATGAACAAAATTGACTGAAGTTTTCTCGGCTGACATTTAAGGCCTAATGTAAATGGCAATAGTCACAAACATGTTATTCAGCAGTATCACATCCACTACACTCAGAATGCTCCTATCCACTACAAAACACACATCTAAAATACAGTTCTCTGTTTTTCCCAGACTCTTCACAGAGTAGACGAAAGAATCGTTACCAGCAAATGCTCCCCTGGTTCTTTTGACGCGAGTTCCTCCGAAATTCTTAGGGTGTGCATCCGTCTCATAATCCGTGCAGAATTTGGATAAGGGTAGGTCTAAATCATCATCTGATGAAGACTCAGAAGATATATTCCGACGACATTTCATAATGTCAAATAGGCCTTATCTTAGATGCAAATCCTCTGAAAATGCTCTTCACTTGGCTTTTAACTTTGATTTTCCTACAGACGATTCCTTTTCTTCTTTCTTCCTTAATTTTGCTTCTTCAATCTCTGCAGAATTTTTCAATATCTATTTGTTAGAATTACAAGTAGAAATTGAGGAATGCTGTTGTCTGATTATTTTCTTGAATCTGAGAGGGCCTGGTAATGGAGATATATCTTTTAACTGCAACCCAATTGCAGGCTGAATTTGAAAGGCTTCGTCTATATGGTCCAAGACATTAGTCGCTGTCTTTGAAGTACAAGGCTCAAATTTCTTATGCTTGTGATCATTTTAAGCTTGATCATCCTCAACAATTGGTAGGTACGAAGTTGTCTCTTCTTCTGTATGCAAAAGCACAAAGCCGTCGTTACTAAATTTGGCAGGCTCTACATAAAAAAATTCCTGTTTTGCTGAAGCCAGAAGCACACTTTTCCGTATTATCAGTTCTGTTGAATCCTTTGCTAAGGATAGAGCAAATTTCATAGAGTGTTATTTTCTGGTAGGTGCTACACTTCATAAAATTATCGCATATTGCAACATTCATGGTTAAATAAATCCTGCAAGCTGCTGGAAAAGATCGCACCTAAGGGCTGTAGCCTGTGAGGGCAATGAGATGATAAATAAAGACTACTATTCCATTGTCCTTGCAAAAGTTGTAGGCTTCTCCGGACACGTGGCTAGTATAATTGTCTAAAATAAGAAGAATGGTATGGCTGTTGGATGTCTTGATAAAGTTAGCAAAATACTTGAGCCACTATGGAAAGAGATCCTCAGTCACCATACCACACCTGCTACAGTCATGTATTGAATTTGGTGTCCCCTCTCTATCATCCTAAACTGTGGGAAAATAAACATGGGAGGCAAATATGCCGCACTGGCACTCACTAAACAGCACACTGTAATGTTTTTACCATGGCCCCAGCTTGTTTCTGAGTCATCTTGTTTCGCTCCTTTGGATGCTAAAATTTTTCCTTGCTTTTGAACTACTGATGTCCCAATCTATTCAAAATTATAAACGCTAGAGGCAGCAAATTTGTGGATTTCTTGCACAGAGAAGAGGTTAGAGCAAAACACTTTAACTTCACTTGCATTAAAACATCCAATTAAATCTCGTAGCCTCAGGTTTCCGAATGCTGACTGATGGATTGTCAGTAAGAAACCCAGTGATCCAATACTGTCCAGCCATCTTGGATGATATGTTAAAATTAGGCTGAATATTATTTGCCTCAACGTATGCAGCTTCTCAACTACACAGAAGATATTCCATAAAATGTCTTTGCTAACAATAGCACAAGCTTAGCTGTGTCTTATTCCCGAAACAGTCTCCACGTTTTAACCTACCTCTTAAAGAAGAAAAAGCTATTCCGTACATTCTTGCAGCTTCCCACTGTGGCTTTCCATTTTCAGTAACATCACTTAGTGCACGATTCATTTCATGTTCCGACCACCCTTTTCTCCTGTCTGCCGTTCTAATTATTTTTCTCACCATCTGTGGAAAAAACCAGCTTGTAAGTTTTCACAGATTTAAAAAAATGTTATTCACCGTAAATACTGAAACGTACTTACCATATGACGCAACAGCGTTAAGCCCCGGGCAATACTGTGCACCTTGCGCCGCACTCCCTCGTGCCGTCGTGACTCTACATTTTTAAATATTTTCAACATTTAAATATTTTCAACATTTCGCGGCCCTGTCAGCAACTGTATCATAACATAAAAACCACGATGCTTGACTGTTAATGTTTGGTGTTCAAAACAATTTCACGAAAGGTGTAATAAAACAATTTCTTTACATATTGTTATTATTAACATATTTCACTTAACTCTACACTTCAGATCGAATCATTCTGGAGCAAAATCATATGTAACGAAATAATGAGACACTACGAACAACCTTGTGCCATTAGAATCTGACCACAACTCTCGATCTGACACGTTTCTTCCGCTATGTGGTACCACTATGCAGCGTCCGCTACTTCCTCTAAGAGACTGAAAGAAGTGGTGCACAGTATTATCCCACTGCGCGATATTACTACAGCTCTTCCCTTCACATTTCGATAATTCTTTTTCATATCATAAAATTCAAAACATGGAACAAGCCAAAGTCCAGAGTGGAACTGCTTGCAGTAATAACGCAATTCCTTTATGTTTTAGTTTCACTGCCAATCAATACAATAACAACGAACACAAAGTAATATATTTACATTTTCACTGTATTAGCTCACTTAGTATAACGAGAGTAGTTTCCAGTAACCGAAAACGAGAAACAAGGGCATCTGTGCCAGGCAGTGGTAGGTCTCCTCTTCTTCTCCTTCTCTTCCCCTTTTCTTTTGCTCTCCCTGACTGTTTTCGCTTGTCACAAAATTACGCTTCACAGAAACGACACTCAGGGATGCACCCAACCTGCCATTCCATACTAACGCTACTGTGTGTTATGGAGGAATATGAACATAAAATTCTGGGACGCTCGTGTATACGATTCTAAGTATTGTAAAATAACACATAATATAGGAACGAGAGAATGGCTGGCCTAACTTAATCCGTCGGCACACAGAACAAGGCAACTAACGTTGACGTGCATGCAGATGGGATATCCTACATCACGAAATACAGCGCTGTCAGTACGCGGGACGAGATGGTTGACGTGATTTTACTCTCTCAGTTTTCTCCAGCGGCTGTTGTCGGATTTATTTGCTTTCAAAACAACACAGTTAATTCACGAAAATTGACGTAGAATTCCTACGTCAGCTCTATTAAAGCGCGCATTTCCTCTCTTATATTGTTCTGTCTGCGGTATTTATAGATAAAAACATAAATATCCGTGAATGTGTAATAAGACAAAAATGACAGATACATAATCACTCATAAGGACATCAGCTTATAAAAGTTCGCAATATCCAACAAACACACTCGTGACAGAGAAAGCACTTATGTTCACGTAACACGAAATGCTACAGAAATTATTTCCATTATTTTAATAAGAAAACCTCAGAACCTTTTAGAGAACGCGAAGATGGAAAAAAAATATTATATGCAGTAGAATTCGAATCCTCTACCGTTCCACCCATACTTCCGTAACGGGTAGCCTTAACCAACCATACTACACGTAAACTCTGCAAATAGTAACCTCGTAATTTTCATTACAGACTTCCAAAGGCTTTAATTGCAGAAATATTATTAACTGTCATTTAAGTAAAGCCTAACAAGAACGATACGTTTTCGTAAATCTTCAATTGGTCGTTGGCTTAAAACGGAGAAACGTGATAAAAAGTAAATACAAAAATTCTGTGAGCAACATGACGTATCCGTCATTTTGTTACAACAAACCGTGGCAATAACTACTCGTTTTCGAGGTGTTCAATGTGCTGGTTCTTAGAAACAGCATATATTTATAGGGTGTAACGTGTAACATAAAACCTAGCGGATATGAGCTACTGGACACGACAAATACAGTATAACGTCTTGCTTTCTGCTTGTGACATAGGGAGCGTTCCTGCTTTCTGTTATTGATACTTTATGTGGCACATAGTTTCTGTTTCACTTTAAATGGCTCCTCAACGTGAAATAGCAGGAAGTGACGCCACAAAACTCGTAGAGCGCCATGTCATCGTTAGGCAACTCGAGCCATGTGCCGATGGCTTTCCTGGGGAAAGCCGACTACAAACCACACCGATGTCACCAAAAGTCGTCACTTGCTAGATTCTGGTTACATGTCTCATAGCCCAGCCAGAACGAATGTTTCAACGCCCGGCTGAAGAATTGAAGATCAACCCAAAAGCGTTAATGACGACACTGCAGCAGATGCCAGGGCTGCGGAGGCTGCTACGAGAGCCACTGAGTGTTTGTTATTGCTGGAAAGACCACGCTTCACGAGTCGAGTAGCGTGGTCGATCCCCGTGACTTGCGGCTGTCATGGAAGTGCCAACACTTCTCTGCTCACGCTTTGTGTCCCATACTGCATCACCAGTGCGTAGTGTACTCGCTTACTTCATTTTCCTTTGATTTAGGTTTTTCCTACTTGATTGTGTATAATCAGGTTCCATTGACGATTTATGGATTTTTATTTCAGACTCGAAAAGACCGTCCTCGCTGACTTGTTTCATTTGAGATCAAGACGGTTTCGTTTGCCACGACAGTGGCTGTTATTTTGCTGTCAGTGTCTAATTCTTTCACGCTCGAAATATTAAAAATTAATTTTTTAAATTTTATTGTTTTCATTAGATTATTAGATATATATTGAGACAGAACAATGTGAACAACAAGTGTTACATACCTTAATTGAGCACATAGGTGCTGGTTTCGAATGGAGCTACTGTGCATGAAATGTCGTAATTTTTGGTGATAAAGTAAAATGCAGTTCCTTTCTGCAGTTAGGCTTAGGGCTACTTGACAGGGAGCACACTTCCATCTGCTACTGTGATGTTCCTTCTTTGCGTTGCAGTGTACACAGTGCCTTGAGGTGCCATGTAATGGTGGATGCTTTGCTTGTGTTGTATGTTTTCCAACTGGAGAAACGGTTTTACATTTTTTTGCTATTGGTTCTTTGCTCTCACTCCCTGAAATAATGCAAGGCAACACTGTTCGAAAATCGAGATCACTGTCTTCAGCTAACACATCATCACCACTTTCACTGCTGCTGGCAATCTGAGTCGGCATCAAAGGAAATCCCTTCCACAAGGCAAGTCAGAATTTCCTCTTCCTTTATTCTGCGAGAGTACACTGTGTGAAACTGGAAATATAACAATCTTCCGTAGCTACTCATGTTGCCATTAGAGCCATAGTGGTTTCAAACTGAATCTCCACAGGAATTATGAAAATAAACACAAAAAAATTTAATTATTATCGCAATACACAGAGTATAAATTTGAACAGGACAGTTTTCTGTACCTAATCCATTTGTCTCGTGTAGAGACAAATTCAATAAAAAATTAAAAAAAAAGACAATCGTGCACTGCATACAAAAATGGCTTCCACGTTTGCTCGTCTAACTTCTAAATTCGAAGCATGTGAAGTTGCTCAAGTTGCAACCGCTACAGGGCAGCATCTACTGGAGACGTAAAGGGTGGCTACAAGTGTAACTATTGTGCTTATGCCACGAAATGAGAAAATCCTAAGTGGCTTCAAACGTAACCACATCGTCTGAAAGGTTAAGTAAATGTAATGACACGAAAGTTGTGCAGTTCAGTAGCGTGGCCAGTTTAGATACTAAAATTAGGGTTTAGCATTCTATCCAACACAGGATAATTAGAGACAGACGATCTAGGTAAGTGGTAGAAGTGTATTCTAATACACTGACTGACAAAAAGAGTGAAGCTCCCTGAAGACGTGGTAGGCTGTCAAAGTAACTTCGTACATGTGCACACCTTCGGCGGGTGAGTTTCAGGTCTCTGTGACAGGTAGGACAGCTACCAGAGTGCAGTAGTTTTGTTCGTAATTAGTACTGTTGGCACGCCGCATGGGGTATGTAAGCAGAGCCAACAGCGTCAGGTAATGAATGATCTCTGTGAAAGACACGGAGATACCCCGAAATCCTGTGACACAATGTTGTCAGCACCTGAAAGCTTTTGAAGGGAACATCAGTTTGTCTGGACCTCCATTTGCCCAGCTGGTCGAAACGTGCAAATCCAGATTTGTGTGGCATTTGGCTGTGACAGTAGCCCAATGTTGGACTGCATGGGATCGCGAGGGCAGGCATACACGTCGTCAAGGTTCTGATAGACCACGTCTGACCGTCACAAGCAAGGATCGTCGTATTGCGCATCAGGCACATCATAATCCCTTCACATCTGCATCTGCCATACGAGATCAAGTAATCGACTCCCTGAAACAATCTGTGTCGAGACGCATCCTTGGTAGGAGACTAGCAGCAGCTGAACTAGGGAATTATCATCCCATGCGTAGGCTGCGATCAGCACCACAACACAAATGGCTAAGGAGGATTGGTGCCATGACTGGGAAGCACGGACTGCTGATGAACAGTGATAGATCGTGTCCAGCGTTGAATAGTAGCTCTGCTCTTTCTCGGATAACCATCGTCGCCAAGTGTGGTGCCGACTTTCGGAGACGTTCCATTCTTCCAATGTTTTGAGAGGGCAGAGCGATATTACTCTTGAGTCATGATGTGCGGAGCCATCGTGTATGGATTCAGGTCATGGCTGGTAGTGATTAAGGAAAGTCTGACAGCACAATGGCACGTCACAGACATCCTGTGTCCTCATGTGTTACCTTCCACGCGAAAGTATCATGAGCTGTTTTCAACAAGACAGTGCTCGTTCAGACATCGCGCATGTATGCCTGATGCTGAGATACTTCCGTGCCCAACAAGACCCCAGATCTGTGCCCGATAGAACATGTGTCGTACCATCTCGGACATCAACTCCGGTATGGAGGATACCAAGGACAAGTTTCACCAGTTGTGGGCCATCTTGCCTCAGGAAAGGATATAATGACTTGATGACACCCTTTCCAACCGAATCAGCGCGTGAACCCAGGTGAGAGAGGGTGTAACATCTTACTGATAAATGGGCTCATACTGACAAGTTCTTTGTAGATTTGACTCGATTTTGTAGTCACTGAGATAACGTCAAATATCCTCTCAAACCGTCTTGTTTCATTTAGTTTTCTCCTCCTTTTCTAGTTCGCTTCAATTTTTTTTCAGACAATATACACTCATGATCAGCAAAAAACAGAACACCTTGAGCGACTAGAGATAGGACTTCCATATTCACAGAACATGTACATTAGTACGTTGTGCAGAAAGGATTAGCATTTCAGTGACGGTTCAGTATGCGTCCTGTTGCCTACTAGGCACAGGGTCCGCCGCGGGCCCTAATAACTTGTTCAATGTGCGATGAAATCGACGCGAACAAGGCGCGAACGATGTCCTGTGGTATTGCTATCCATGCTGCACTCACCCGGTTCCAAAGTTCGTCTATGGTAAACAGTTGTTGATGTTGCTGAATTTGAATGTCGTGTAACGAGGGCCTCCCGTCGGGTCGACCGCTCGCCTGGTGCAAGTCTTTCGAGTTGACGCCACTTCAGCGACTTGCGCGTCGATGGGGATGAAATGATGATGATTAGCACAACACAACACCCAGTCCCTGAGCGGAGAAATTCTCCGGCGCAGCCGGGAATCGAACCCGGGCCTTTAGGATTGACATTCTGTCGCGCTGACTACTCAGCTACCGGGGGCGGACGTTGATGTTGCTGAGCAGCAGTCATACAATAATTTTTAAATGAACACACCGCCATTTGACTGTATTATCAGTACAATACAGTCAAATGGCGGTGTGTTCATTTAAAAAATTCATCCATGGTGGTTGGCGTTGGGTGCTGCAACTGTCGTTTCACCATATCCCACACATTTTCGATTGGCGACAGTTCTGGTGATCTGGCGGGCCTGAGTAAAGGGCTGACATCCTACGACACCAACAAGGCACGTGTTCATGCAGCAACATGTGGTCGTGCATTGTCTTGTTGAAAAATGGCGTCTGGGGTGTTGTCCAGAAAGGGTATGGCTATTGGTCACAATATGTCATCCACGTAGGTCACACTGGTCACAGTGCTCTGGACACGTATCAGCTGTGATTTGTGGTTGTGGTTGTGCCCAATAACACCCCACACCATAAGGCCTTGAGTTGGCGCTGTATGTCTTGGGCGAATGCGGTCGCTATGATGCTGCTCCCCCTGTTCGAACCAAAATGCGGCCATCATTTTCAAACAAACAGAACCTGAATTCGTCTGAAAACGCTATCTGATGCCATTCGTGTCCACAGTGACGTTGTTACATACACTACTGTCGTCTAGCATGTTTCTGCACATTCGTCAAAGGTAGTCAGAGGAGTGGACCACGTGCACGTAACCCATGCCGTAATAAACGGCGACGGGTTCTCATCCCTGATAGTGTACAATGTGTTACACCGTTCCACTGTTGCGGCAGTCCGCCCCCGTTAGCTGAGTGGCCACCGCAGCAGAATGTCAATCCTAAGGGCCCGGGTCCGATTCCCGACTGAGTCGGAGATTTCCTCCGCTCAGGGATTGGGTGTTGTGTTGTCCTAATAATCATCATTTCATCCCCATCGACGCGCAAGTCGCCGAAGTGGCGTCAAATCGAAAGACTTGCACCCGGCAAACGGTCTACCCGACAGGAGGCCCCAGTGCCACACTGTTGCGGCAGAGCCGAGGAGGACGCAGATCTGTCCTGCAATGCCATTCGGATGAGGTGTCCATCTTCTCGGAGGGGAGATGGGTAGGGGGGGTGGGGGAGGTGGACTGAGTGGTGCCACTTGACCCATCTCGTCGTGTTCTACGGCCGTCCATGACCCATTCTGCATACACCCGTTGCACTGCAGAAACGCTTCGTCCCACACGAGCAGAAATTTCCCGTATGGGTGCATCAGATTCTCTCATGCCAATAATGCTACTCTTTCAAACTCATATGTATACTCAAGTGACATTGAGTCATTCCTTCGACTTATAGTAACAACGAGAGACGCAGCACATCTTACTGGTAGGTGGTGTTGCGCTGCGATGTCGATCTTGACCTTGAAGCCGCAGGCCGACATAGTTCAAATGCTAATCATTTCTGCACAACATACTAATGTACATGTACATGTCGTGGTTCACGGTCTTCTGTTTTTTCTGAAGATGAGTGTACTTCTGTGGCTAAAGTAACTGAGCTATAAAATTGGGATTGGTACTAAAAACGGCCCAAACGACGAACCAGAGCTGACATACATTCGATTCCTGCCCTCAGTCAATGCTTAGAAGCAACTAGCACCTGCTTTTGGTTAAGTTTAACTCGTATCTCGCTGAAGTCAGATGATTCTGATTTGGTCGACGGAGGTGATGTCCGCTAAGGCAAAGAACATGTTTCCGGTGACGATAGTGACAGGCATCCGATAGAACTAGAATAACCTTCAGAGTTCCAGAGCGAATAGCTGAAGGTCGGATTACGCGTGCGTGTGGGACGTCGCCGAGGCGGAAACGTGCTTCGCATTGCTGCCGTATTGCGGCGCCAGAAGCTACCACTAGGCGCGGTCGGAACAGGTGCTGCTTCCTACGAACTGGCGGGCATAGTGCATTCTTTAAACTTGCTTGTTGCTGAGAATATAAAGAATCTTATAACGCAGTAAGATTTTTATACCCATTCTGTCTCCGATGAGCTAACGCCCCTTTTTGCCAATCACTGTACAATCACAAAACAACAGCGCCGGCCGCTGTGGCCGAGCGGTTGTAGGTACTTCAGTCCGGAACAGCGCTGCTGCTACGGTCGCAGGTTCGAGTCCTGCCTCGGGCATGGATGTGTGTGATGTCCTTAGGTTACGCTACGGTCGCAGGTTCGAATCCTGCCTCAGGCATGGATGTGTGTGATGTCCGTAGGTTAGTTAGGTTTAAGTAGTTCTAAGTTCTAGGGGACTGATGACCTCAGCAGTTAAGTCCCATAGTGCTCAGAGCCATTTGTCCTTAGGTTAAGTTAGGTTTAAGTAGTTCTAAGTCTAGGGGACTGATGACCTCACATGTTAAAGTCCCATGGTGCTTAGAGCCATTTTTGAACAAAACAACAGCGTTTTATCAGTTTCCCTTTTAGGTAAGAGACCTTTGTAAAGCTATGCTTAGATCTGACGAAACCATGACGCGATACGTAATCCCTCTTTGCAAGATCACAAATTGCAATAGGTAGCCACGTATCAATGGTCACTGTATTGTTGTGGTTTAGCGATGCTGGCGATGGAGATTTTTCTATTGCCACTGCCAGTTCTAAGTTACGTAGTCAGCCTAAAATTACACAAACGAGATTAGCAACAGATGATTAGCTGTACTTATTTCTCTCGACGTTGGAATAATTGTTACCTTTGTCATTTCTTAGGTAACAACCACGAGTAGATTCCATTGTGATGGCTCCTAGTTCTCTGGGGAGACAGAGAAAGTTGCCAATCACTTTCCGAATCTCTCTGTCGTGAGCACATACGTACATTTTTCTTCAGTCCTTTCCCTCCTATCTTCCTTCTCTACTTTTTCGCAGAAGCTATCGACATTTTTGAAGAAATAGAGGAACCTCTGGGCTTAATGACCCAGAGGCGGTGCACACGCCCCGATATGACAAGGACAGGGAAGAAAATTGGCCACATAATTTCCAGATTACAATCCTGCCATTCACCTCAATCGCTTTTGGGGAAAACACAGAAAATCTAAACCTATACGGTCAGATATGAACTGAACCTCCTTCCTTCCAAATGCAAGTCTACAGACTTATTCACCGTGCCGCGTCATTTGGTGCTGTTGAAATAGTGACAGTCAGCAGAAGATAGGCCAGGTCTAAAAGGCGACTGAGGATGTGTTTCATCACTCGTCAACTCACTATGAGACTTTGTTAGGCGTCAATTGTTTTGTAGGAAGTGGATATTTAACTTCCTCTCTCAAAGTGGACTACTGGTAATTTTGGAGCAGTCTTTTCCGTGGTGTTTTTTTCAGTGTCTATCGTAGCAACATTATCAGTACATCTCTGATGTTCTCCCTCTTACTGAATAAACTTGTTGTGAATTACAGAACTTACCTTTGACCCATTTGTATTTCCGTAAATACGAATGGAAGTCAAAGTTCGTGTTGCGACACATGGAGGTTTTCAGTATCGTATCGCACAGCAATCAGTAAACGAACCTAAAAGCAAATAATTTATTTAACGGAAACTAGCGTGTAATAACAGGATATTACAACACAAATGCACGGTGAATTAGGCTTCCTCTCCTCTGAAATACAGATAGTAGTCTTTCAGTTAACTTTTCTTCAGAGAATAGGCGATTGCACGAGTTCCTCTGTATCGATGGCAGCTGAGGTGACTTATTGGGCACTGATACGTTGTCTTGGATATCAGATAATGGAAGATCCCTCCTGACGACCGCGGGAGCGGCGACGACTGCAGCCGCCCGGAGTTGGTGAATAGACACCAGGCGAGGCGGCAGGTAAAGACAGCGACGGGGAAAGTGTTCGCTGTCTAGAGAGCGGCGGCTGAACCATAGCTGGTTGTTGACTGGGTGACGGTGGCGGCAGAGTCCACACTAGCTGGTTCGTTTGGGTACTGCAGTTCGTAGGCAACTCCTGTGCTCTGTCGTGCGGTAGATTATACAAGTCATGTGTCTGTGTCCTCGGTGGCTCAGGTGGTTAGAGCCTCTGCCATGTTAGCAGGAGATCCCGGGTTCGAGTCCCGGTCGGGGCACACATTTTCAGCTGTCTCCATCGAGGTATATCACGAACATCTGTCGGAAGCTGAGGGTTTCAATTAATTATCATTTATTTCTAGAGAAGCTGCACGGTCATAAATGGTATCTATTCTTTCGAGAAAAGTTACTATCTTCATATACTGCTGGCCATTAAAATTGCTACACCACGAAGGTGACATGCTACAGACACGAAATTTAACCGACAGGAAGAAGATGCTGTGATATGCAAATGATTAGCTTTTCAGAGCATTCACACAAGGTTGGCGCCGGTGGCGACACCTACAACGTGCTGACATGAGGAAAGTTTCCAACCGATTTCTCATACACAAACAGCAGTTGACCGGCGTTGCCTGGTGAAACGTTGTTGTGATGCCTCATGTAAGGAGGAGAAATGTCTACCATCATGTTTCCGACTTTGATAGAGGTCGGATTGTAGCCTATCGCGATTGCAGTTTATCGTATCGCGACATTGCTGCTCGCGTTGGTCGAGATCAAGTGACTGTTAGCAGGATATGGAACCGGTGGGTTCAGGAGGAGAATACGGAACGCTGTGCCGGAACCCAACGGCCTCGTATCACTAGCAGTCGAGATGACAGGCATCTTATCCGCATGGCTGTGACGGATCGTGCAGCCACGTCTCGATCCCTGAGTCAAAAGATGGGGACTTTGCAAGACAACACCCATCTGCACGAACAGTTAGACGAGGTTTGCAGCAGCATGGACTATCAGCTCGGAGACCATGGCTGCGGTTACCCTTCACGCTGCATCACAGACAGGAGCGCCTGCGATGGTGTACTCAACGACGAACCTTGGCGCACGAATGGCAAAACATCATTTTTTCGGATGAATCCAGGTTCTGTTTACAGCATCATGATGGTCGCATCCGTGTTTGGCGACATCGCGGTGAACGCACATTGGAAGCGTGTATTCGTCATTGCCATACTGGCGTATCACCCGGCGTGATGATATGGGGTACCATTGGTTACACGTCTCGGTCGCCTCTTGTTCGCATTGACGGCACTTTGAACAGTGGACGTTACATATCAGATGTGTTACAACCCGTGGGTCTACCCTTCATTCGATCCCTGCGACACCCTACATTTCAGCAGGTTAATGCACGACCGCATGTTGCAGGTCCTGCATGGGCCTTTCTGGATACAGAAAATGTTCGAATCCTTCCCTGGCCAGCACATTCTCCAGATCTCTCTCCAAATGAAAACGTCTGGTCAATGGTGGCCGAGCAACTGGCTCGTCACAATACGACAATCACTACTCTTGATGAACTGTGGTATCGTGTTGAAGCTGCATGGGCAGCTGTACCTGTACACGCTATCCAAGCTCTGTTTGACTCAATGCCCAGGCGTAACAAGGCCGTTATTACGACCAGAGGTGGTTGTTGTGGGTACTGATTTCTCAGGATCTATGCACCCAAATTGCGTGAAAATGTAGTCACAAGTCAGTTCTAGTATAATACATTTGTCCAATGAACACCCGTTTATCATCTGCATTTCTTCTTGGTGTAGCAATTTTAATGGGCAGTAGTGTATATAGTTAAAGGCTACCCGGCCATTGACCTTCGTCTGTGCGAATGCGCACAGGTTGCCTAAACTCTTACGGGAATCGTCACCTTAGTGTGCGCGAGTAATGAGTGGATGGGCAAATACCTATTTTGAACAGTACGTATGTAGATTGTGGACAGTTGGGAATGTGGTTGTCACGGGAAGCGTGCAACTGATAAGTCCCTGCAGTCGCGCTATTCATCTGTGTCCCCGGTGGTTCAGATGGATTGCCGGCCGCGGTGACCGAGCTGTTCTAGGCGCTTCAGTCCGGAACCGCGCGACTGCTACGGTTGCAGGTTCGAATCCTGCCTCGGGCATGGATGTGTCCCATAGTGCTCAGAGCCATTTGAACCATTTGCCGGCACGGTAGCTCAGCGTATGCTGTCAGAGGGTTAGCTGCCCTCTGCAGTAAGAAAAACTGAGTCAACGGCTCAACACTAAACTTGAACGGGTGTCATGGGACATCCACACCGATCAAATGCTACGGAAAAAAAAGATTGATAGAGCGCCTGCCATGTAAGCAGGAGATCCCGGGTTCGAGTCCCGGTCGGGGCACACATTTTCAGCTGTCTCCATCGAGGTATATCAACAACACCTGTCGGCAGCTGAGGGTTTCAACAATTATCATTTATACAAAGTTTCCCATATAGCTCGACCAACCCGAAAAACTTTTGTCCAGAAGCAAAAGTTAAAAAGAAAGTATCAAGCAGTGTTGATTAGGTACCAGGGGACATTAAGCAACATGATTGCCTTCCTTGTAACTTTATTACGAAGATATGAACAGCAGTATGTCTTTTTTAAATAGCAACCTATATTATTCATTCGGTAATCCACTTCCACTTTCAAGACCTATTGAGAAACGTGGCCGGCCGAAGTGGCCGTGCGGTTAAAGGCGCTGCAGTCTGGAACCGCAAGACCGCTACGGTCGCAGGTTCGAATCCTGCCTCGGGCATGGATGTTTGTGATGTCCTTAGGTTAGTTAGGTTTAACTAGTTCTAAGTTCTAGGGGACTAATGACCTCAGCAGTTGAGTCCCATAGAGCTCAGAGCCATTTGAACCATTTGAGAAACGTGTCACAGTGTGCTATTCACGTAAACATGACATTATTAAACACGTGACACAAAACTGACTTTGACTCTCCTGTAGTAACAGAGCCGGCCGGAGTGGCCGTGCGGTTCTAGGCGCTGCAGTCTGGAACCGAGCGACCGCTACGGTCGCAGTTTCGAATCCTGCTTCGGGCATGGATGTGTCTGATGTCCTTAGGTTAGTTAGGTTTAATTAGTTCTAAGTTCTAGGTGACTGATGACCTCAGAAGTTAAGTCGCATAGTGCTCAGAGCCATTTGTAGTAGCAGATATTGCAGTTACCCAGGGTAACGTAACTCGATCACTTGCTACATTAAACTTTAAACAAATGGAAGCACAACGAAAATAAACACCGGTCATTCAGTCATTGGTCTTCAGTTGAAGGTTTGTGTGAGTGCAATGTACACAGAAGACGAGTAGTTAGAAATGCTACTCATGTATGGAAGATGTAGGTTAGCAGAACCACAATTGTAATAATGTTTTCATATTTATGAGTATAATATGGCTGTATGTAGTACAGTATCGTAGTACTTTTAAACGATATGTGACGTTTCCACCTTCTCCTCGTGTGGTTTACATTGTACTAACGCTAACCTTCAAATGAAGTCATTTGACTGAATGACGGCTGTGCATTTACCTTCCTGTCTACTCCAGCAAGTGGATAAGTTACGTTATCCTGAAATCTGCATTGTGTGCTAGTACTGGAGAATCAGTGAGTTTTATGTTACCTTTTTAATAACATCTTGTTTACGTGTATGGTAAACTGTGCTACTTTTTTGAACAGGTATTGACGAGAGGAAGTGGACTATCAAATGATAAGTATAGAGTGCTATTGAAATGGGTCAACTCGACTCGTTTTATAAATGTCAGGCATCTATCACGTACAAGTGTGCTCATAATAGCAAGCTCACATCGTGTGTCAGTCAACCAAACTGAATGCTAAGGCTCTGGAGACGGAATGAGCCAACCCGTTTATTTATTTAATTTGTGTGAGGCCTGTAAGTCCCTTCGTTTCTTGCAATGACTGAGTGAACGATTGAACAAGGGAATGAGCACATTTCAAGTATACCTGCGGGCAGCCAGAGTCAGTAACTTAAGAGTTTGTGTCTTGGTAACTCAACTTGGTGGAAGCAGACACCAGAGAGTAGAGAGCGGTGGCCTATGTAAAAGATAACGGCTAGTTCTGTAGTGTATTGGGGTTATGTTGGCCATACGCTTCTGAACGGTGTCTTTTCCCCTCAAACTGCCCGAGAGAGAGACATTTCTGTCATGTGTTTTTTTCGCGTTACTCTTCTTTGAGCTGCAAAGTTGTAAGTATGCGGACGTGCTCTTGTGTGTATACAGGTCCGCAACAAAATTAAAGAATCACTTTTTCGAAACCCCGTAACTGTCTCCCACTGCGACACATGAATTTGAAATTTCGCTGAAAGGTACCTACAACCTTCCTCTCTGACGGTGCAAAGGTGTGGCGCCCTGCGACGCTTCAAACGGCAAGATGTGGACACATGCGAAAGTAACGCCACAGCTCGGGAGTGAATGTGAGCGGTATGGTGGCTTAATAACGTCACATTGGCACCGAATTTCACCCGCCGCCGTGGACGTGTCACACGATGGGAAGGTCGCCACAGCCACTCTTATCCACATTTCATCCCTTCTTTTGACGTCTCTGCGATGGAGGTCAGAACCGCTACACCCATCATTGAAATCACGCGATTTTCTTATGGGTGGCCGAGGAAAACATTTCAGACACACAGCCGCTCATAACCGACGTGAAGAGGTCACAGGGAGTGGCATGAAAGCCGTCAGTGGAACCATTCCTTTCCCTGGGGCCTTGAATCCCACTCATTCCCTGTCGAAGACGACAGTTTGCAGTGCGACGAGCAGCAGGAAGATGTTCTTGACAACCTTTTACACCGCTGGTACCCTCAGATGTTTCAACCTTTCTCTAAGGACTTTGCAGGGTTGCATTCCCATTGAACGTGATAGCACCTCTTTGGAGTGCGGCGCGACTGTAGCTCTCGTGTATACTTTGGAACTACTAGGGACTGTTGAAAACCATTCGACGGAATCTGCACGTGCTCCGAAGCAGGAAATGGTACTTATGCATATTCAGCTCTCGTGTTTTCCGTTCTCCTGCGTCGTGATCGCATGGGAGTACATCAACATCGCGTAAATAAAATGGCAAAGGGCTCCTCTGAAACCCCGACCCCCTCCCCCCTCCCCCTCCCCCTGGCCCCTCACCCCCCCCCCCCCCCCCTGTTCGGTAACACCATCGGTGTCACCCACACAACTTTGTTGATTTGTTGAGAGCGTTGCAAATGCACGTGTCAGACACAAATAAATTTAGCCTAGCGACTGTTCTAGCGCCTGAAGTTATGCGAACCTCACACAAGGGGTGTCGAAAGGGTTGCCTAGCCCTCAGGCGCTAGAGCAGCCGTCAAGCTGATTTGGTGTCTCTGACTTTCATAAGTTCATTTCTAACGCGCTCAACAAAGGTGTGTGGGTGGCACGGAGGGTGTTGTCAAACTGGGGGAAGGGGGGGGGGGGAGGGTGGTCTTAGAAGGGCTCTTTATCGTTTTATTCACTCACATCTCATCTATTTGCATTGGTGAGGAGACCTTATAACGCTATCGCTAGTGTTGTGGTATATTAATCCGAGGCAGCACGGCCGTCCACAAGTCGTAAAGAGATGGGTCAGAAGATATCAGTGATGTTTGCGAGATGAGCTGGCCTGTGATGTCTGATGTGAACTATTGAGAGCTAATGTTGCGAACTCAGTGCCTATATTTCCAACAATTATACGTGTGAACTTGCAACCTAACGGATGTTTTGAATTTCCTTAGCCATCGTAATGACTGACTTGTTTTTTTAATCTGTGTTTGTGCTTACGGGATGAGGCGTAGACATTTGTATACTACATTCATCCAGCAGTCGTAGTAGTACTTCAGCTCGTCCATGAACTCATTCACACTGCAGGCTGAAGGTTCCTGCTGTGGAGTGAATTTAAGCTGATAGGTATATGGGCCACACCATGCCATAATGCACGGCTTCCCAACCTTTTCAGCAGGCGGACCCCTTCTTCAGTCGAAAATCCATGGCGGACCCCTAGTCAGTCAAGAGCACAGTAACTTTAAAGTTCACAGCTAAACCCCATGGGAACTGAAAGCTTCTTAATGCAAGTGCCATGTTCCCAATAACCCCCACTCCCCCCCCCCCCCCCCCCTACCCGAAGTATCAATAGTCTTTCTTTTAGAGATGAATGAAAACAACTTGAAATTAACGATCCAATTTGAATTCCTACTGTATCCAGACACTTACTAGTGTATTTATTCCCTTTGTTCAACACACTATAGCCTGATTAAAATTACTTGGTAATTGACATTTCACACGTTGGAGCTGCCTTCCTCCAAGAGCAATCAACATCGCGTCCAAACTGTTCGCTGTTGACAACGTGCCGCTTGTGGTCTGTTCACTTCCACTGTTTGGCTACTGTTGTGTAAGGAGCATGCATATTTCGTAACAGTGTGTGTGTGTGTGTGTGTGTGTGTGTTTGTGTGTGTGTGGTTTTTCGTGAAATCCGAAGAAAAATGTTCAAATATGTGTAAAGTCTATGGGACTTAACTGGTGAGGTCATCAATCCCTAGTCTTACACACCATAACCTATAATGACGACACACACACACACACACACACACACACACACACACACACACACATGCCCGAGGGAGAACTCCCACGCAATCCACGAAGACACGGCGCCTTTGATTGCGCGGCCATTCCGCGCAGCTGTGAAGGAAAGAGGCAGACCCATGATTCGGGATACAAACACATCACGAAAGAAAGGAGGCCAAGGAATGGCCTTTATAGGACCATGGTGACATCTGTTGTGCAATGTGTTGGAATACATTCACCCAGTTTACATACGTTTCCAAAACTGGATTTCGTAAGCCGATGTCCCAGTTCCGCTTTTGATTGGTCAGGTAAACACTTCAAAATCGCTTCTGGAAATCTGCTTTTATAAAGCCATTTTCCAGTTCCACAATCGATTATCGTACCCATGTAAACAGCTCGGAAAATCTAGTTATTTTTACGTCTTTACGTATCTACTGAACGGCAGCTGTCAGTCCATAGCCGGCAGCTAGCAGGCGGCGTTGCAACAGTGTACCGTCAGTTGGTAGCTGGCAACTGGCAGGCGGCGTGGCAAAAGTTTAGCCACAGCTGACAACTTCAACTACTACTTGGACACTATATCGTGGCAGTCAGCCTCGACTGTAAACAAATTAGGAAAACAAACAAACAGACTCTCTTATTTCTATATAAGAAGACAAAGCATTCCACAGAACGTAAGACTTCTTTTCTCAAAGGAAACAATTCTGGCAGTGGAGGTTTACCTTTTACAAGATGGCACGTGAAAAGTCCTCATTTTTTTTAAGCTCGCAGCTAGTTGCCACAATATAGTGTCAGAGTAATAGCAAGTAATTGTAATTAAGTACAGGCAGGCCATATTTTTAACTGAGAGGACGGAATACATTATAAAGAAAAGAAATTAGCTTTAGAAATCATTTTAATTTTCGTAACAAAAATACCAATGCCAACAGAATTCAATTAATAATTATTTTGTAAATGATAGAAGACAGAGACAAAATTCCTACAGAGTTATAATTCAGGCACGTTCACTGAGCATCTACGAAGAAAAATGCTTTCTTCTTTACTATAGATGAGTCTGTAGGAATAATAATGGAATTCTAATGTGATGGTTGATGGTGCTTCTGCTGACACAATTTTGAAAAGTTGGGTTCAATTCTTGACAGCTGGAGGCGGATGTCTGGTTCCGCATCTAGGCAGCCTCGGTACTTAGTTTTGTGGGCAGCATAGATCGAAAATCCAGATTCACACATGTATGTTGTGCCAAACGGAAGAAGTACATGTTTTGCCTTTTCAACAAAGGGGTTGTATTTCTTGTTATCCAAACGGATCCAAAAGTAGGAGTAACCGTGAATGTCAAAACTTGATTTCAAGGTAGGGTCTGTGGCAATTTCTATCAACAACTCATATTCGTTTGATGATAGGATGTTCGGTTTTTTGGATGCAGTGAATGGGTTGACCGCCCATTCATATTTCTGCAGCTTCTCATCTTCAGATGTTGGGAAATAATGCTCCAACAATGATATCAAGCTTCGGAGATGTTCCAGGATTTGATGAAACAAATTCTTCCCAAGCGCCAATGTTTTGTTTTTCAAAAACTCCTTGAGAAGAGGAAAACACTTGACCTCCCCCTCCTCGACACTCTCTGCTCAAAAATTGATTTTCCTCTTGAATGCTCGAACTTTGTCGATAGCAGTGACATTTGTTTCACTTTGCCCTTGGAGTGAAATATTCATTTCGTTCATTTTGGAGAAAAATCTGACAAGTAGGCAAGTATACACTGCCAATTTTTAGAATTAATAAGGTCTGCTAATTTGGTGTCATGCTTCAAAAGGAAAGCTAAGACTTCCAATCTTAAATCGTACAACTGAGAGAGTGCATTCCCATGTGAGAGCCACCTCACTTCTGTGTGGAGAAGCAGGGAACGATGTAGGCTTCCCATATCTTCACACAGTATTGTGAAAAGTCTTGACTTCAACGGCCTTGATTGTATGTAGTTAATATTTTGAATGGGTTCGTCTAAAACTTTCTTGAACGAAACAAGCATTTGTTTCGTAGCAAAAGCATATCTATGGAGAACACAATGGCTACTGCTGCAATTCTTGGTGTTTTCTTTTATTTTCGTTACTGCTCCGACTGTAGGACCCGTCATAGCTTTTGCACCATCTGTGCACAAATCTATTCAATTAGACCATTAAACTTCGTTAGTCCTTAAAAAATCCTCCAATAGACTAAATATTTCAGCACCTGTTGTGTTGACAGGTAGTGGTCTGCACAATAAGAGGTCCTCCTCGAAACATCCAGAATATTCATAACGGACAAAAGCCAATAAAATCAGTAATCCTGCAACATCAGTGGATTCATCTATCTGCAGAGAAAATGAATTGTGTTGGATGCTAGAAACAAGAGTGTCTATCACATCATTAGACATGTCAACAATGCGTCTCTTGACAGTATTGTTTGATAATGGCACTGCCTTTTCGTCTAGCTTGCAAGAAAAAATATCATTAACACGATTTTACGAGATTTTCTGCAATGGTATGAACTTTGCCTGCTTTTGCCACTCGATAACTAACCAAGAAAGAAGCTTTTAATGAATTTTCATTAATTGTTTTTGCATGAGTTTTCATGCAATGCTGAGAAGCAGCTAGTTCAGCACTCTTCCTTTTGAAAATATCGATGTCTTTAGCCTGGAAATCCAGGTGAGTACCTTCAAAATGACGGCGCAATTGAACTAGAACCATTGAACTGTTTGGAAGGACTCGCGCACAAATTACACACTGAGTTTTAGCCTCCTTTGTCTCCATAAAGCCCATTTCTAAATAGCTTTCGTTGTACTTAAGCTTCTTGGTTATTCCACTTCCACAGGATATTGCAACCAATGGAGAACTTGCAGCGTTTTCACATAATAAATCCGGCTGTGGAGCTTCTTGCGATTGTTCTTCCTTTGGTCGTCCTCCCTTCTCAGTCATTTCAACTGGAAACTTGCCTTGTTGTGAAGGCAATGGAGAAACTACACCCTTCTTCAATGATCCTGACTTCAGCCACCGATCCATATTAGAAGTAGTAAACTGGTCAAAAATCTACTTATGAAATAAGTAGTGCACTGACAAAGCAAGTTTAACATTTAATGATGCCTGGGGCCGCATAGTGCCAGCGAGCGCTGTGATTGGTCGACAAAGCTCGCTCCGCGCATGCGTAATAGGCTTCAGCGCATCTAGCGCCATGAGCCGGTGCACAAACGACCCTCGTATTGTTTAGAAACAGTCGATTAGAGAAGCCGCATTCTCCGGCACTAAACTGTGCATGCGTTCTCACTTAAGAACCGCAAAGGCTGCTTGGGAATACGATCTGATGTAAAAGTACACATGTTTTTCACACGAAAAGAAAAATAGTGATGAATTCGATTTTCACATTTTTATTCAATAATTTTACTCATTATTTTACACGATTTGGTGAAAGGTGGCCTCGGACCCCCTAGAAAGAGCCGGCGGACCCCTAAGGGGTCCGCGGACCACACGTTGGGAAGCCCTGCCATAATGTATTCCCGGCATTGGTAAGCGTCCATCATGTTTCCTACTACAAAGTGTTGACGCAGGTGTGATGTATATGTAATCCATTTCTCTCGGCTGCTATCGAATGCTGGGAGTGGCTTCAGTGTAGGATGTATTCCCGGCATTGGTAAGCGTCCATCATGTTTCCTACTACAAAGTGTTGACGCAGGTGTGATGTATATGTAATCCATTTCTCTCGGCTGCTATCGAATGCTGGGAGTGGCTTCAGTGTAGGATGCATCGAGAGGGATGTGCCCACCTCACTGCATTCACCCGTTGTTCAACCAGGAGCAGGAGTAGCTGTTGTTGCTGCTGTAGGGTTTATTGTTTCTGCTGCTCTGCTAGATGCTGGATCTACTGCTGCTACTTCTCATTGTTTCTGATGGTACTTTGTAATTTTAAGAACAGCTTGATGTATTACAATAAACTATACTTTGATTGCACGTGACTTTGTTAATTATTTCATCGCCAACTCTACTGTGTCTCACAGCAGACAGTAGTCCATGTTACAACTAAATTATTTTAACTAACGTAAACACATATTAACAGAAAATTACAACACAAATGAAGGTGGATTTTGGATTAGGTGGCTCTGAATTACAACAAAAACAGATAGATGTTTTTCAGCTAACACTTACTTGGAGACTGAGAGACTATACTATTTCCCTCAGGTCGACGGCAACTGAGGTGAGTGCCAGGACTTATTAGGTACGGGTAGATTATAGTACCAATTGGACGTTTCCTGGTGACGACTAGCGGAACAGCAAGGACGGAGGCCTAGCAAAGTCGGTGGGTAGTCTGTGGTGCACTGACTGGTTTGGTAGTGTCGTGACTGGCCGAAACTACTTTCGTCCGGTGGTAAGTGTAGGTTGTTTGATAGCTCTGGGAGAAGGCTTGCCAAACTAGAACACATGAAATGTTAGTTCACATTGTTACATAAATGAATATAAGATTTGCTTACCTTTGACTCAGGTCTTTGCCACAGGAGTACTGGATACTCAACAACTGTCATTGATTATGAAAGCATCACTTGGTGCTCATTTTAACAAACTGTTCTCTTGTAGTACAAAATGGAACATTCACGAAAGTGCATTTCACCTGAAACTCTAGCTGTCACTGTCTTACACGATGGTGTTGACTGCTGTAGCTGAGGTCACGAACTGGGCTGAGCTCTTGGATTCTTGACACTATATCGACCTCAGCGTGAGAATGCTTCTATGCTGAGAAGGAGACATAGTCTTAAAGACCGCCTCCGATTCGTCGTTGCAGATTGCGGGGAGCTGTCGCTAATGTCTGTGGTATCGATTCGCGTTGCGACTTTGGAATGGCATTGCGATCTTTGGACAGTACCAAGGTTGGTAGCAGTGGCCAGGAGATAACTCTTGTGATTTTTTTGTAATATACTTTTTAACTCTGTATTTAGCTAGAGATGTTTGAATAAAGACCCACTATGTAACCAGTACTTTTTAAGCCAAACACTACGCTAGGTGAGCGTGGAGCAGAGAGAGACACAATTGGGAATGTTTGGAAGGGAATTTCTAGCCCGGGCGTGTGCATCACAACCAAGGGAAGCCACCAATAAACATTGGTCAGAACGTCGGATGGGAACAACTGCAATTTAATCTGGGACAAGTATCTAGCTGACAACAAACTACAGCCTAGTGTATTTGAAAGTGTATCTGATTGTGTGTATACAGAGTACAGTCGATGGTCTAATCGACATGTGCGGTGAACTTCTGTTCGCTGTAGTGACGCTGATTATAGTGGGTTATTCATAAATACCTTCGGAGTTTCAGGTTACCACTTGCGTGCAATTAAATGAAGTCGTTGATACGAATTGGAGAGGTGCCCGCTTTGGAAATCTGTTCTTTAGTTTGCCTACCTGCAGGCGAGAACTAATTCGTTGCGACAGTAGAGAGAGGATGATTGGTCTGCATGTTTTGTTTGACACACCTGCTAATAGTGTAACTACACTGAGAGACGCTGTATCCACTGATATTTGTCATATTTTGGTATGTCTAGTAATTTTGGCGAAGTCGTCTTCTGAAACCCTGGAAGTCCTTTTGAATAACTCTGTATAGATCACATATCTTTAACACTTAGTTAAGGTGTTAGTTTCCAAGGTAAGCGAGTTTTGATGGTGGGGTAATGTTGGAGAAATTGTTAGTCTCTGTATCAAAAGAGAGCCTTCATAAGGCTGAGGAGGAACATGGCTGGAGAAAGGCGGTTCTCTGATCTTGTGGAGCCTTGTGACGGATTCTGTCATGAGTTGTGGATCTCACCAGGTCACGTGGAACGTGGGGTTAATGATTTGGGAAAACTGGAGGAATGTTGAGAGTTACATCGTGAACTTGAGCAAACAATGTTAGTCAGAATTAAGAAGCATTTTAAGAGTTTGTATATTGAGAAAAACAGGCTATAATGGCGACAGATAGGTAAGACAGTCTTACGCACATAAGAACGTCTTAAAATCGGATCGTGTCAGTAGTAATTCCTTAAAGGAGCTGGCCAGTCATTACTGCAACGATGAAATTATTTGCAATTTTAAAGCTCTTTGGAAGGGTCAAGATTAACAGCACTTCTTGAGCTTTCTCCCTGTATTTGTGGTGTGAATGTTTCTGGCGCTGTCTGCTGGATTTAGGCAAGTCCGACCCATTATAATGATCTTGAATTTTCTGAGACGGTCAGAGTAGCCTCTGAGGTGAAAGTAGCGGAAAACAGCACCATTACACTAGGTATAAATGCCGAGGAAATAGGCCAAGGACCCTCCAACCCATCTCTTCTGACCAGTTCGTGTATACCGGGCATTACTGGTTTGAAAGCTGTCAGAGGTGTTGTTTCGCAGTTTTTCACTATTTGAGGCAAATTTGTGCACCTCACATTAGCGGAGTGTTATTTCACGGAGCTGCCCAATGTATGAAATAAAGCACTCCTTCAGCAGGCCGCAAGTGGCTCATCGGGAGCATCCGACAAGCTGTGTCATTCTGAGCTGAGGATGAGGATAGGAGGGGCGTGTGGTCAGCACACCGCTCCCCCGGTCGTTATGATGGTTTTCTTTGACCGGAGCCGCTACTATTCGGTCGAGTAGCTCCTCAGTTGGCGTCACGAGGCTGAGTGCACCCCAAAAAATGGCAACAGCGCATGGCGCTCCGGATGGTCACCCATCCAAGTGCCGGCCACGCCAGACAGCGCTTAACTTCGGTGATCTGACGGGAAACGGTGTATCAACTGTGGGAAGGCCGTTGCCATTGTATGAAATAAGGATTCTGTGATTATTTTTGGCCAAAAAAGGGGGAATTTATTTTCTAAAATGTATCTTGTCATTCTGAAAGCCAATTTCAGTTTTGTACATGCATAAGCATGAGATATATCGTGAGCCCACCTTTTCCCTCCATCGTACGTTCGAACGCTAAGTGAAAGGTGTTTACATTTCTTAGCTTTGGTGAAAAAAATTTACATCATAGTCCTTAACATCCCCATGTTTAAAAGCAAAGCATATACACTACTGGCCATTAAAATTGCTACACCACAAAGATGACGTGCTACAGACGCGAAACTTAACCGACGTGAAGAAGATGCTGTGATATGCAAATGATTAGCTTTTCAGAGTATCCACACAAAGTTGTCACCGGTGGCGACACCTACCACGTGCTGACATGAGGAAAGTTTCCAACCGATTTCTCATACACAAACTGCAGTTGACCGGCGTTGCCTGGTGAAACGTTTTTGTAATGCCTCGTGTAAGGAGGAGAAATGCGTACCATCACGATTCCGACTTTGATAAAGGTCGAATTGTAGCCTATCGCGATTACGTTTTATCGTACCGCGACATTGCTGCTCGCGTTGGTCGAGATCCAATGACTGTTAGCAGAAAATGGAATCGGTGGGTTCAGGAGGATAATATGGAACGCCGTGCTGGATCCCAACGGCCTCGTATCACCAGCAGTCAAGATAACAGGCATCTTATTCGCATGGCTGTAACAGATCGTGCAGCCACGTCTCGATCCCTGAGTCAACAGATGGGGACGTTTGCAAGACAACAACCATCTGCACGAACAGTTCGACGACGTTTGCAGCAGCATGGACTACCAGCTCGGAGACCATGGCTGCGGTTACCCTCGACGCTGCATCACATACAGGAGCGCCTGCAGTGGTGTACTCAACGACGAACCTGGGTGCACAAATGGCAAAACGTCATTTTTTCGGATGAATCCAGGTTCTGTTTACAGCATCATGATGGTCGCGTCCATGTTTGCCGACATCGCGTTGAACGCACATTGGAAGCGTGTATTCGTCATCGCCATACTGGCGTATCACCCGACGTGATGGTATGGGGTGCCATTGGTTACACGTCTCGGTCACCTCTTGCTCGCATTGACGGCACTTTGAACAGTGGACGTTACATTTCAGATGTGTTACAACCCGTGGGTCTACCCTTAATTCGATCCCTGCGAAACCCTATATTTCAGCAGGATAATGCACGACCGCATGTTGCAGGTTCTGTACTGGTCTTTCTGGATACAGAAAATGTTCGACTGCTGCCCTATCCAGCACAGTCTCCAGATCTCTCACCAACTGAAAACGTCTGGTCAATGGTGGCCGAGCAACTGGCTCATCACAATAGGCCAGTCACTACTGTTGATGAACTGTGGTATCGTGTTGAAGATGCATGGGCAGCTGTACCTGTACACGCCATCCAAGCTCTGTTTGACTCAATGCCCAGGCGTATCAAGGCGGTTATTACGGCTAGAGGTGTTTGTTCTGGGTACTGATTTCCCAGGATCTATACACCCAAATTGCGTGAAAATGTAATGACATGTCAGTTCTAGTATAATATATTTGTCCAATGAATACCCGTTTATCATCTGCATTTCTTCTTGGTGTAGCAATTTTAATGGCCAGCAGTGTAAATTCACAGTGCATACAGATAACTGCCAGTTTACTCCTTCCCCCGTCATAAGGAAACCTCGGGAGCGAGGCGTCCTATCAGGATACAGGAAACCTTTTTATTTATTAAAATGTTCTCCAACCATCAAGAATACAACAATTCATACAATAACCGTACAAGTCGACAGTAAAATTAATACTGTTTTTAAATCTTTACCAAAATAGTCAAATACTTTAAAACACTGACCAGTAGTACACAGCAGCGCCACATACTGCATGTATTATAACATTGTATGCCATGTTCGCACGTAAAAGTCACTAAACGAGAAATCGTGCAAGACAACAATAAAATTACTACCTTGTTAAAGGCTCTAAAATGGCTCTGAGCACTATGCGACTTAACTTCTTCGGTCATCAGTCGCCAAGAACTTAGAACTAATTAAACCTATCTAACCTAAGGACATCACACACATCCATGCCCGAGGCAGGATTCGAACCTGCGACCGTATCGGTCGCTCGGCTCCAGACTGTAGCGCCTAGAACGGCCACTCCGGGCGGCCAAAGGCTCTACTAAAAACAGTCAGCCATTTAAAACCACTGCAGAGTAAAACACTAAAGCACCACATACGGCGCGTATTACAAAGTCGTATGCCATGTAGGCACATAAAAGTAATTACATGTGAACAGCAACAACGGTATGGTTCTATCTCGGCGCTAGTGATGGCCGTGTGTTGGGTAGGACGAGGCCAGCTGAGGACCTGCAGCCAGCCTGTCTTCATGCTAGACACACTGGACGTATGCCTCGAGTTATGGTCTGGCTGCGATTTCGTATGACAGCAGGAGCACTCTCGTGGTTATCCCACGCACAATACTGCAAATTTGTACGTCAGTGTGGTGATTCGACCTCTTCCGCTGCCATTTGTGACAGCATTCCAGGGGGCGTTTTCCGGCAGGATAACGCTCGCCAATGTAGCGCTGTTGTAACCCAGCACGTTCTACAGAGTGTCGACATGTTGCCATGGCCTGCTCGGTCACCAGGTCCGTCTCCAGACGAGCACATATGGGACATCATCGGATGACAGCTCTAGCGTCGTCCACAAACAACACCAACCGCCCCTGTATTGACCGACCAAGTGCAACGGACATGGAACTCCATCCCAAAAACTGACATCCGGCACCTGTACTATACAATCCATGCAAATTTGCATGCTAGCATTCTACATCCTGGCGGTTACACCCCTTATCAACGTACCAGTTTGTGACAGTTTTAATGGCTTATCTCAAGCTTACATTAACCTGTGATCTTGCAGTTTTAATCACTTAATATATTACCTAGACATTGTATTCCCGTAATTTGATCACTCTACATTAATTATTTTTGGTGTTGCAATTTTTTTCCTTCAGTGTATAACTGCAAACACTTTTTAAATTAGTCTTAATAGCTAACTATTAGTTTATATGTATAGATGAAGGTTCATACCGAGCAAGTGAATATCAAAACTTAACATTCCCAATATTTTGATGTGTCTGCTCAAGATGTGGCCTGCAAACTAAGGGAAAAAGCGCCACGCGGTACAGTGTCGGTCAGTTGGTTTCTCCCAAGTGCTATTTTATTTGAGGTAATGACTTCCAATTGTTGTGAGTCTGCACGGTCAATGATACTGGACTAGGGTCAGGCCTGAAGACTAGACCGTGTACAGTTCAGCGAGACATGAACGTTAAAGATTTTGCGAGGGGTATCGGCAAGCTAAGTATTCTTGTGGGTTGCTTTTTGAAGAAACGTTTTTTCCCTAGTGTGTAGTTTTAGTCTCAGAAAATTGGGCGTTACTCAAGAACAACCAAAGTTACTACCAAACAGCTCAATTGGCGAGAGAAAGAATCCTAGCTGCAGCATGGAAAGTCAGAACACAATCACGGTAAACGAAACGAGCGTGTGGTATCGTTGGCCGGGAGGCCCCATCCGGGGAAGCTCGGCCGCCAAGTGTAGGTCTTAATTTAGTCGACGCCACATAGGGCGACTATCGCGACGGTGATGGGGATGAAATGGTGATGAGGACAACACAAAACCCAGTCCCCGAGCGGAGGAAATCTCCAACCCGGCCAGGAATCTAACCCGGGCCCGATGGCATGGTACGCGAGCACATTACCACCCAGCTAAGCAAGCGGACACAATAATGGTGAATTCTGCAGAGGAAATAAGATCTTTCGATTTGTTCTCCCACGAAATACTTTGTTGCTGAAATGGTTCAAATGGCTCTGAGCACTATGGGACTTAACTGCTGAGTTCATCAGTCCCCTAGAACATAGGACTACTTAAACCTAACTAACCTAAGGACATCACACACATCCATGCCCGAGGCAGGATACGAACCTGCGACCGTAGCGGTCGCGCAGCTCCAGACTGTAGCGCCTAGAACCGCTAGGCCACCCCGGCCGGCCTTTGTTGCTATGACTGATTTGAGCCACTTCAACTTCTCTGGAGAGTGGTTCAAGATTTTGGCCATCAGTGTAAATGAAGAAGACCAATCAGTCATTAGTGGTAGAGACCTGCCCCAGATTGGCTCAGCCACGGTCTTGGTTGCAAATGCTGCATTTTTCGGGTGCAGCTCGAAGCCACGCAACAGCTGACACAATCAACAAACAACTGCCGCATGCCAATAATGTGTATAAATATTTATCATCAAAAGCTACCTGCTTATGTCCCACATGTCTTATAGTAATAGCTAATTTTTCTGACCTACTTAGCGTAGGTAGAACAATGTTTATGATAACTACTGCTGGCAGTAGTGCAGAGACCGTAGGAACAAACAGGCTATGGTCATTGATGGTTGGATTTGCGAAGTGAATGGCTAGGCAGGAAAATAGTCCAGAGCATAGAGAAAGTCGTCATAAGCGTGCGCAATAGTCCGGGGAGCGATCCGAATCGAAAAACGCAACACTGGTCAAGTCTTGTAGACTTCTCCAGAGACCGTCCAGATCACGTCGTACGTTCTACACGATATTTCGGCAAATAGACTCGTTGACATCTTCAGATGGTTCCTTATGACTACAGATCTGCTGGGGTCGGTGTCATATATATGTTTGCGATTACCCAAACCACTACCCCGCTCCTGTCGCTATCTCTGCAGCCACCGCGGTGCGTGGTATTGGTGATGGGGATGGCGGCGCCTGCAGCGTTCTGCGAGTCTGCAGTGTCTGCGCTACAGTCGTCGGGTGCGGATCTCACTGTGCGGGATCGCTTTGCTCTTTCTCGGTTCAGTGAAGAGGCCCACGTCTGACTCACTTGTAGTCCGCTAGCTTTGTTAATTTGACTATCCTGGACCCTAGTTCAAAGGCCTCATTAATCACGCAATCCCAGGAGGAGGAAGACTGCCTATGTATCTCGGTTTTCTTGCAATCTATAGCATGGCTAGTTTTTATAGTATAGTTGGCGATGGCTGACTGGGTGGTCTAGCACAGTTCCGTGAGGCGCTATGCCCATGGCACCTCTCTTCTAGTATGCTTACGTTTCCCCAGTGTAGAGGAAAGGTGCCTATTATGCGATAGTTCCCCAATATGAGACACCCCAACTGTGTTCATGTTAGGGGTTGCACTCTGGTGGAGAGTTTTTTAAACACGTCTGTTGCGTGCCAGACGACGACACAGCGAGTAGGACGCCATAGTTGAGCCGGACACAGTACGTAGAGGATGATATAAAAATTCTTGTCTTTGGAGTTTTTGCGACATCGTGGTTGAGACAATATTTCAGCTTAAAGGTGAGTGGATATTACTGCACTCTTTTATTGTTGTTATTTATAACGGTATTACCTATAATTATTGACAATTAGGATCATTTTCCAATGAACGTTATTAGCAAGTGCGTGATTCTTTGTGTAAGATGGCGAAATTCCTAATATGCGATAGTATGGAGATCCAAATACGCGACAGTGTCGCATATTACGATACCTATCGCATATTGGGGGAACTCGTTCTCTCACGATTTTTTATATGTAATTTACGCAATATTATCATGAGATAACAATATTTCATCATTTATTGTAGTAAAATTTTGGCAACTGCGTTTATTTGAATTCGATTAAATTATCATAAACAGGGATTACTTTGGCTAGTCTTATGATCAGAAATTGGAATGTTTTCTGGAACTTGATGGACGGTGCATCTGCAAGATCAATATCAGCTTGTCATCCAAGTGGCTGGATACAAACTCACAATTTGACCCAGTGGTTTGATCATTTTGTGAGTCATGTAAAACCATCTTCAAATGACCCTGTCATTTTGATTCTTGATGGGCATTATTCCCACACAAAAAATCTCGATGTGGTAGATAAAGCACATGAAAATAATATTCATATTGTATGTTTGCCACGTCACTCAACGCATAAAATGCAGCCACTTGACGTCGGATTTATGGGGCCTTTGAAAACCAGCTATGCCCTTGAGATAGAAACGTGGTTGGCAAGTAGCCCAGATCGTGTTATCACCCCATTATTAATAGCCAAATTATTTGGGGCAGCTTACAACCGAGCAGCAAAAATGGAAGCATCTGTGAATGCCTTCAGAAAAAGATTCTTATCCCATGCAACACAAACATCTTTAGGGAACATGAATTTTCAATTCATCGCCATGCTAACGCACTTCAAGAAAGAGATGCCAAAAACGAAAATGAAACTACTGATGGTGATGGTCAAGCTGTCAGCCCGGCAGACATCAGACTTCTCCCACACATCGCAAAACCACTAACTTCAGCTCCTTATGTGAAGCAATTGCAAGAATCTAAACAGAAGAAATCAGAGGCTGAAGCTAAGAAAGCAGCGCGAAAGTTATTTGGGGAGAAGAGTGGAAAATCTTCCAATCGTAGACCTAAAGCAGAAGAATCGTCTAGTGACTCGGCTTCCGATGTCCATCTTGATGACAGTGGGGATTCAGACAGCAGTGATGACGATGACGCAGAGTGTCTGTTCTGTACTGGGCGCTTTTCTGAAGGCAAACACGTGGAGAAATGGACACAGCGCACGAAATGTTATCACTGGGCCCATGAAGATTGCGGTGTCACAGAAGACAATTTTGTTTGCCCCAGATGTCGTAAATATAAACCTAAGTAGTGTGAAATGAGTGAAGGATAACAGAAATGAATGAACATATAAAAATTGTATATTCATATGTCATTATTATGTAATAAAATAATTAAAGCAAAATATTATTACTGTCTCATGTTAGGAAACCTTGATCTCATTTCTACGAAATGCCTTCTTTGTGAAGATTTAATAACTACTCTGAAAGATTGTTTATTTTTACAAATACGATAATTGTATGATAAAACTAAATAACGCAAGATCTTATTACCACCATAAAAAATGCAATTTCACGAACTTTTAAGTCTTTCAAATGGGTTTACAAAAGTGTGTCTCATATTAGGCACCTTTCCTCTATGCCTTGTCATGTTATTAGGAGATTTGGCAGCTGCTGGTTTGCAACGGTCTAGATGATCCTTTACTAAACCTAGTAGTGTCTAGGTTTAAGGGTGTTGGCGAAATACATATCTGACATTGTGTTGCTCCAAGGTTCTACAGACTTTTCTGGAGGCATTACAGACAAACGGGACGCACGCTAATGATTCGTGTTCCTCTCTCCCTTCCTGCTGCTGCCTACGTACATAGTGTCTAAATTCACGCCTTAGCTGCTTGTTGCTGTGCCCATTCCTTTGGAATGTTGCCGGGAAAACGTCATTTTGCATGGGCAGTGTCAGTTACTCTACTGTCGGTGACGCGTATCGAAAGCTTCAGGGAATAGCAAGAATTGACAGGCACGTGCAGGGTTGCGGTATTTACGGACGCTTATTTATCTTTAACCTTACTTCCATATCAATACTTGGGCTGGGCAGGGAATCCGAATCACTGTTGAATACCAAACGAACTCAAAAGAAAGCTTGTAAGAGGCTGGACATGAGCTGACAAGACTGTCAGGTGCGGGTGGACCATCTGGCAGTCAGAATGTTCCCCACTCACCAGACACGTAATTTAAAATATAAGACATTCAGAAAGCAGATGGCATGTACAGAAAGCAGATGGCAGATGGCAGTTATAAGAGTCGAGGGACATGAAAGGGAAGCAGTGGTTGGGAAGGGAGTGAGACAGGGTTGTAGCCTATCCTCGATGTTATTCAATCTGTATATTGAGCAAGCAGTGAAGGAAACAAAAGAAATATTCGGGGTAGGTATTAAAATCCATGGAGAAGAAATAAAAACTTTGAGGTTCGCTGATGACATTGTAATTCTGTCAGAGACAGCAAAGGACTTGGAAGAGCAGATGAACGGAACGGATAGTGTCTTGAAAGGAAGATATAAGATGAACATCGACAAAAGCAAAACAAGGATAATGGAATGTAGTCGAATTAAGTCGGGTGATGCTAAGGGAATTAGATTAGGAAAATAGACACTTAAAGTAGTAAAGGAGTTTTGCTATTTGGGGAGCAAAATAACTGATGATGGTGGAAGTAGAGAGGATATAAAATGAAGACCGGCAATGGCAAAGAAAGCGTTTCTGAAGAAGAGAAATTTGTTAACATCAAGTATAAATTTAAATGTCAGGAAGTCGTTTCGGAAAGTATTTGTATGGAGTGTAGCCATGTATGGAAGTGAAACATGGACGATAAATAGTTTGGATAAGAAGAGAATAGAAGCTTTCGAAATGTGGTGCTACAGAAGAATGCTGAAGATTAGATGGGTAGATCACATAACTAATGAGGAGGTATTGAATAGGACTGGGGAGGAGAGAAGTTTGTGGCATAACTTGACTAGAAGAAGGGATCGGTTGGTAGGACATGTTCTGAGGCATCAAGGAATCACCAATTTGGTATTGGAGGGCAGCGTGGAGGGTAAAAATCGTAGAGGGAGACCAAGAGATGAATACACTAAGCAGATTCAGAAGGATGTAGGTTGCAGTAAGTACAGGGAGATGAAGAATCTCGCACAGGATAAAGTAGCATGGAGAGCTGCATCAAATCAGTCTCAGGACTGAAGACCATAACAACAACAAGACATTCAATAGAAAAAGATCCAATTAATGCCCTTTTTATTGCTTATAATGGTCAAACACAGAGAAACTGTACGTATAGAAAATAAATATTCAGTTGTCATAAACATGCATCGAAGATCATTATGTAGTATGAAATAACTTTAAAACGCTTTTGTGTGGGTTGCAGGGTACGACGGAACGAATGGGAACAATGTCTCAATGGTACATTTCTAATTTACCTTCATCTATAGTACAAAAATAATTGCACCAAACATGCTGTGGATGCGGGACAGGCATGTAAAGGAGTGAATAGTAGGCTACTGCCATTATAATGATTAATCATTTCGTCCACTCAATGTGGGTTAGTCGCGCCATAACAGAAAGTAAAAATCATACTGTACATTAAATAGTTCACGAATTCGCGTGAGTATTCTCCATAGCTACGGTAAGAATTCTGAAAATGATTGCATACGAGCGATCTGATCTCCAAATAATCGACCAAATATCAACACAAATACCTATACCAGCTACATGACAGGACTTATAAAAGTTGCTCAAACATTGCCTGTGGAAGAGATGCACCTAATTACCCAGAAGGAAGCCAACTACTTGTCATTACCATTATTTCTGTTATGTTTTATTGTTATTACGATCATATATAATCAAAGTGTTGGAGCTTACTGTAAGAGGAAACGAGTCACCCAGAAAATTGGCGGATGCATTTCTACACTTTGTGATCAAAAGTATCCCGCCACCCCCCAAAACATACGTTTTTCGTATTAGGTGGATCGTGCTGCCACCTACCGCAACGTACTCCATATCAGCGACCTCAGTAGTCATTACACATCGTGAGAGAGCAGAATGGGGCGCTCCGTGGAGCTCACGGACTTCGATCGTGGTCAGGTGATTGGGTGTCACTCCTATCATACGTCTGTACGCGAGATTTCCACACTCCTAAACATCCCTAGGTCCACTGCTTCCGACGCAATGGTGAAGTGGAAACGCGAAGGGACACGTACAGCACAAAAGCGTACAGGCCGACCTCGTCTGTTGAGTGACTGAGACCGCCGATAGTTGAAGAGGGTCGTAATGTGTAATAGGCAGACATCAATCCAGACCATCACACAGGGATTCCAAACTGCATCAGGATCCACTGCAAGTTTCATGACGTTTTGGTGGCAGGTGAGAAAACTTGGATTTCATGGTCGAGCGGCTTCTCATAAGCCACACATCACGCCGGTAAGTGCCAAACGACGCCTCGCTTGGTGTAAGGAGCGTAAACATTGGACGGTTGAACAGTGGAAAAACGTTGTGTGGAGTGACAAATCACGGTACACAATGTGGCGATCCGATGGCAGGGTGTGGGTATGGCTAGTGTCCGGTTAACGTCATCTGCCAGCGTGTGTAGTGTCAACAGTAAAATTCGGAGGCGATGATCTTATGGTGTGGTCGGTTTTTTCGTAGAGGAGGCTTGTACCCTTTGTTATTTTGCGTTGCCTACATTGATATTTTAAGCACCTTCTTGCTTCTCACTGTTGAAGAGCAATTCGGGGATGGCGACTGCATCTTTCAACACGATCGAGCACCTATTCATAATGCATGGCCTGTGGCGGAGTGGTTACACGACAATAACATCCCTGTTATGGACTGACCTGCACAGAGCCCTGACCCGAATCCTATAGAACACCTATGGAATGTTTTGGAAGGCCGACTTCGTGCCAGGCCTCACCGACCGACATCGCTACCTCTCCTCAGTTCAGCACTCCGTGAAGAATGGGCTGCCATTCCCCAAGAAACCTTCCAGCACCTGATTGAACGTATGCGTGCGAGAGTGGAAGCTGTCATCAAGGCTAAGGGTAGGCACAAAATGGTTCAAATGGTTCTGAGCACTATGGGACTTAACATCTATGGTCATCAGTCCCCTAGAACTTAGAACTACTTAAACCTAACTAACCTAAGGACAGCACACAACACCCAGGCACAAAATGGTTCAAATGGCTCTGAGCACTATGGGACTTAACATCTATGGTCATCAGTCCCCTAGAACTTAGAACTACTTAAACCTAACTAACCTAAGGACATCACACACATCCATGCCCGAGGCAGGATTCGACCTGCGACAGTAGCGGTCGCGCGGTTCCAGACTGTAGTGCCTAGAACCGCTCGGCCACCCCGGCCGGCGCTAAGGGTAGGCCAACACCATATTGAATTCCAGCCTGACCGATGGAGGGAGCCACGAACTTCTAAGTCATTTTCAGCCAGGTGTCAGGATACTTTTGATCACATAGTGTAGCTGTAGTGAGACTATTACTAATACAATACACATACTTTTGTTGTGCTGTTAATGGTATTTTGCAAACGGAAAATGCCAATTGTTTTGATTCAAACGCCTTAGAGTGAATTTCTTTCGTTAAGGGAAACTGCCATCAATTGAACCATTGACCAGTGTTATATACTGACGGAAAAAAGTCGCAGCACCAAGAAGGAGTTGTGTGAAATAAGCGAAAGTTGGTAGGCGTGCTTCCACATCTGGAAGGAGAAGATAGCGTCAATTCAAATTTCCCGCCAGTCACATAAGAGAGTCGCTAGTAGCGCCAGTATGAAGATGTAAATCAGGTTTGCTTTTGCTGATTGATTTGGGGGAGAGGACAAGACATCAAGGTCTTAGGTCCCAAGGTTTGATTTAAAGGTTTGCCTTAAATACACGCTGTAACGGTCGTGAGCGTTAGTTATCTTTGAGATTGGACATGGTGAGTTGATGTTAATCAAGACTGCCTTTAAGGCGACAAAGAGGCCATTATCAGCACCTCACTGTTTGAACGAGATCGTAAAACAAGGCTACGAAAAGCTGGATGTTCCTCCTGAGATATTGCAGAATGACTTGGCAGAATGTAGCCAATGTACATGATTGCTGGCAGCGGTGGTCACAAGAATGTACGGTCGCAAGAAGACCAGGCTCCGGACGGCCACGTGACATTACCGAGAGGGAAGATCATCGTGTGCTGCGTATGGCGCAGTTGCATCGTACTGCGTGTGCTGTAGCAATTTTAGCAGTAATTGGCACCACTGTGAATCAACGAACTCTTACAAATCGGTTACTACAAGGACAGCTCCGAGCCAGACTCCCTGTAGCGTCCAAAACACCATAATTTTCGAGTTCAGTGGTGTCAAGAGAGAGCTCATTAGAGGGAAAGGTGAAGGTCTGTTGTGTTTCCTGATGAAGCATGGTTCTACCTCGCTGTCAGTGATGACCGTGTGTTGGTTAGAACGAGACCACTTGAGGACCCACACCCAACCTATCTGCGTGCTAGACTCACTGGACCTACACCTGGAGTTACAGTCTCGAGTGTGATGTGGTATGACAGGAGGAGTACTCTCGTGGTTATCCCAAGCACAATACTGCAAATTTGCACGTCTGTGTAGTGATTCGACCTGTTCTGCTGCCATTCATGTCAGCATTCCAGGAGGTGTTTTCCAACAAGATAACGTTCCGCCAGCGTACCGCTGTTGTAACCCAACACGTTCTACACAGTGTCGACATATTGCCTTGGCCTGCTCGATCACCAGCTCCGTCTCCAAACGAGCAAATATGGGACATCATCGGATGACAGCTCCAGCCTCATCCACAAACAGTAGTAACGGTCCCTGTATTGACCGACCAAGTGCAACAGGTATGGAACTCCATCCCACAAAATGACATCCGGCACTTGTACAACACAATGCGTGCACGTTTTATGCTTGCATCCAACATGCTGGAGGTTACACGGGCTACTAATGTACCAGCATTTCACGTCTGGTATGGCTTATCTCGCGCTTACATTAATTTGTCATCTTGCAATGTTAATTACTTAAATATGTGACCTAGACAAACGTATTCCCGAAATCTGATTACTCGAGATTAATTATTTTTCATGTTGCCATCTTTTTCCGTCAGTATATATACTGCTGAAATGAAAACAATAATGATGTGATTCAGTCACAGTTTTGCAGGTGGCACACCTAATCCATTTATTTTTTTTATAGATTGCAAATACTCTACGTAAGTACCTTGCTTATAATTAATAAATGCAATTAATCATAAATTATCTTTCTAAATTAGATAGTGTAGTACATCCATCACCAAATACATTCCAAACTTTACCTTCAGGGTTCAATGCGTGCCTTAGATCCCCAGTGTACTAACACTACAATATTAAAACCGTTTTGGCATTATAATAGTATACTCAAGAGTTAGTAAAAACTTAGAACTCTGTCATTTCACTCGCTTCGTTTTGAGATAACCTTTGTATCCTCACAAAACTATGTTGCGGTGTATCGACTGAATGCAACGTGCAAATAGAGCTTAGCCTACATCTCCATCTGTACTCAGCTAGCTACCTTCGGTGGGAGGCGCAGGTTACATAGTGTACCGGCATCACTTTCTCCCCTTCCTGATCCTTTTGCAGACGGTACGCGGAAAGAAAGACTATTAGTGCTATCTACTTTTAGCGTCCCAGTCATTACGCTAAATGTATGTTGGAGGAAACGGTATAGTTCTTGATTCATTTTGGAATATGAGCTATAGGAGATTTGTAAGTTTCGCCATCATGCACAATCTTTCTGCACTTCGTAGAGTATCCATGACACTCACATTGATGAAAGAAACCTGTAACCAATCTCGCGGATATTTTTTAATCTTTATTTATTCCACTGATACAAGCAGATAAGCACCCAGACTGACGAAGAATACTCAAGATTTGGTCCAAAGAGGCCTTTGTAGGCGATCTCTTTAAGGGGAAATACATTTCCTTAGAGTTATTCCCATAAGTCGTTGTCCCAAGGCTAGATTTATGTGGTCATTCCACTTGAACTCACTCCAGAGATGAACTCTAAGATGCTTAATGCTTATGACTAATTCTAGTTACTGATCTTGGATAGTGTAGCCAAACAGTACCGGATTCTTTTGTCTGCTTACACGTTTATAATCAGCTGCCAATCTTCGCACCAGGCACTGGTCATTCCGCAGTCTGTATCTCGAGCACTCTGCACTTCGTAATAAGTTTACAATGAGGTGACAACAGTCATAGGATAGCGGTATGCACATATATAGATGGCGGTAGTACTGCGTACACAAGGTACAAAATGGCAGCGCAGTGGTGGAGCTGCCGTTTGTACTCAGGTGATTTCTGTGAGCTTGCGTCAGTCTGCTCTGAAGTTGGCCTAAAAATGAACTATGATAAAACATAAAACATGGTGAATGAAAGGACACCAAAAGGGAACATATCTGTTGGAAGCATGCTACTGCAAAGTGTTACAGAATATGTCTCTCTGTACCAACCGCTACATGTGAAAGGAGACCTAAAACCAGAAATATTTCCACTTATTAATTTAGGCTGGCAAGCCTATCGAAGATATTCTTCAGTTTTGAAGTTCAAGATGTCGGCCGAGCTAAAGAAAACAGTTTATGACCAACGTATATTGCCAGTAAGAACTTACAGTTGTGAGACATGGACATTAAATGAGTTCATTGTTAGAAAACTAATAGTAGACAAAAGAATAATGGAAAGATCAGTATTGGGCTACACAAAGAAAGATAGAAAGAAACCAATTGTTACGAGAGAGATAACAAAGGTCAGAGGCATAATGGAAAGCGTGAATACCTTGAAATGGCAGTGGGCTGGTCATGTCACCCGAAAGAAAGGTGGTAGGTGGTCAAAACAACCAGTAAATTGGAGCAAAATTTAACAAAAAAGACCGAGAAAAAGACCATCGTACAGATGGGACCGAGAAATAAGAAAGGCAGCCGGATTGAACTGGCAATGGAATGCTCAGGATCGGCAGAAATAGAAGAACCTGCGGGGATCCTATGTTCAAGCCGATTCAAAGAGACAACATCACCAAGAGATCGAATTGGCTTATGATGATTATGATGATGATGCCAATCCAGGTGAAAACGTTTCCGACATGATAATCGCCTCACGATGGGAATTAACACACTTTGAGCCGGCCGAGGTGGCCGTGCGGTTAAAGGCGCTGCAGTCTGTAACCGCAAGACCGCTACGGTCACAGGTTCGAATCCTGCCTCGGGCATGGATGTTTGTGATGTCGTTAGGTTAGTTAGGTTTAACTAGTTCTAAGTTCTAGGGGACTAATGACCTCAGCAGTTGAGTCCCATAGTGCTCAGAGCCATCAACACACTTTGAACGCGGAGTAATAGTGGCTGGTGAATGCATAATACATTCTATTTCGAAAATCGTTAGGGAATTCGATATTCCGAGATCAACAGAGTCAAGAATGTGACGAGAATACTAAATTTCGCCGGCCGGAGTGGCCGAGCGGTTCTAGGCGCTACAGTCTGGAGCCGCGCGACCGCTACGGTCACAGGTTCGAATCCTGCCTCGGGCATGGATGTGTGTGATGTCCTTAGGTTAGTTAGGTTTAAGTAGTTCTAAGTTCTAGGGAACTGATGACCTCAGAAGTTAAGTCTCATAGTGCTAAGAGCCATTTGAACCAATACCAAACTTAAGGCATTAACTTTCACCACGGCCGGCCGAAGTGGCCGTGCGGTTAAAGGCGCTGCAGTCTGGAACCGCAAGACCGCTACGGTAGCAGGTTCGAATCCTGCCTCGGGCATGGATGTTTGTGATGTCCTTAGGTTAGTTAGGTTTAACTAGTTCTAAGTTCTAGGGGACTAATGACCTAAGCAGTTGAGTCCCATAGTGCTCAGAGCCATTTGAACCATTTTTGAACTTTCACCACGGATAAGGCAGTAACCGACGACCTTCACGTAACGACCGAGAGCAGCGACGTTTACGTATAGTTGTCAGTGCTAACAGATAAGCAGCACTGCGTGAAATAATCGCAGTAATCAATTTGGGATGTACGACGAACGTACCCGTTAGGACAGGGTGCCGAAATTTTGCGTTAACGGGCTTTGTCAGCAGATGACCGACGCGAGAGCTTTTTCTAGTAGCACATCACGTGCAGCGTCTCTCCTGGCCTTGTGACGATATCGATTCGACTCTAGACGACTGGAAAACAGTAGTCTGGTTAGATGAGTCTCGAATTCAATTGGTATGAGCTAATGGTAGGGATCGAGTGTGGCGCTGATCCCACGAAGCCATGGGTCTTGGTTATCAACAAAGGCACTGTGCAAGCTGGTGGTGGCTCCATAGTGATGTGGACTGTGTTTACATGGAATAGATTACTTCCTCTGGTCCAACTGATCCGATCGATTGACTAGAAATGGCTATCTTCGGCTACTTGGAGACCAATTGCAGCCATTCATGGACTTCATATTCCCATGACAATGTCCTATCTCACCGGGCTACAGTTGTTCGCGATTGGTTTGAAGAACATCCTGGATAATTCGAGCGAATAATTTGGCACCCAGATCGCCCGACATGAATCCCATCGAACATTTATGGGACATAATTGAGAGGTCAGTTGGTGCACAAAATTATGCGTCGGCAACACTTTCGTAGCAATGGACGGCTATAGAGGCATCACGGCTCAGTATTTCTGCAGGAGACTCCCGGCGACTTGCTGAGTCCATGCCACGTCGAGTTGCTGCACTACGCCGGGCAAAATGAGCTTCGACACTGTATCAGGAGGTATCCCATGACTTTTCTCACCTCAGTGTACAATGGTATGAATTCCCTGTAGACAAACGCATCATCTGTAAAGAAACCAATAGAGCTGTACATGTTACACTACTGGCCATTAAAATTGCTACACCACGAAGATGACGTGCTACAGACGCGAAATTTAACCAACAGGAAGAAGATGCGGTGATATGCAAATGATAAGCTTTTCAGCGCATTCACACAAGGTTGCCACCGGTGGCGACACCTACAACGAGCTGACACGAATAAAGTTTCCAACCGATTTCTCATACACAAACAGCAGTTGACCGACGTTGCCTGGTGAAACGTTGTTGTGATGCCTCGTGTAAGGAGGAGAAATGCGTACCATCACGTTTCCGACTTTGATAAAGGTCGGATTGTAGCCTATCGCGATTGCGGTTTATGGTATCGCGACACTGCTGCTCGCGTTGGTCGAGATCCAATGACTGTTAGCAGAATATAGAATCGGTGGGTTCAGGAGGGTAAACGGAACGCTGTGCTGGATCCCAACGGCCTCGTATCACTAGCAGTCGAGGTGACAGGCATCTTATCCGCATGGCTGTAACTGATCGTGCAGCCACGTCACGATCTCTGAGTCAACAGATGGGGACGTTTGCAAGACAACAACCATCTGTATGAACAGTTCGACGACGTTTGCAGCAGCATGGACTATCAGCTCGGAGACCATGGCTGCGGTTACCCTTGACGCTGCGTCACAGACAGGAGCGCCCGAGATGGTGTACTCCACGACGAACCTGGGTGCACGAATGGCAAAACGTCATTTTTCCGGGTGAATCCAGGTTCTGTTTACAGCATCATGATGATCGCATCTGTGTTTGGTAACATCATGGTGAACGCACATTGGAAGCGTGTGGACGTTACATTTCAGATGTGTTACGACCCGTGGCTCTACCGTTCATTCGATCCCTGCGAAACCCTACATTTCAGCAGGATAATGCACGACCGCATGTTGCAGGTCCTGTATGGGCCTTTCTGGATACATAAAATGTTCGACTGCTGCCCTGGCCAGCACATTCGCCAGATCTCTCACCAATTGAAAACGTCTGGTCAATGGTGGCCGAGCAACTGGCTCGTCACAATACCCCAGTCACTACTCTTGATGAACTGTGCTATCGTGTGGAAGCTGCATGGGCAGCTGTACCTGTACACGCCATCCAAGCTCTGTTTGACTCAATGCCCAGGCGTATAAAGGCGGTTATTACGGCCAGAGGTGGTTGTTCTGGGTACTGATTTCTCAGGATCTATGCACCCAAATTGCGTGAAAATGTAATGACATGTCAGTTCTAGTATAATATATTTGTCCAATGAATACCCGTTTATCATCTGGTTCAAATGGCTCTGAGCACTATGGGACTTAACTGCTGTGGTCATCAGTCCCCTAGAACTTAGAACTACTTAAACCTAACTAACCTAAAGACATCACACACATCCATGCCCGAAGCAGGATTCGAACCTGCGACCGTAGCGGTCGCGCGGTTCCAAACTGTTGCGCCTAGAACCGCTCGGCCACTTCGGCCGGCCGTTTATCATCTGCATTTCTTCTTGGTGTAGCAATTTTAATGGCCAGTAGTGTATAAAAAGGAAGGAAGAAAGATTGGGTTTAACGTCCCATAGACATCTAGGTCATTAGAGACGGAGCACAAGGTCGGGGGGGGGGGGGGGGGGTATCAAGGATGGAGAAGGAAATCGGCCGTGCGCTTTGGAAGTAACCATCCCAGCATTTACCTGTAGCGATTAAGAGAAATCATGGACAACCTAAACCTGGATGTCCGGACGCGGTTTTGAACCGTCGTCCGGAATGCGATTCCAGCGTGCTAACCCTGCGCCACCTCGTTCGGTGCACACGTTATCGATAGGCCTTTTACATACAGGGTGTTTCAGAAGTAATAGTAAATACCTTAGGAGCTGGTGGTGTAGACAAAACCGAACATAGCGTTCTATATAACACGTGTCCAGTTTCCATTGGTTACAAACATATTGCTGGTTACAGATGTAACTTTTTATTTTTTGGTTGATACTTGAGCTGCTATGAGTTTGTCATTTTTGTTTTGAAATTCAAGTTGTGAAGCTTCGCTTGAGTTTATAAAATTGAATTATTCGAATGTGATTGTGGTTTTTTGGCGAGTCCTACTGTATCGTTTAAGCTTGCCGCAGGTATTTGCAAATAGTGATTATCTCGATATGGTATATGGGTACGGCATTTGTAATGGAAATGATACTGGTGTTGTATCTAGGGAACACGGCAAACGATTTCCTAACCACAGGGTGCCAGATTCAAGAGTGTTTACTCGACGCGTGTTTTCACTATACCTGAAGATGGATCGGCAGGAATGGTTACATTTCTTGGCCAGTAGTTTCCTCGGACCTTACCTCTTTAGATTTTTGTCTGTGGCGGTGATGGAAAGAAGAAGTCTACAAAGAAAAAAGTGAACACAAGAGACGAATTGATCGTTCGTATTGTGAAAAGTGCTGCGTTCATTAAACGACACCAAGACGACCTTACAATGGCTACACGCGATGCTGCCAAGAGAATTAAAAAATGCGTTGACGTCGGAGTTGCATTGTACGTAAATCAATTTTGACCTTAAACCGTTTGATTTTGTTTAACACTATCTGTGAGTATTTGTTTGGATTACATTGTGACATCTCTGTCTCTGTAACCAACAAAAACTGGACATATGTTATATGGAATGTTTTATTTGAATCAGTCTATACTACCACGTTCTAAAAGGTGTACAATTTTGCTTCCACCGTTTTTTCCCCTACATTTGAGGCTTTAATGAAACAAGTTGGTTACACATGTACCATTCGAAGTATTATCCATCGCTCGCCACTACTTTCTCCTATCTTTCGGGCAGTGTACGAATCCCGCGTCGAATAAATTGTTCATCTTTTGAAGCAATCCATGAATCGATCCTATTTGTGACTTCTTCATGAGTTCGGAAGAGTTGGTCAGCCAGGCTTTGCTCCATTGATCTTAACAGGTGATGGTCAGAGGAAGCAATGTCTGGAGAATACGGCGGGTGGCGTAGGACTTCTCATTTTAACGTTTCCAAGTACGTTTTGACCTCTTTTGTATCGTGGGGTCGAGCGTTGTCATGCTGCAAAATCACTTTATCGTGCCTCTCGCTATATTGCGGCCGTTTTTCTTTTAATGCTCTTCTCAGATGCATTAATTGCGTTCGATAACGAGCACCTTGGATTGGTTCATTTGGTTTTAACACCTCATAGCACACGACGCCGAGCTGATCCCACCAAATGCAGAGCATGATCTTGGAGCCGTGAATATTCGGTTTGGCCATCGACGTGGAAGCATGGACGGGATATCCCCACGATTTTCTGCGTTCAGGGTTATCGTAATGAACCCATTTTTCGTCCCCGGTCACAATGCGATGCAGAAATCCCTTCCGTTTTTGCCTCTGAAGCAACTGTACACAAACACAGAAACGCCGTTCAACATCTCTTGGTTTCAGCTCACACGGGACCCAAGTTCCTTCTTTCTGAATCATGCCCATAGCCTTGAGACGTTTTGAAATGGCTTGCTGTGTCACTCCCACTAATCGTGCCAATTCTTCTTAAGTTTGACGGGAGTCCTCACTCACCAATATCTCCAATTCTGCATCTTCGAAAACTTTCTCTCTTCCACCACTGTGCCGGTCTACGACGTTAAAATCACCGTTCTTGAAGCGTTGAAATCACTCACGACACGTTCTTTCACTAGCAGCGTTCTTACCACATGTACTTCAGAGCATTCGATGAGACTCGGCCGCTGTTTTCTTCATACTGAAACGAAACAGTAACACCTCCCGCAAATGACGAGAATTAGGCTCGTAAACTGACATTTCAATCAAGAGCAACTTTATGATGCAGACACAAATCGACTAATGTTTGAATAAGGTTATGTTGACCGAGGTCCAAGGTAACTGTCTGACGTATGCGATCTGTTTCTTTCGATCGCTACTTACCGTTGTCGCCACCTATCTGCAAACGGCGGAAGCAAAGTTGTACCCCTTGTAAAATATGCACTTTCCTCCTCAAACGCTTTGTACATCGGGTACCATAGAGGTTCTGTTACATTACCTTGAGTTACAGCGGACGCTGCCGTCTAATCAAAACTACATACTGAGCTATGAAGTCTTCTTTTCGATCTTATATCTGTATATCCCACATGCACGTATTTACTAGGCGTTGGTTCGGATTTATATTGCAGGCGTTCTGGCGAACTGCATCGACCAGATCTCTCCGCTTTCGGGGTCTCGTGAACGAACGGAACAACGTAGATTTCAGACTATGGATGCTTGTGGATACCATGTTGATGCCTAGATGGGATTCATTCAGTCTCCAGAAAAGGCATCTCATCGGAGCACAATACATATTACATGGAAAAAGAAGTGTAGCACCCAGAGGACATAGTCGTATATCAGTCAATGTAACTTCGTACACATAAACACCGTCAACAAGTATGTAAATTAATAGACCTGCAATTCTCTGAAAGACGTAGAACGGACGAAAGGGTGAATTGGTGTTATGTGAACAGCGTCAGATTTTGAATGAGAAATGTGAAGTACACGGAGATGGAGCGTACGAGTGTGAGACAGCGTTGGCAACACCTGACAGAGTTTGGGACCTCATTGTGGGTCTCCGTTTGGCCGGCTGGTAGTATCATGCAACATCTAGATTTGTGAGGCATTCTTATATCACAGTGGTCCAGCGTTGGTATGCATGGGAACGTAACTCGTGGACGAGGTTCTGGTCGGTCACGTCTGACCACCCCAAGGGAGGGTCACCATACTGCGCACCAAGCACATCAGAATCTCTACACATCTGCGCCTGCCATCTGAGAACAAGTAATGGACTCCCTGCACCATTCTGTGTCATCCCATACCATTGGTCGGTGACTAATAGCAGCCACACTAGGGAATTACAGCCCTATGCGCATACCAGAAGCAAGTACCGCTGATGAATGGCGTCGCATAGTGCACAGCGATGAAGCGTGTTTCTGTATCACCCTGGATAACTATAGTCGGCCAGTATGGCGGCGATCTGTTGAGAGGTCCCATTCTCCCAATGTTTTGGAGAGGCATGGCTGGCTTTAAGGTGTGGAGAACCGTCGGGTATCACCTTAGATCACGGCTGTTAGTGGCCAAGGGAAATCTAACGGCACAGCGGTACATCATGGGCACCCTGCGTCCTCATGTTTTACCTCTAATGTGACAGTATCTTAGTGCTATTTTTCGACAGGAAAATGCTCGTCAACACAGGGGACGTGCCTCTATGAGCTGTTTGATAGAACATGTGTGAGAGAAGCTTGTACGTTAACTCCGCCCAGGATATCAAGAACTAGTTACAACAGTTGTTGGTCATCTTGCCTCAGGAGAAGGTACAGCTGCTTTACGTCACGATTTTGGATCGAAATCAGGGCATGTGTGAAGGTCGGAGGGATACAACGTCATGCTGACAAGTGGACTCATACTGCCAAGTTCTTTGCAAATTTGGCTCGATTTTGGAATCACTGAAATGACATGACATATCCTCTCAATCCGTGAGGTTTCATTTCTTTTCCCCCACCCTCATTCGTATGCTTCACTTTTTGTGTCAGCGTATTTTTCGCAGCTCTACAAGAAACTGGCGTAAGTTACACAGTTTAATAGTTGTGGCGACATAGACTTTAATAGTGGTATTATGGTTCTCTGCATGCCCGTTGGTCATAATGACCTTGGTTTTAGTTTACGGATACTCTGAGTCTCAACTTCTCATCTAAAGTATCTCACCATCATATACGGGCTTGTACTATACAAAGGTGGGAAAAAAATGTCATGGGATAGCGATATTCAAATACACATATGGCGGTAGTATCGCGTACACAAGGAATGAAAGGGCAGTGGATTGGCGAAACTATCATTTGTTGTCAGGTGATTCATGTGGAAAGGTTTCTGCCGGCCACTGTGGCCGAGCGGTTCTAGACCATTCAGTCCGGAACCGGGCGACTGCTATGGTCGCAGGTTCGAATCCTGCCTCGGGCATGGATGTGTGTGACGTCCTTATGTTGGTTAGGTTTAAGTAGTTCTAAGTTCTAGGGGGCTAATGACCTCAGCTGTTAAGTCCCATAGTGCTCAGAGCCATTTGAAAAGGTTTCTGTCGTCATTATGGCCGCACGACGGGAATTAACACACTTTGAACGCGAGATGGTAGTTGGAGCAAGTCGCATGGGGCATTCCATTTCGGAAATCGTTAGGAAATCCAATCTCCCGAGATCCGCAGTGTTAATAGTGTGCCGAGAAAACCAAATTTCAGTCATTCAGGCATTACCTCTCACCACGGGCAACGCAGTGGCCGGCGGAGTTGACTTAACGACCGAGAGCAGCGGCGTTTGCGTAGATATGCTAGCGTTAACAGACAAGCAATACTCAGTGAAATAACCGCAAAAATCAATGCATCACGTCAGTGCGGCAAAATTTGGCGTTAATGGGCTATAGCAGCAGACGACCGACGCGAGTGCCTTTGCTAACTGCACGACATCGCCTGCAGCTCCTCTCCTGGGCTCGTGACCACATCGGTTGGACCCTAGACCTGGAAAACTGTGGCCTGGCCAGGTCAGTCCTGATTTCAGTTAGTAAGAGCTGATGATAGGATTCGAGTGTGACGCAGACCCCAAGAAGCTATAGACCCAGCTTGTCAACAAGGCACTGTGCAAGCTGGTGGTGGCTCCACAATGGTGTGGGCTGTATTTACATGGAACACACTGAGTCCTCTAGTCCAGCTGAACTGATGTTCGGATACTTCGACACCATTTGCAGCCATTCTTGGACTTCTCCTAAACAACGATGCAATTTTTATAGAATGCGCCGTGTCACCAGGCCACAACTGTTCACGATAGGTTTGAAGAACATTCGGGACAGTTCGAGCGAGTGATATGGCCACTCAGATCGCCCGACATGAGTCCCATCGAACACCTATGGGACATAATTGAGAGGTCGGTTCATGCACAAAATCTTGCACCGGCAACACTTTCGCAGTAACGGACGTTTGTAGAGGCAGCATTACTCAGTATTTCTGCATGGTACTTCCAACGACTTGTGGAGTCCATGCCACTGCGAGTTGCTGCGCTACACCGGGCAAAAGTAGGTCCGACACTATATTAGGAGGTATTTCACAACTTTTGTCACCTCAGTGTAAACTTCACTGTTGTCTCCATTGTTGTGACCTCTATGCTCCCAGATGTGTTAGTCAGTTTTTAAAAGCATGATATTTTACTAGTGATGGAAGTGTCTGTTATTGATAAAATTCTTTCTAAACTGATTTATTCTGTTGCACAAACACGTCAAATTTCAAATTGGACTTGCAAGTTTCAACCACCACCGATTTGCGACTTCCTAGTCTCTCAGTCTTTTCTCAGTAGCTGCAAGTGACAAATGACGCGGAATATTTCTTTTGGTAGACGTTTTCAATTACAATCGTGCAGCAGCTCTGCCGTTGCCATTAGTTTTCCGATATGCAAGCAGCACATCGTCGTCTCATTAATTATATACTGTTACTTGTCTTAATGCTGTCAACAGCGTTACTGCACCGGTACACAACACAACTATCCAGTAATGACGAGAGCAAAAGACAATGATAAGGTGTTGTGCACATTATAAAGGCATGGTCTGCCAACCCTTACACTGGTGACCAGTAGGTTGGATAACTAACCAACCAAACACAGTCCAAATACACATTGACGCCACTGTTCTCAAACTTGGACGCTCCACAGTACCCAAGTTATGATTTCTTGGACTGCAGAAAGTCCCTCTTCAAGGATGCTGTGTCTGCCATCAGATACGGTACACAGCTATGTACATAAAGGCCGTCACACGGCAAGGCCAGTCTAAAACAGGACACCACGCAGTTATGGTTAGTCGCCACAGAGGGTGCACATTACAGGGACCATATCATGTTTCCGTTGTAAGACTTACAGATAGTCTGATCCCTCCGCTCTGACGCCATAGAGGGCGCTGACGACAGGAACTACATTCGGCTTCCGCCTGATGTCAGACAAATAATTCGCAAATGAACATTCATCCAGGGACTGTGGATTTAAGGGGACGTGCAACTTCACTCGGACAGTTATCATCAGTAAACAGTTATCAGTCACGAATTGCATCCCACCAGCAGTCATCGTACTGTTGTCACGATGCCGCAGTCGTGACACAATGTCGTAGGCGACCCCAAATAATCGTTGTCGATATTATTTATACATCCTGTACGTCGTTGTGTTTGTAAAGAAAACACCTCCATTGACGATGAATTGACGAATGGTACTCAATGCTGATGACACATCTTAGAGCCCTTTTGCCATTTCCATTTGCAAGCATGGAGTCTGAATACTGTTGCACACTACCTTAAAGGTTTCATAAACAAAGAGTAATGTAACAATCATGTTCCGTACACTGAAATACACAACAATACAAAGCTGCGTATTCACAGAAGTTGATCGGAATGCAGTTCCTTTCATCACAATTGTTTACACAGCGACGCATCATGGTTTGTAGAACACGCTCAGTAATCCCAGGAGATTTACACTCAAGCCACGCATACTCTTTTATCGCTTATATGCAAGTCAGTCTGCCCGAAACTAAACCCGACGTGGGGACGAGCAGTACATATATGGATTCTGAATGCAAAGGGGTAAGAAGATATTTGATTGTATTGACAACAATTAATAGCCGGCAGAGGTGGCCGAGCGGTTTTGGCGCTACAGTCTGGAACCGCGCGACCGCTACGGTCGCAGGTTCAAATCCTGCCTCGGGCATGGATGTGTGTGATGTCCTTAGGTTAGTTAGGTTTAAGTAGTTCTAAGTTCTAGAGGACTGATGACCTCAGCAGTTAAGTCCCATAGTGCTCAGAGCCATTTGAACCATTTGAATAATTAATACCATGGATACAACAAAAACGTTTTCTTCACAACACAACTCAAAATTCGTACTAACCAATTCCCAGGGGTGTGCGTGTACTCTCTGAGGGTCACAAAGATAACTACAGTAAGAAACCAAAATAACTCATATTGCGACGAGCCTTTTACTTATGTATTTGTTTTGTCTTTCAAGATTAAAGCCCACAGCCTCTTTTTACATCCTACCAGATATACTTCGAGAATTAACATTGCAATGTCCATCGCGCATCATCTGTACGTCACTGCATCTTATAAATTTAAATCCCACGCCGGATTTTTCTGCCTGTATATGAAGGCTAATCTCAGGAACTGCTGTAGGGATTTTTATACGGTTTTTACTAACAGACAGGCTAATTCACGAGGAACGTTTGTGTGTATTATTATTACCGCTATGCCAGACAAGTCGTTCGACCATAGATACCGGGTAGTTATAATTAAAGTGCAGCTATTCACGGAGGTCCAGTGTGGGCTGTAATAACTGTATGGCAGCGGAACTTGGTAGATATGCTAATGCGTTAATGCAGAGCCGATTTACGCTGTAAAAAATTAGTTCCAGTTTTTGTCATCAGGCGCAAATCTGGCGCTGTACAGCATCTCGTTGACGTCTCTGGTGTTCGTATTGGACAAACAGTGTAAGCGGTTGTTAATAATAAAATAAACATTATTCGTTTCTGACTTGTCTATGCGTCTTTCTTGCATTCACAGCGCCAGATTTGCGCCTGGTGTCCAAATTGGAACTAATTTTTTACCAGCGTAAATCTGTTCCGCATTAACATATTACAATATCTACCAAGTTTCGCTGTCACACAAAAATTACAGCCCACACTAAATCTCTGTGAGTAACTGCACTTCAGTTATAACCACACAGTATTTAGTGCTACTCGTGCGAAGCCGCGGCATGTTGCTAGTAATAATATAAAAGCAGGAGATCGCTAATAATAATATAAAGGTAACATAGATAATATGGCAATGTCAGTCTTGTAAACATTATGTTAAATAATCTTCTCATAAAGTAACGTTCATGTCGAGTGGGAATAATGAAATAACAACAGAAATGTAAGGCAGCAGCGTAGAAAAGAAATCAGATCTGGAAAGGAAGACGACTCTTGCGGGAAAGAGCGAGAAGTAGTAGAGCAAAGTTAACAAATATGGTGGAAGAAAAAGACCAGAAATAAGCAGAGTTGTAGATAATTGACAGTGTCTTGGTGAGAGAAATACTGATTCGTTGCTGGACAGAAATAAAGCAGCTGGGATATACCAAGCGGGAAGCTAGGCCGATAATAATAGAAGATGTTTAACCTCCTCTTGAACGCATCGTGGTTTTGGATCATACGTAGGTTACTGTCTCGTTTGTCCGTGAGTTGTTATGGAGAAAGATTTGAAGGCAGTCGTGTAATACACAGGTAAGTCACGTTCACATAATATCGAGTAAAACGCAAGAAACTGTCCACAAACCGGAAAACTTTTTAATCGGTCTTGCCTTTTGCCTTTTATTTAAGCCACCATAGAATAGCTTATTATTATATTTATTGAACTTTAAGAAATTGGACTTGTTTCTCTCTTGTACCAAACAAACAATAAACAAGCAAGTACAAAAAAATTGTTTTCACTTTATTGGTTACTGAATCTTAGGGGGAGTCTGAGAGTTACAAAAGAAGTGAATATGGTAACAATAGTCATAGCTGTGGAAGGCTAACAAAAAGTTCATTGTGCTTCTCCTTCTGAAGAAATGGATGCAGCATCCACTGCAACATTAATATGCATCCTGTCGTTCTTTACTCTTCAGGCCGGCCGAAGTGGCCGTGCGGTTAAAGGCGCTGCAGTCTGGAACCGCAAGACCGCTACGGTCGCAGGTTCGAATCCTGCCTCGGGCATGGATGTTTGTGATGTCCTTTGGTTAGTTAGGTTTAACTAGTTCTAAGTTCTAGGGGACTAATGACCTCAGCAGTTGAGTCCCATAGTGCTCAGAGCCATTTTACTCTTCAGTTTATTGACGTCCTTGATCAATGTAGTTTTCACTTCATCAAAAATTTTGCTGTAGCATTGCCTTTCACATTTACAATCTGCACTAGTACTTCTTGTGGTTACGACATTTCCGCCACATATGTATATTCCCTTCCCACAGTTCTGCATTATTTTCTTTTATTGCGTGGTCACGCACTTACATTTCGTATCTGATTCTTAGCAGCTTTTAGAACACCTGTTTCATCACTAGAAGTACCCGTATTGGACCCGTACTCAGTTTCTGAATCACTTAAAGGGCTGTCACTCACTTCATGTTCATCCAGTCAGTGCAACTAGCAACCACGGAGAATGTAACAAGAACGAACTTTACCGGCTGTCTGCTGTCAGCTACTACCGGTAGTGTTGCATCTGTTATCATTACAATGACATATGACAGATACTATGAAAACACATCAAAACTTCGTTATAACAAGCAGATACAACTAACAATAAACATTCTATTAAAAGACATAGTTATTCACTTATTCAAAGCCGAAGAAAGGAAGTGAAATACTGTTTATAAGTTGTTATAGTACTCAAATTCTATAAAATAAGTAAATACATTTGTTTAAGCATTACAGTCTGTACACAGAGAAGTCATTGCAGAAATACCTGGGTTATATATAATTTTAGCTCTGAGCAATCGCAGCCGAAGTAATCTAGATTCGACAAACCGCTTCTAGCTGTTAATGAATCTTTATTTACAGGAAAACGAACGGTTTCGTGATATAATAGTCGACATTATGATCCAAAAACGGACACCAATCCTAATAACATAAGCCTGATGACAACCAATATGAAAATACACATTGTTAAAACATCATAAGGCGTCATGATTCAAATTCGCCAGTTGAAAAACCTAGCATATTAAAACCGCGTTAACCTGCAATGAAAAGGAAAAAATAATAACTAATAAGAAAAAGTCCCAGCTAGTAGTGTTGATAGCCCGACAATTAAAGACACAGATCATATCGGGAAGCGGTGGACAGATCTACCCAACCACCTAGTCGTAAAAGGGCCTGCGTTATGTTCTACTTCTTGTAATGCCACTTCCTCGGACGAGAAATAAAAATAAAAAATTAGCTCCCAATACCCCAAAGATTTCCCCCCAAGTCCCAAATTCCCAGAAAAGTGAATAAGCGAACGAAGTTCCATTTATCACTATTATTAGGACAATAACAAGTAATTAAATCAGGAATCTAAGACTTGACAATTTAGCGATCTACGAAAGAAAGATTAAATTTCAGTAATATTAAAATCAAAATCATAATAAATCGCAAAATTAGGATAAATTAACATTCGCAAAGTAGAACCAACGATCCCAAAGAATACTCCGTGTAAGTACTCTTTGGGAATCGTGAGTAATGACTAAGTATAATTCAATGCATTGTCACTACGTTACGAGAGTTAGCCGAAGCAGGTCATATATTTGAATGCTCGTACATGTAGGCGCGCTTAGATTGTTTTTGAGATTGAATAATTGCGATCTATTATGACGCAGTAATACGATCTTCTGACTTCAAATATCACGGCATTAGAATTCGAACGGAGGACTTTTACCTACTAGAATAAAGTGAACTTTTAACTAGATAATTGAACTAAACAGTGATTTAGGCAACGAACACTGATAGACAATTTTCATTCATAATAGCCAGTGGTTTATGGAATTTCAGTGATAGGTCCGAAGCATATAATTTAAATCCCCCCAACAACTGGGGAAGTTTTCTCCTCAAGGCTCGGTTAGGAAGTGACTGATATTGTGCAATAAAACACCCTCTCGTGCCAAGTCGTGCATTTGTGATTTAAAATTCTATCAAATTATTGACATGAAACTCCAGAGTAATAATTACGCGCAGCGATAATATTTGACTGTAGCGCTCGGCACTCGGCGCCCGGCGCTCGGCGCTTGTATAGAATCTTTGACTCGAATATCAAGCTCTCTGTTACGATTTCTTAGATACTTGAAATTACGACCAGCTTGTAGGGAATTTGTTGTGGATGTGCCTGTATTGGTTTTATCATTAATATTTCATCATTAATCAGTTAAACATCGATTACGAACGATTAATTACGATTCTTGGTGAAGTAAATATCTCACGCACGTCGACATTTCGGTTCAGCACTGTTATTTTGTGTAACGTCGTCTTCGTAACTTGATAACGATCTCAACACTCTACCGACTGTCACCGAGTTTTAGCCGAGGCCAAGTACAAATCAAACCAAATTATCAAGAAGAAGAGCCGTTATATCGTCTCACATATCAGACTCTGACTAATGCTTGGTGCAATGACCAGGCAAGCCCGAGATCTGTCTCGTTCTTGCCCCAAACAGCCGACGACGACAAGTCCATTCTCTATCTTATTTCGGATTGGTCCCATGGAGAAGTGTAATTCTTGCGCCATACGATGGAGCAGTTTTCAAACTATGCCACGGTAGTAACATTTTCGGCCAAAACTTGACATATATGGTTATTGCGCCAATGTCTTCATTTAGTGTTAGGCATAGTTACAGCATAGATGCTTGAGTTCTCAGATTAAGATTGTGGAATGATGATAATATCTGGTATGCAACTATGAAAACTGTGAAGAAGAAAGAGCAATGGGAAATCACGACGTCTACCCGTGAGCATAAGATGTCAAAATATTCACCAAAACGCTTTAATTAATCTCTGAGAGTTTAACGGTAGAGCTCGGAGCACGACACTATTTCCTTGTTTCACCCCCGACGTCGGTCGCACACGGTGTGCTGCAGAGCGCGTGGGAGACGGGTGAGGGCAGGGGTAGGGGTAGGGGTCACAAAGCAGACAGAGCATCGACCGCGCTTGCGCAAAGCGCGCCGTGGGCAGCCGGCCGGCCCACGCGCGCCCAGCCTTGGAGCCGCGCCGCGCTTCCCAGTCCAACTCCAGCAGGCTTTCTGCTGCAGGCAGCTGCCCACTGCTCTTGCAACATCCAGCAGACGCCAGATCCCGCACCTCACCACCTACTAATGCAGTTGCTTCATGTTAACTGTTTCTAACATCATTAAGATTCGTACGATTGGTATTTCGCACTCTCGCAGTTTATACGAGGTGCATTCAAGTTTTAAGGCCTCCGATTTTTTTTCTAATTAACTACTCACCCGAAATCGATGAAACTGGCGTTACTTCTCGACGTAATCACCCTGCAGACGTACACATTTTTCACAACGCTGACGCCATGATTCCATGGCAGCGGCGAAGGCTTCTTTAGGAGTCTGTTTTGACCAATGGAAAATCGCTGAGGCAATAGCAGCACGGCTGGTGAATGTGTGGCCATGGAGAGTGTCTTTCATTGTTGGAAAAAGCCAAAAGTCACTAGGAGCCAGGTCAGGTGAGTAGGGGGCATGAGGAATCACTTCAAAGTTGTTATCACGAAGAAACTGTTGCGTAACGTTAGCTCGATGTGCGGGTGCGTTGTCTTGGTGAAACAGCACACGCGCAGCCCCTCCCGGACGTTTTTGTTGCAGTGCAGGAAGGAATTTGTTCTTCAAAACATTTTCGTAGGATGCACCTATTACCGTAGTCCCCTTTGGAACACAATGGGTAAGGATTACGCCCTCGCTGTCCCAGAACATGGACACCATCATTTTTTCAGAACTGGCGGTTACCCAAAATTTTTTTAGTGGCGGTGAATCTGTGTGCTTCCATTGAGATGACTTGCGCTTTGTTTCTGGATTGAAAAATGGCATCCACGTCTCATCCATCGTCACAACCGACGAAAAGAAAGTCCCATTCATGCTGTCGTTGCGCGTCAACATTGCTTGGCAACATGCCACACAGGCAGCCATGTGGTCGTCCGTCAGCATTCGTAACGTAACCTGGATGACACTTTTCGCATTTTCAGGTCGTCATGCAGGATTGTGTGCACAGAACCCACATAAATGCCAACTCTGGAGGCGATCTGTTCAACAGTCATTCGGCGATCCCCCAAAACAATTCTCTCCACTTTCTCGATCATGTCGTGAGACCGGGTTGTGCGAACCCGAGGTTGTTTCAGTTTGTTGTCACACGATGTTCTGCATTCATTAAACTGTCGCGCCCACGAACGCACTTTCGACACATCCATAACTCCATCACCACATGTCTCCTTCAACTGTCGATGAATTTCAATTGGTTTCACACCACGCAAATTCAGAAAACAAATGATTGCACGCTGTTCAAGTAAGGAAAACGTCGCCATTTTAAGTATTTAAAACAGTTCTCATTCTCGCCGCTGGCGGTAAAATTCCATCTGCCGTACGGTGCTGCCATATCTGAGACGTATTGACAATGAACTCCGCCTCATTTTAAAACAATGCGCATGTTTCTATCTCTTTCCAGTCCGGAGAAAAAAAATCGGAGGCCTTAGAACTTGAATGCACCTCGTACGTAGGTCAGTACGATATTGCAGTGCTTGTGTTGTTAAGAAGAACGATGCAATGTTCAAAAATGGTTCAAATGTCTCTAAGCACTATGGGACTTAACATCTGAGGTCATCAGTCCCTTAGACTTAGAACTACTTAAACCAAACCAACCTAAGGACATCACACACATACACACCGAGGCAGGATTCGAACCTGCGACCGTAGCAGCAGCGCTTGGTTCCGGACTGAAGCGCCTAGAACCACTCGGGCACAGCGGCCGGCGATGCAATGTTCCTTTGATATATGCATCCATGCATGTCCGAAAGAACATTGCACCGTTTTTCTTAACAACACGGGCACTCCAATACTGTATGTATGCGCAGATACAAGGCAGCGACTTTCAATTAAAATGTCCTCCCCTGTACAGGAATTCCATAATTTTCGTACGAGTACAGATTGTGACGCAGGAACGACGATACATGGATGTTTGGGTCTGGCCGTGAGTCGTGCACGGATATTTAAAGCAGTTAAGGCGAACGCACGCGTAAAGCGGGAAATCTGAGTTCGTGTCCCGGTGCGGCACAAATTTTCGTTGTCATCATTCCCTTGCACAGACGATGGTTGTCCGTATTCTACATCAACATCTACATTTATACTCCGCAAGCCACCCAACGGTGTGTGGCGGAGGGCACTTTACGTGCCACTGTCATTACCTCCCTTTCCTGTTCCACTCGCGTATAGTTCGCGGGAAGAACGACTGCCGGAAAGCCTCCGTGCGCGCTCGAATCTCTCTAATTTTACATTCGTGATCTCCTCGGGAGGTATAAGTAGGGGGAAGCAATATATTCGATACCTCATCCAGAAACGCACCCTCTCGAAACCTGTACAGCAAGCTACACCGCGATGCAGAGCGCCTCTCCTGAAGAGTCTGCTACTTGAGTTTGCTAAACATCTCCGTAATGCTATCACGCTTACCAGATAACCCTGTGACGAAACTCGCCGCTCTTCTTTGGATCTTCTCTATCTCCTCTATCAACCCGACCTGGTACGGATCCCACACTGATGAGCTATACTCAAGTATAGGCCGAACGAGTGTTTTGTAAGCCACCACCTTTGTTGATGACTACATTTTCTAAGGACTCTCCCAATGAATCTCAACCTGGCACCCGTCTTACCAACAATTAATTTTATATGATCATTCCACTTCATATAGTTCCGTACGCATACTCCCAGATATTTTACAGAAGTGACTGCTACCAGTGTTTGTTCCGCTATCATATAATCATACAATAAAGGATCCTTCTTTCTATGTATTCGCAATACATTACATTTGTCTTTGTTAAGGGTCAGTTGCCACTCCCTGCACCAAGTGCCTATCCGCTGCGGATCTTCCTGCATTTCGCTGCAATTTTCTAATGCTGCAACTTCTCTGTATGCTATGCTTTGTGACCCCTACATGCGAAAACATTTCATATGATTACGTAGGGATTTTAGAAAGTAAGTTACACATCTTGCGTCAAATTAAGACCATTGTGCAACAACAGTAACCCTTAGTCAGAAGAGCATAGATGTTCCGGGTTTCCCGTAGACACAATTCATCTGAGGTACGAACAACGGGTGGGTCACAGCGTGCGAGTGAAATGGCGCGGGTATTGGAAACGTACTCCAGTGCTGAAGTACGCGGGACAGTACGATTATTGGGGACAAAACGACACCATGAATTTCTAGCAATATATGAACCAAATTCAGTGTCTTATTCAGCTGTAGTGAAATGGTGCCAACAATTTCACCAAGGCCTCACAGACGTGGAAGATGGTGATAGGTAAGTCCAGATCTTGCACCATTAGATTTCCTTCAAAAAATGGTTCAAATGGCTCTGAGCACTATGGGACTAAACATCTGAGGTCATCAGTCCCCTAGAACTCAGAACTACTTAAACCTAACCAACCTAAAGACATCACACACATCCATGCCCGAGGCAGGATTCGAACCTGCGACCGTAGCGGCGGCGCGGTTCCAGACTGTAGCGCCTAGAACCGCTCGGCCACACCGGCCGGCAGATTTCCTTCTTTGCGGGAAATTGATAGAACATCTGGCGGAAAGAGATTTTCTAACGATGGGGACGTTCACACAAGTTCTAGAAGGACACCGTAACCAGGTAGCGGATTTCAATCGCCGATCGCGTGTACCTCCACCGAGCATAAGATGCTAAAAAAATGGTTCAAATGGCTCTGACCACTATGCGACTTAACTTCTGAGGTCATCAGTCGCCTAGAACTTAGAACTAATTAAACCTAACTAACCTAAGGACGTCACACACATCCATGCCCGAGGCAGGATTCGAACCTGCGACCGTAGAGGTCACCCGGCTCCAGACTGTAGCGCCTAGAACCGCACGGCCACTCCGGCCGGCTAAGATGCTAAAAGACTCACCAAAACGCTCTAATTAATCTCTGCGGTTTAAGGGTAGAGTCCGCACCACATTATTTCCTTGTTTCACCCCCGGCGTTGGTCGTACACGGTGTGCTTACTTTCTGAAGCCCCCTTGTGCAAATAATTTTAATTGTGTTTATCACCTAGATCTTCGTAAGAAAGATTCCGCTTTTGCAACATAATGTTTTTATCCAACAAAATATGTTGCACCTATTCATACTAGGCTTCATTAGTCTACAACATAAAGAAAATTATTTAATTATACATATTTTGTAAGGCGATCTATAGTGTTTCCTGGCAAAACACTTTTAAATTATGTAAATTTTTACAATTGTATGGTTGTGGTGTATCACTTACTTTCATTTTTTTGGTCTTTCCATGTTACCACTGGTTCTTCTGTAGGCACAAATCCAGACATTACAGTTTGCAGTTGTCATACTGGTACCTACTATCCACTGGAAACCTGTAATGTATGCAGCTAGTGCCTGCAGGGGAACCAGTGGATAAAAGTAAAGTGAAGCCCTATAGCATGAATGTCTGGGAGACACCGAACGACAAGTCGAGTCGCCCAATTGGAAAGGTTTTCGCTATCCTTCGCGCCTGCAGGCGCCTTTCTCCACGCCTGCGCAAAGTATAAGAGCTGTGCATGTAAATGTATCTGTTAAGTGTACTTGACTATAATGGGTGCGTGTGTAGTGTAGTACCATCTTCGCTTCAGAGATGATGAATGAAGGGAGAGTATAAAACCCAGTGCCAGCACCTAGCCTACTCCCTTCGAACAGCACCAAGGGGTTCGCCGAGCTTAAAGTCCCAATGCAACGGAAGGATCAACATCAACAGCATCACATGCCCTCAATTCATGAGACACTACAGAGTGGTTCGGAATTTAATAGAGGACATTGGTGCAAAGGCTAGTGACCAGAAACTTTACGCCACCATCTCTTCTCACCTTGCCGGCCAAATACTAGCAGTGAAAATTTCATTCATCACCAGGATCCGAACCGGCTTACCCCCGCGTCGCGCGCCAATGAACAGGTATCAAGGGATACATGCAAAGAATAGAAAAATGAAAGTAAGTGAAAAATCGCTACCGTATATCAAAAACAGTTAGATAATTTAAAAATGATGCCACGAAACACTATAGGTTCCCTTACAAAATATGTGTAATTAAATAATTTTATTTATATTATAAATTACTGTTGATGCTTCGTAGTAATAGTGAAACATATTTAGTTAGAAAAAATAAAATAAATATTCAGTAGCAAAAGACAATTTTTTAAATCTGCATGATGTGAATGTAATTGAAGCAGCAACTGGGGAAGAATGGCTGCAAATATGAACAATATAAGTAATTTTATTCGAGCATGAGAAGAAATTGTTTCTTATAAATATTGGACGTAATTTTCTGCGGCTCAGCGTTGTGTGATAAGAACTAAGCTGGCAACCAGCTGAAACTACAAAGACGAGGAGTCCAACTCAGCGAAGTAAAACCATTCCGTGTTGCACTTTTGGAAGAAACCAATGAAATTATTTGGTTACTCAGGGCAGCTGGAAACTAGACTATGAAGTAAAACGATTTACAGTCGTTGTTTTTGCATGCTATGGAGGAGGAATACAAAAAAAATAACGAATAGCTACACAATGCACATACTGAACCGCTGGTAGACCCAAATACGCCTTGTCCTTCTAGGCATATACGAGGGCGTGCTGAAAAGTAATGCCTCCGAATTTTTCATATTAAAAATCTTAGAGCTTTTTAAATAAAACAAACTTTATTAACATTTTACATTTTTGTTCTTCATGTCAGCATATTTGTAGTCCTCTGCCTCTAGAAGGCTCCGAATTATAGCGTATAACATGGCGGTGTGTAACGTAATTATGTCTATGCTGTGAAACAATATGCTGTAATCGTGTTTCAAATTTGAAGAGTTCGTCCGCACATGGAGCACCGTCTCCTTCTGCATGACAATGCCAGACCACACACGAGCGCTGCGACATCTGCAACAGTCTTGGGTTCGCTGTCATCGATTATCCTCCACACAGTCCCGACTTACCCCATTCGATCTTCATCTGTTTCCAAAACTTAAAGAACTCCTTCTGGGACTTTACTTTGACAGTGGTGAAGCGTTGCAAGCAGAGATGAGGGTGTGGCTACATCAACGAAGTCAGACATTCTACAGTGACGGTATCAAGAAACTGGTCTCTCGTTGGGAGAAATGTGTTTGTCTCCAAGGTGACTATGTTGAGGAATAAATATGTAGACATGAAGAATACAGAAGTAAAATATTAATAACGTTTGTTTTATTTAAGAAGCTTGAAGAGAGTTCATATAAAAAATTTGAAGCCATTACTATTCAGCACGCCCTCCTACTTTTCTTGGTTGAGTTGTAGAGGCGTCTGTTATGCGTGTACCATTCACTACTAGCAGAAGTAGTGGGAGTGTAGGCCAGGAGCATTGCCAGACAGAAGCTTTCAGTCGGAATAGAGCTGTGCTTGATGGCTGTGTGTTGAGCGATGTCCTCTAAACGTGACTGGTAAAATACCTAACAATTGCTGCTGCCTGCTGGGTGAAGTACATCAAAATTATACCCAAGATTAGTTAACGCAAATGATATTTTGTTTCTTTCTGAGAGTGTGAAGCCCATAAAGTCTTCCGAAGTAAGAGTGATTTCAGGTGTGCTGCAGGGGAGTGTCGTAGGACCGTTCCTATTCACAATATATATAAATGACCTTGTGGATAACATCGGAAGTTCACTGAAGCTTTTTGCGGATGATGCTGTAGTATATCGAAAGGTTGTAACAATGGGAAATTGTACTGAAATGCAGGAGGATCTGCAACGAATTGACGCATGGTGCAGGGAATGCCAATTGAATCTCAATGTAGACAAGTGTAATGTGCTGCGAATACATAGAAAGAAAGATCCTTTATCATTTAGCTACAATATATCAGGTCAGCAACTGGAAGCAGTTAATTCCATAAATTATCTGGGAGTAGGCATTAGGAGTGATTTAAAATGGAATGACTATATAAAATTAATCGTCAGTAAAGCAGATGCCAGACTGAGATTCATTGGAAGAATCCTAAGGAAATGCAGTCCGAAAACAAAGGAAGTATGTTACGGTACACTTGTTCGCCCACTGCTTGAATACTGCTCACTGGTGCGGGATCCGTTCCGGATAGGGGTGATAGAAGAGATAGAGAAGATCCAACGGAAAGCAGTGCGCTCCGTTACAGGATCATTTAGTAATGGCGAAAGCGTTACGGAGATGATAGATAAACTCCAGTGGAAGGCTCTGCAAGAGAGACGCTCAGTAGCGCGGTACGGGCTTTTGTTGAAGTTTCGAGAACATACCATCACCGAGGAGTCAAGCAGTATATTGCTCCCTCCTACGTATATCTCGCGAAGAGACCATGAGGATAAAATCAGAGAGATTAGAGCCCACCCAGAGGCATACCGACAATCTTTCTTTCCAGGAACAATACGAGACTGGAATAGAAGGGAGAACCGATAGAGGTACTCAAGATACCCTCCGCCACACACCGTCAGGTGGCTTCCGGAGTATGGATGTAGATGTAGAAGTAAGAACATCGCAGAAAACGCTGCATGTGTCTTTTGCATCCACCATAAGCATCAGATTTATCACCTGCCGAATACCACATCGTTACACATCTCAATCCTTTCACGAGTACAGTGTGTGCGGGCGATGGCACGGCAGGAGAACATAGCAAATGAAACAGACATCAAAAACGTTATTTATTTATTTATTTTTTCAAGCTGGAACATCAAACTTCCATAGGGGCCGTAACCAGTTTCTTCTAATTTGCAAGTTGAGGGCTATATGCATATCGTAGCACTTATGTTGTTAGTAGAGTTCAGTTCTAGCGAGTGTGGTAGCTATTTTTTAACTATACAGGGTGAGTCACTATTCCCATCTAGAATTACTCCGAAAGTATGAAGTAGCTGAAAAGTTTGTGGGACAAATGTTGCGTGGGACAACGGAAGCCATAATATGACGTTGGTTTTTTGTTGCTAGGTGGGGTCGCGTCAGAGATATGAAAGTCAACTTTTTTTTTTTTAATGGGATGCTATAGCTTGGTACTTGTTTTCTGATAGCGGCTATTGACACGAATCCAATGATATGTAGCAGTAAGATCTTTGAAGGTCAGCCGGCCGGAGTGGCCGTGCGATTCTAGGCGCTACAGTCTGGAGCCGAGCGACCGCTACGGTCGCTGGTTCGAATCCTGCGTCGGGCGTGGATGTGTGTGATGTCCTTAGGATAGTTAGGTTTAATTAGTTCTAAGTTCTAGGCGACTGATGACCTCAGAAGTTAAGTCGCATAGTGCTCAGAGCCATTTTTTGAAGGTCAACAAAGGTCAAAAAGGTGGCATGAGCGCCTATTTACAGAAGGTGTTCTAAGTGATAACAATTGGTATCAATGCGGTGCTGCAATATTCATATCATGGATTGAGGGGTATTCCTTATCACTTCGGCACTTATTGAAGCACATGCTCTGATAATTCTCTCTCGTATATCGTGCAAATACTAGAAATTTGCTGAATAACAGCGTATCCATCTAACGTGCCATTGACATGTAAACATTATTCGATGGTTTCACAATACAACACTAATAGGAACGGTAAGACTAGTATCGTCGAATCAGGCGAATGTAAATAATGTATTCCTTCGAAGAACAAGTCGATATGCTTCTCATTTACGGAGAATGCCAACGAAATTCAATGAGAGCTAGAGACTTATTCTCTGAAAGATATCCTCAATGTACTCACCCTACACGTCGTACATTTGAATATGTGCACGATAAACCGAGAACAACTGGATCTTTAACGCATCGGAAACATATCCGACAAAGGAAATTTACTAGTGAGGAAACGGAAATTGGTACTCTTGCCACTGTGGTTCGAGATCCTTGTGCTAGTTTACGTCAAATCGCAAGGGAATCTGGCAAGAGCCAGAGGAGTGTTGTTGGCGTTCTGCATCGCCATAAATATCGTCAGTCTCCACAAAGAATTAACTGAAAATGGTTCAAATGGCTCTGAGCACTATCGGACTTAACAGCTGAGGTCATCAGTCCCCTAGAACTTGGAACTTCTTAAACCTAACTAACCTAAGGACATCACACACATCCATGACCGAGGCAGGATTCGAACCTGCGACCGTAGCAGTCGCGCGGTTCCGGACTGAAGCGCCTAGAACTGCTCGGCCACCGCGGCCGGATCAAGAATCAACTGGTACGGATTGTATGCGTCGCATTGGATTCTGCCTATTCTTCAGATTCAGAGGGATGACACATTTTTAATTTGATTTTATTTACTGACGAGGCTACATTCACGAACCATGGAAATGTTAATTTGTATAACATGCATTATTGGGCAACTGAAACTCCATGTTGGCTGTGGCAAGTTGCGCACCAAAAACCGTGGTCGGTGAATGTATGGTGTGGGATTCTGTAGGACAGAACTATAGGCCCCTATTTCATTGAAGGAAATCTAGGAAGTACACCACATTCCTGTAAGAAACATTAGGTCTGTTATTGGAAGAAATGCCTTTAGGAACAAGGAACAGGATGTGGTATCAACACGATGGGTGTCCGGCACATTTTTCGCTGATGGCTAGAAATAAGATGCAGAGACAATTCCCAAATCGTTAGATTGGACGCGGAGGAGATGAGTCGTGACCCGCTCGTTCCCTAGACTTGACGCCTCTGGATTTTTTCTTGTGGGGATTCGTAAAAGACATTGTTTATAAAGACGTTCCAACTACAGCTGAAGATATGCGAGAGGGAATTGTCAGAGCATGTGCTTCGATAAGTGCCGATGTGATAAGGAATACCACTCAATCCATGATAAGAAGATTTCAGCACTGCACTAATGCCAATGGTTATCACTTCGAACACCTTCTGTAAATGGACGTTCATGCAACCTTTGTGGCCTTCGTTGACCTTCAAAGACCTTATTGTTACACACATTTGATTCGTTTCGATAGGCGCTATCAGAAAATAAGTACCAAACTATAGCATCCCATTAAAAAAAAAAAATAAAAGTTGCCCTTCATATCTCTGACGCGACCCCACCTAGCAACAAAAAGCCAGCATCATATTATGGCCCCCGTTGTTCCATGCAACTTTTGTTCCACAAGTTTTTCGGCTCCTATCACGCTTTCAGAGTTATTCTTGGTGGCTGTAGTTAGTGACTCACCCTGTATATAGGAAAACAGACATCTCAAGTGATATGGCATCACAGCTAACTAGCCCCCACTGTCCGAACTGTTGCCCTGACGCGACAATTTGTAGTGCACACAGCTGGATTCCTCGAGGATGAGCAAAGTGTTTCTTAGACAAACATCGACAAATGTTTCAAATTACAGTAAGTTTTCCATCCATTTTCTCCGTCAAGTCTTGTTTATAACCCACTTTTTATTGGCTTTATTGTTTGGGCGTGCCGACCAATTCTACAAAGAACTAACTGTGATAATGAAGATCGACACATAGGACGCATTACTGTTCCTCTGCCATACTCACATGTGGCCAATATTCTACTTTTCCTTTCTTTGTGGGACTTCAGAAATGGTCACCTATTTGGAGCTATGAACGGATTGTGTGAGCCCCAAAGAATATTCAGTTGCTGAAATGAGGCCACAAATCTAGTTGTCAAGAACTGCCTACTGCCTCCTGCCTCACACTGAGACAGCACTAGGTATACTTAGCATTCTGTGAAATGAGAGCATGAGGAGAAACACACTGTAAATGTTTACATCAGATGAACATGTTTACTACAGAAATACATGGGGATCCTCGATAGGAATAAGATAAGTCGCCCTTTTAGTATCATACTTTTCAGCAGTATGAACGCTTATTTGTTTCGTTACTTAGTACTTAATGCTGTGTTGACTGTATACATATTAAAAGCAGAGCATAAGAAAGATCGTGAGAAGATGAGAGAAGAATCAGCCATGATCCAATTAAGAGCAATCCGAAGTTACAGCATTTGCGTTTTAGTGGGAAAAACACGAAAAATCAAGTTGGGTGACGGATATGGATGCGAACATGATCTAAAAATAGGAAGGAGAAGAGAAAGATAATGGGGACTCACGCCACATTATTGCATCACAAAGTGCACATGTGTGCCACCACAATGAACATATAACATTTAGTGATGTACACGTGTGAAAGTGCTTAGAAAGACCCTGAAGCAAAACATTACAAAACGGTTACAGTGGACCTTGCGGAATGCTACTCCTCAAATTCTGAGACGCATTATGAGTAACCGTATTATTCTAAGCTCAAGCAGACGACAGATGATCCATGCTGCCTATATAGCAATCCATAATTGCGAAAGCACTGCCGGTGCAGTATTTTGAGTACAAACTGACTTCACGATTACGTCCAATAAATGTTCGATGGGTGGCAAAACAATTCACTCGAATTGTCCAGAATGTTCATCAAACCATTCGCGAACAGTTGTGGTCCGGTGACATGGCATATTGTCATCCGTAAAAATTCCAGCACTGTTTGGGAACATGAAGTCCATGCATGGATGAAGATGGTCTCCAAATAACCGAACATAACCATTTCTAGTCAACGATCGGTTCTGTTGGACCAGAAGACTCACTTCATTCCATATAGATAAAGCCCAAACCACTATGGAGCCACCACCGGCTTGTACAGTACCTTGTTGACTACTTGGATCCATGGCTTCGAGCGGTCTGTGCCACACTCGAATCCCACAATTAGCTCTTACCGACTGAAATCGGGACTCATCTGACCAGGTCACGGTTTTCGGGTCGTCTACGGTCCAACCGGTATGGTCACGAGCCCAGGAGAGGCACTGCAGGCGATGTACTGTTAGCTTTCATCTGCTGTCATTGACCATTAACACCAAGTTTCGCCGCACTGTCATAGCAGACACGTTCGTCGTACGTCCCACATTGATTTCTGCGGTAATGTCACGCGGTGTTGCTTGTCTGTTAGCACCACCAATTCTAAGCAAACGCCGCTGCTGTCGGTCGTTAAGTGAAGGCCGTCGGCCAATGTGTTGCCTGTGGTGAGAGGTAATTCCTAAAATTTGTTATTCTTGACGCATTCTTGACCCAGTGGATCTCGGAATATTGAATTCCATAACGATTTCCGAAATGGAATGTCTCATGCGTCTGGCTCCAACTACCATTCCGCATTCAAAGTCCTTTAATTTCCGTCGTGTGGCTATAGTCACGAAACCTTTTCACATGAATCACGTGAGTACAATTGACAGATTCGTTAATGCACTGCCCTTTTATAACTTGTGTACGCGATAGTACCGCCATCTGTATTTGTGCATATCGCTATCCTCTGACTTTTATCACCAGTTTATGTTTGAGCAGTTGTCGAGGGTCACTATCTACTGTGTCTAGTGAGCTTAGTAGAAAACTCAATGACAGCCTTAAGAGCAACCCAGATGAGCAAAAAGCTATGGCGCATAATGAAAATAAAACATTCGGATTCCAAAAAATAAGAGTGTACCATCAGGCTTTATAACTAAACGATTCTGAAAAATAATTTTTTTTTCATAATTTAGTGTTATTGTGTCAGAATCTGACAAACGATTTTCAGAGAATATACAGGGTTGATAAAATAAAAATCGCCTGGAAAATATTTCATACGCCATAAGGTAGAGCTCGATCGTGGAAGATGTAACTCTGGTCTCCTGTTTTAAGGTACATGAAATATTTTCCGGGATAGTTTTATGTTGGCCAGTCTCTATATTTTAAATCATTAGCACTGGAATATTAGTGTATATGGCTTTTTTTACTACTGTAAAGCCTTAAGATAAGTAATGGTAGATCCAAACGGGTCGCAAGTATTAGAATAATAAGTGCGTAGAACTGAGACAATAACGCAATTCTGGCTAACAGCACAGCCATTTCGTTCATTCTTTACTCCAAGCGAAAACGAGAACGCTACGTGTCTATCAGCGGAAGCATTACGTCTTTGGAAGGGACGATGTGTTCGCTAATCTTGATGGGCTGATTACGTTGTCAAGTTTTTCTGAAGAGGCCAGTGGCTCTCCGAGAGGAAATTACCCTGCGGTGAAATTAGATTTTAGAGAAGAGAGGATTTCTAGCTCAAGCAAGAATCCTTATTAAAATATGGTGCATGAAACACTATTGTTCGGCATGCGAACGGATTTTTTGGTAACATTCTTTAGGAAGACAGCAAACTATGCAGTCATAATTAAAGTATTGAGAGTGGGGTTTAGTATTAGTTTTCTTCGCTAATGTTGTCTGGAACAATTATGGAGTTTGTTAAAGTAGCACGTGGTGTGGTATGATGTGCTTCACCCGAAATTTACACTGGTATAGTGGTATGGTACACGGAATGAAACAATTTCCCCTTCATTTTCATAGAGCTAATACAGGCGAAGAAAAGTGTGCCTTATGCTTACAGAAATCGCAAATGAAACGTGCACATAGCAATCCGCGGATGTGCAAGTACCTCGAAAGTAAGAAACTTCCTGGCAGATTAAAACTGTGTGCCGGACCGAGACTCGAACTCGGGACCTTTGCCTTTCGCGGGCAAGTGCTCTACTCTCGAGTCTCGGTCCGGCACACAGTTTTAATCTGCCAGGAAGTTTCATACCAGCGCACACTCCGCTGCAGAGTGAAAATCTCATTCTAGCTCAAAAGTAGTTAAGGTTGGTGTTAAGCAAATTGATTAGATGTAAATAAAACTAATGTGGGGGTAATGTAAACCTGGCATGAGTCAATTCCTTTCGATAAGTTACACTATGTTACCAGGGTTCCAGCTAAATGTAGCACTCTGCTTAAAATGATCCACTGCACATTTTGGTATGTTTTAGGTCCGTTTGCAGAAATGGATTTCGGTATAGGTGTTTAATCACACTTCTGTTCCTTACTCCGTTACACCGAAATCCACTCCTCCGGTGAACCGCACTCACGGTTTCAAATTGGCGACAGCATAGTTTCGTTTAGGTGCAAAGTCACCATTGCCTTGATCGGTCTCTGGAGTGCTTAAGGGAAATGCGTACTTACCAGAGGCTATTAGGAAGGGTACAACTTACAACGTGTCAAGCAACATACTATCACCGTTACCAGGGCAACACAAGATACTGGGCGCGGTAGTTCAGTTGCCAAGGAGCGATATCATTTTCGGGAGCAATTGTGTAACGGTGATTGAGGATTTCTCTGATTCTCGTAAATTACACAATGTGTCAGTTCTTGTGTAACTGTGCTAGTGCGCTGTCTTTAGTTGCCTCCCCGTGAACGGAACGAAGACAGGGAGAAATGGACGTAAGATAGTACATGTCATGCAAGTAGGACCCGGATGCATTGCGAGGCACATTTCTGTCTCAGCTATAGGTGAGAGCAAGCATATATTTTCGAGAGATTTGACTGTTCAGTGAAACATAAGTGTCTGGTGACCACAAGGAGGAGTTGTGAGGCACCGGTTGGCAGAAAAAGTTACAACGCAAGAACGAAATCATTGGCTGGCAGCGCTATATGTGAAATTTTAGAAAAGTACAGTCGAATTATTTCAGATGATTAGTATATTTTCGAAATTACCATCAGCTGACATAAGAACCTTTGGATTCTACGTCATTCAATCACACAGTGTTTATGAGGCATTATTTCTGAGAGAGTCACCAGTTGACCGACTACCTATTGCGGGAGATTGCCGTGCGAACATAATAGCCACAAGTATTCAATTAGGAACAAGCTTGTCAAAGGGTAGTGTCAGGAGTGTACCAAGGGAAGGAAATGACTTGGCGTTCGTAACTTTCCCAATGCAGTGGATCTTTTCAGTGACCTCACTATTTGTACCACTCGTCAACGTCGGTAATGATCCGCGGGGCCCTCTAGCAGTAAGCTCATTTCCAGTCCACTAGAACATCCATGAACTCTCGGCATCTCATGGTATAATTCATCCATGGTTATAGCGAGTGGTGTAAAGTGAAAAAAAAATGATGCTTTGTTGGGAGATAGCTATGCACTTTTTTATTGTGCTGTTAATATTTTCTTTGATCACAGAAAAAGTTTTTAGACTCTTTACCGCTATCGGCCGTCACTGACCGTCTTCAGATCTAGAAAAAAACTAAAAAATGTCTGTTTTACTTTGTCAGTTAAAATCATGTAAGACAACGTATAAAGGCAAACAGATATTACTTTTCATACCAACTGAAAGTGTCATCAGATGATAACCAACTATCACGTTGTCAGACTGGTAAAACGCAGGGTACAAGTGTTACGTGAGGACTATTATCTCATTCCTTATGCGCAGATGTGCGACTTCTTGGTGCAGAGTTGGCAGAGTTTACAGAAACGGCTTGATCAAAAATTTCCTTTCATTTGAAAGATCTTTTTTAAAAAAATACGTAAAAAACGATGTCTTTCCAATAGACTTATACACTGAAGAGCCAAAGAAACTGGTACACCTGTCTAATAACGTATCGGGCCTCCACGAGCACGCAGAAGTGGCGCAACACGACTAATGTCTGAAGTAGTACTGGAGTGAATTGACATCATGAATCCTGCAGGGCTGTCCATAAATCTAAGAGTACGAGGAGGTGGAGACTTCTTCTGAACAGCACGTAGCAAGGCATCACAGATATGCTCAATGATGTTCATGTCTGAGGAGTTTGGTGGCCATCGAAAGTGTTTAAATTCAGAAGAGTGTTCCTGGAGCCACCCTGCAGCAATTCTGGGCGTGTAGAGTGTCGCATTGTGCTGCGGGAATCGTCCAAGTCCATCGGAATGCATGAATGCATAATGGATATGAACGGAAGCAGGTGATCAGACAGGATGCTGACGTACGTGTCACCTATCAAAGTCGTATCTAGAGGTATCAAGAGTTCCATTTCACTCCAGCTGCACACGCGCCACACCATTATAGAGCCTCCACCACCTTGAACAGTCCCTTGCTGACATGCAGGGTCCGTGGATTCATGAGGTTGTCTCCATACCCGTACACGTCCATCTGCTCGATACATGTCGAAACGAGACTCGTTCGATCACACATGTTTCCAGTTATCAATAATCCAATGTCGGTGTTGACGGGCCTAGGGAAGGTGTAAAGCTTTGTGTCGTGCAGTCATCAAGGCCTTCGGCTCCGAAAGCCTATAGCGATGATGTTTCGTTGAATAGTTCGCACGCTGACACTTGTTGATGGCACAGCATTGAAAACTGGAGCAATTTGCGGAAGGATTACACTTCTGTCACGTTGAACAATTCTCTTCAGCCGTCGTTGGCCCCGTTCTTGCAGGATCCTCTTGCGGCTTCAGTGATGTCGGAGATTTGATGTTTTACCGAATTCCTGATATTCACGGCACACTCGTAAATGGTCGTACGGAGAAATCCCCATTTCATCGCTACCTTGTTGACAACTTGGATCCAAGTCTTCGTGGGCACTGTGCCACACTCGAACACCACCATCAGCTCTTACCAACTGAAATCGGGACTCACCTGACCTGGCTACGGTTTTCAAGTCGTCTGGGGTGGACCCGGTATTGTCAAGAGCCCAAGAGAGGAGCTGCTGGCGAAGTCGGGATGTTACCAAACGCATTCGCGTCGGTCGTCTACTGGCATAGCCCATTAATGCCAAATTTCGCCACACTATCCTAACGGATACGTTCATCGTACGTCCCACATTGATTTCGGATGTTGTTGCACTGAGTGTTGCTGGTCTGTTAGCACTGACAACTCTACACAAGCGCCGCTGATCTCGATGAAGGCCATCTACCACTGCGTTATCCGTCGTGAGAAGTAGTGCCTGAACTTTGGTATTCTCCGCACACTCTTGACACTGTGGATCTCGGAATATTGAACTCCGTAACGAATTGGAGTGTTCCATGCGTCTCGATCCTGCTACCATTCCGTTAATTCCCGTCGTGTGGCCAACACGTCGAAAACCTTTTCTCATGAACCACCTGAGTTCAAATGACAGCTCCACCAGTGCACTACTCCCTCATACCTTGTGTAAGCGATACTACCACAATGCCGGTCGCGTTGGCCGAGCGGTTCTAGGCACTTCAGTCCGGAACCACGCGACTGCTACGGTCGCAGATTCGAATCCTGCCTCGGGCATGGATGTGTGTGATGTCCTTAGATTAGTTAGGTTTGAGTAGTTCTAAGTTCTAGGGGACTGATGACCTCAGATGTTATGTCCCATAGTGCTCAGAGCCATTTGAAACATTTTACTACCACCATCTGTATATGTACATACCGCTATCCCATGACTTTTGGCACTTCAGTGTAAACTCTTGTGTTCCTTGTGGCATGGATGCAGACAGCCTCCAGACGTCATCTTGAGGAATTTCTTGCCGTACCTGAAACACATGCTGTGTTACTTAATCAGGTACTGGCGAGCATTCAGCCTCCCCCAACAAACAGCATTTTTTTACAAATAGTAAACAGCTAGTCAGCTGCAAAATGGAAGGTTTATTAACACAGATTTACCATCCTTTCAACATTTCTAAAAACGTCTTCTTCAGAGGGAAATACTGACAACTGGATTACATTTTGTGGCAGAGGTACGCAAAAATATAGGCGAGAGGGCTCAGTCAAATATAAAATTCCATCTCCGTAAAAAATTAAAACATGCACAACATGGATCTTGTCATTCGGTACTTCGTCCCCAATGTACTGGCTGTATTTACAGTAATGAAGATTGACAGCCGTTAGAAATTAGATCGAAATAAATTCGCCGATTGCGAGCAACTTGCTGTCAGTTGTATTATGTACAGATGTTCTGCTTGTTGGTGGCATATGATCCGGTGCTAAACATATATGGGAATTGGATATACCTCCTCATCTCCTTCTCTCTCCCTTCTCCGTCCACCTCCTCCTTCCCCTCTCTTTTTTCATCTCCTCCTGGACCTCCTCTCTCTATCACCTCCTCCCCCTCTCTCTGTCCATCTCCTCCACCACTCTCTCTCTACTTCCTTCTTCCCTCCCCCCCACCTCTATGTCCATTTGCTTATCCTCCCCCTCAGTACATCTCCTCCTTCCCCTCTCTTTTTTCATCTCCTCCTCGACCTCCTCTCTCTATCACCTCCTCCCCCTCTCTCTGTACATCTCCTCCACCACCCTCTCTCTATTTCCTTCTCCCCCCCCCCCCTTTATGTCCATTTGCTAATCCTCCCCCTCAGTACATCTTCTCTTTTCCCGCCATCTCTGAACTTGATCCCTGTTTGTTGTTATCGCCCATAAAACCCTGACTGAGAACTGAAGTCGCTTAAAATGGGTAGGTAAATCGGTTGGGAGCGTACTCTCCTGCATCTGATCCGTGAGAATAGTATTTTCGATGAAAGCATTTCTTATAGTTTTTACCTGCGAACGTGAAGGATTACAATGTTTTGAATGATGCGGATTCCGTAGAAGTATTTTAATCATCTGCCGATAAACCACAAATACAATTTTGATGTTTTCTGTTAAAAATGACTGCAAGGACGGAAACAAAACAGCACACTGTTGTGTATACAGTTTGTGTTTAAGGTTACAGATAAGGAGAAAGAATATTGTATATATGGGAGAAACAATTTCTCTAATGGTTTAAATGCCCTGCTTTCGTGATTAAAACTGAATGCGAGAAAGATAACGACCCTGCATATTTTCACAGCACAGTATTTTCTTTGTTGTAATCGGTTGTAACCGACAACCAATAGATTATTGTTTGAAAATATACACTACTGGCTATTAAAATTGCTGCACCACGAAGATGACGTGCTACAGACTCGAAATTTAACCAACAGGAAGAAGATGCTGTGATATGCAAATGATTAGCTTTTCAGAACATTCACACAAGATTGGCGCCGGTGGCGACACCTACAACGTGCTGACATGGAGAAAGTTTCCAACCGATTTCTTGTACACAAACAGCAGTTGACCGGCGTTGCCTGGTGAAACGTTGTTGTGATGCCTCGTGTAAGGAGAAGAATGACGTACCATCACGTTTCCGACTTTGATAAAGGTCGGATTGTAGTCTATCGCGATTACGGTTTATCGTATCGTGAAATTGCTGCTCGCGTTGGTCGAGATCCAATGACTGTTAGCAGAATATGGAATCGGTGGGTTCAGGAGGGTAATACGGAACGCCGTGCAGGATCCCAACGGCCTCGTATCACTAGCAGTCGAGATGACAGGCATCTTATCCGCATGGCTGTAACTGATCGTGCAGCCACGTCTCGATACCTGAGTCAACAGATGGGGACGTTTGCAAGACAACAACCATCTGTACGAACAGTTCGACGACGTTTGCAGCAGCATGGACTATCAGCTCGGAGACCATGGCTGCGGTTACCCTTGACGCTGCATCACAGACAGGAGCGCCTGCGATGGTGTACTCAACGACGAACCTGGGTGCACGAATGGCAAAACGTCATTTTTCCGGACGAATCCAGGTTCTGTTTACAGCATAATGATGGTCACATCCGTGTTTGGCGACATCGCGGTGAACGCACATTGGAAGCGTGTATTCGTCATCGCCATACTGGCGTATCACCCGGCGTGATGGTATGGGGTGCCATTGGTTAACGTCTCGGTCACCTCTTGTTCACATTGACGGCACTTTGAACAGCGGACGCTACATTTCAGATGTGTTACGACCCGTGGCTCTACCCTTCATTCGATCCCTGCGAAACCCTACATTTCAGCAGGATAATGCACGACCGCATGTTGCAGGTCCTGTACGGGCCTTTCTGGAGACAGAAAATGTTCGACTGCTGCCCTGGCCAGCACATTCTCCAGATCTCTCACCAACTGAAAACGTCTGGTCAATGGTGGCCGAGCAACTGGCTCGTCACAATACACCAGTCACTACTCTTGATGAACTGTGGTATCGTGTTGAAGCTGCATGGGCAGCTGTACCTGCACACGCCATCCAAGCTCTGTTTGACTCAATGCCCAGGCGTATCAAGGCCGTTATTACGGTCCGAGGGGGCTGTTCTGGGTGCTGATTTCTCAGGATCTATGCACTCAAATTGCGTGAAAATGTAATCACATGTCAGTTCTAGTATAGTATAATATATTTGTCCAATGAATACCCTTTTATCATCTGCGTTTCTTCTTGGTATAGCAATTTTAATGGCCAGTAGTGTATATAGGGTGAATCACCTAAAACATGCGCTGCAAAATTTTGCGGAAATGGAATGTGCTATTCAAGTGCGATTTTCACATAATGGTTTGGTAATCTGGGGATCGCATTTTTAGCCAATCAACGCATTGTAATTATACTTAGAAAGAGCATTTTTGTACAAACATATACTTTTTAAATGGAATAATGCCTATTGACATTAACAGTCTAAAAGCAGGATAAATTATAATGTCAGTGGTATTTGTAGCAGGATTCTAGTGCGAGTAGTTTACGAGATATCGTATTTTGAAAAGTTCCCATACCGACACCTTTGCAGTACCTGCGGTAGGACACACTAAAGAACAACACAAGGGCATACACTGTTTATGTGGATTCTGACCAGTAACGAGACGAATGACCATCACAGGTTATGTTCAAAATGACCACCGGCAGCGGCAATACACTCCTTCCGTCTGGTATGGAACGACTGCTGCACACGCGCTAGCATTTCAGCGGAGATATCCGGGCACGAAGCAGTGCATATCATCGGGTGTAGATCGTATGTCCTTGCAGACAGCGTCTTTCAGCTTTCCCCACAGAAAAAGTCTACAGGCGTCAAATCCGGGGAACGGGCCGGCCAAATTACAAGTCCTTTGCGTCCAGCCCAAAGATCTGGAAAAAATTCGTGAAGACATACCATAGTACATCGTGCACTACGGGCTGGATAGCGATGATGTTGGTACCATACGTTCCTCCTAGTCTACAGAGGGACGTCTTCTAGCATGCGTGGAAGATGGTCTGTTAGGAAGCTGCGATACCTGTGCGCTTTCACCGTTCCGTCTATGAAAAACGGGCCTACGAGCTGATGGTTCACTATCCCACACCACACGTTTACACTCCATGGACGCTAATGTTCCACCTGGCGAAGCAAAGGGGGCTTGTCAACAGACCTATTATGCATGTTTCGGCGATTTACATGGCTACGATTGGTAAATGTGGCTTCATCACTGAACAAGATACATGATACATTTGAAGTATCCTTTCTTCATGCCCATACACGTAAGTTATCTCCATTCTCACTATCGTTTACCATGCAGCTCTTGATGCAGAGAAATGTGATACGGATGACACCTATGTTGATGGAGAATGCGTAGGACGCTTGCCTGACTCATACCACTTCCTCGTGCGATTACGTGGGAGCTAACGCACCGATCAACTGCAACTTATGTCAAAGCGGTAGGTGGATCAAAACAAAATGTCCAGACACTTTGTGACCAAAATGGTACTGAAACAGAGGATGACAGACTAAAGGCCGAAATGCTAAATGACTTTTTCCAAAGCTGTTTCACAGAGGAAGACTGCACGATAGTTCCTTCTCTAGATTGTCGCACAGATGACAAAATTGTAGATATCGAAATAGACGACAGAGGGATAGAGAAACAATTAAAATCGCTCAAAAGAGGAAAGGCCGCTGGACCTGATGGGATACCAGTTCGATTTAACACAGAGTACGCGAAGGAACTTGCCCCCCCTTCTTGCAGCGGTGTACCGTAGGTCTCTAGAAGAGCGTAGCGTTCCAAAGGATTGGAAAAGGGCACAGGTCATCCCCGTTTTCAAGAAGGGACGTAGAACAGATGTGCAGAACTATAGACCTATATCTCTAACGTCGATCAGTTGTAGAATTTTGGAACACGTATTATGTTCGAGTATAATGACTTTTCTGGAGACTAGCAATCTACTCTGTAGGAATCAGCATGGGTTTCGAAAAACACGGTGGTGTGAAACCCAGCTCGCGCTATTCGTCCACGAGACTCAGAGGGCCATAGACACGGGTTCAGAGGTAAATGCCGTGTTTCTTGACTTCCGCAAGGCGTTCGATACAGTTCCCCACAGTCGTTTAATGAACAAAGTAAGAGCATATGGACTATCGGACCAGTTGTGTGATTGGATTGAAGAGTTCCTAGATAACAGAATGCAGCATGTTATTCTCAATGGAGAGAAGTCTTCCGAAGTAAGAATGATTTCAGGTGTGCCGCAGGGGAGTGTCGTTGGACTGTTGCTATTCACAATATACATAAATGACCTTTTGGATGACATCGGAAGTTCACTGAGGCTTTTTGCAGATGATGCTGTGGTGTATCGAGAGGTTGTAACAATGGAAAATTGTAATGAAATGCAGGAGGATCTGCAGCGAAGTGACGCATGGTGCAGGGAATGACAATTGAATCTCAATGTAGACAAGTGTAATGTGCTGCGAATACATAAAAAGAAAGATCCCTTATCATTTAGCAACAAAATAGCAGGTCAGCAACTGGAAGCAGTTAATTCCATAAATTATCTCGGAGTACGCATTAGGAGTGATTTAAAATGGAATCATCATATAAAGTTGATCGTCGGTAAAGCAGATGCCAGACTGAGATTCATTGGAAGAATCCTAAGGAAATACAATCCGAAAACAAATGAAGTAGGTTACAGTACGCTTGTTCGCCCACTGCTTGAATACTGCTCAGCAGTGTGGGATCCGTGCCAGATAGGGTTGATAGAAGAGATAGAGAAGATCCAACGGAGCGCAGCGCGCTTCGTTACAGGATCATTTAGTAATCGCGAAAGTGTGACGGAGATGTTAGATAAACTCCAGTGGAAGACTCTGCAGGAGAGACGCTCAGTAGCTCGGTACGGGCTTTTGTTAAAGTTTCGAGAACATATCCTCGCCGAAGAGTCAAGCAATATATTGCTCCCTCCTGCGTATATCTCGCGAAGAGACCATGAGGATAAAATCAGAGAGATTAGAGTCCACGCAGAAGCACACCGACAATCCTTCTTTCCACGAACAATACGAGATTTGAATAGAAGGGAGAACCGACAGAGGTACTCCGCCACACACCGTCAGATGGCTTGCGGAGTATGGATGTAGATGTAGATGTAGATTTAGATGCAGCAGGGACAATAATTTCATCCTCTTCTGTCGTCACTTGTTTCCTTCTGTTACGTTGCCTAGGTGTTACGGTACCATTTTCACGTAACTAGCTGAAGAAGTCGATAAATAAATGCCATGGTGGACGTCTATTGGGATATCTTGCTGCATTAACCGTACAAGAACGAAATGCATTCTTCCTACACTCTCCATACATCATGAGCACGTCGACTTTTTCTGCGTTGGTAAATCCCATCGTCCATTCACGAACTACTGCTTGGACTGTCACACGCTGACTAGCAAGTCGCATTGCGCTGAAGGAACACACAAGCACACTGTAAGCAAACATAACAACACCGTACCTAGCATCTATGAAGTTTGAATTGCGTAAACAAGTGTCGGTGTGGAAACTTTTCAAAGCGAAGCCGATTTAAAAAGTTTATGATTGCACAAAAATATACTCTCTTAATACTATTACAGTCTGTTTAATGACTAACTGTACGAGCCCCTGACTACCAGTCCATTCTGTGAAAACAGCACATGATCAGCAGCGCTTTCGATTTCCACAATATTTTCGGTGCAGGTTTTAGGTGCTTCAAATGGTTCAAACGGCTCTGAGCACTATGGGACTCAACATCTTAGGTCATAAGTCCCCTAGAACTTAGAACTACTTAAACCTAACTAACCTAAGGACATCACACACACCCATGCCCGAGGCAGGATTCGAACCTGCGACCGTAGCAGTTCCGCAGTTCCGGACTGCAGCACCAGAACCGCACGGCCACCGCGGCCGGCTTTTAGGTGCTTCACCCTGTATAGCCTATGTCTCTCTCAATGTTTATTGGAGTATTGTGGAATAATTTGAAGTAAATCGGTCGATAACTTTTCAGGATTTTTGGTAAGAACGATAAACAACAACTTGTCTACAGTAGTATAAATGGTTCAAATGGCTCTGAGCACTATGGGACTCAACTTCTGAGGTCATTAGTCCCCTAGAACTTAGAACTAGTTAAACCTAACTAATCTAAAGACATCACACACATCCATGCCCGAGGCAGGATTGGAACCTGCGACCGTAGCGGTCTCGCGGTTCCAGACTGCAGCGCCTAGAACTGCACGGCCACTTCGGCCGGCTACAGTAGTATAGATTTATTTATAACGATCATAGCATAAAAACAGCAATCAGCCGCAAATAAGGTGAAAAATATTAGTTAAAACTTGTCATTACTGGTTTCGGTTGCAGTAATCCATCTTCCGATGATTGTCACAACCTTTTAGTGTTGAGTCTTCGTTTTGTTGATATTTACCGGTGTACTGCCGCGGTGTATGTTCCTGAGCAACTCAGTCGGCTTATTTTGTGAATTTACCTTTTCAGAAAGTATTTGGAGGCACGTACCAAAGGGACCAAATAATGATGTACTAAGGGCCGTTCATATTTGTTGGATTCACATGCAATTACAGTGTTTCGGAACCTGTGCTCCAAATTCAGATGGAAATGAAGAAGTGAAGGAAGAGACAACAATGGAGAAAGAGCAGCATTCCATCGGTACGAACGGAATTCGTAGCTGATGTTTCGGCAGTGACAGAGGAAGAGGAGAGCAAACTGCATCGAGGGGGACCCATCTGGAGAGCATCGTTTCCGAGATGACGTGCCACGTTGAAACTAAGACAAGTTTCTTATAGAAGCAAACCCAAAAAGGACAAGGAAAGTGAGTATCACGATTACGAGTATTAGTACGTACCCTTGTCCACGCAACGATAGAGGATTTATACACGAGGAGAAAGTGATAGTAAAAGAAATGGTTTTACCAATAGTAATATTGAAGCTATAGCCAGACGCACTGAACGACCGGGGTAAAGAAATCGTTATTTTATCTCAGTGCCATGAACAACTGGAGAACAATAGTGAAATTGCCAAGTCTTCCAGTTAGGGGATAAGCATTTTAAGTGCAGTCAAAAATAAAAGTAACCTGTGGAAGATTGCTTACTACTAAGTTCTTGGCGATTCCTCATTTGTATTTACTCTCTACATCTACATCTACGTGATTACTCTGCTATTCACAATGAAGTGCCTGGCAGAGGGTTCAATGAACCACCTTCATGCTGTCTCTCTACCGTTCCACTCTCGAAAGGCACGAGGGAAAAACGAGCTCTTATATTTTTCCGTGCGAGCCCTTATTTCTCTTATTTTATCGTCATAGTCATTTCTCCCTATGTAGGTGGGTGCCAACAGAATGTTTTCGCAATCGGAGGAGAAAACTGTCGATCGAAATTTCATGAGAAGATCCCGTCGCAACGAAAAACACCTTTGTTTTAATGATTGCCACTCCAATTCACGTATCATGTCTGTGACACTATCTCCCCTATTTAGCGATAACACAAAACGAGCTGCATTTCTTTGTACTTTTTCGATGTCATCCGTCAGTCCCACCTGATGCGGATCCCACACCGCACAGCAGTACTCCAGAACAGGGCGGACAAGCGTAGTGTACGCAGTCTATTTAGTAGACCTGTTGCACCTTCTAAGTGTTCTGCCAATGAATCGCAGTCTTTGGTTTGCTCTACCCACAATATTATCTATATTTTCGTTCCAATTTAGGTTATTTGTCGTTGTAATCCCTAAGTATTTAGCTGAATTTACAGCCCTCAGATTTGTGTGAATTACCGCGTAATCGAAATTTCACTCATGTGAATAACTTCGCACTTTTCTTTATTCAGAGTCAATTGCCACTCTTAGCACCATACAGATATCTGATCTAAATCATTTTGCAAGTCGTTTTGATCATCTGATGACCTTACACGACGGTAGATGACAGCATCATCTGCAAACAATCCAAGACGGCTACTCAGATTATCTCCTACGTCGTTAATATAGATCAGGAACAACTGTCGTGATAGTAGACTGCTTAAAGAACTACACTGCCCCGTTACATTTACGTGAACACCTGTCAAAAGCCTGAATTACTACCTTTTGCCGTGCGGGTCGCTGCGAGAAGTGCACGAACAGAGTCAGTATGGTTCTGCAAAGTAACGCCATGGATGCAGAGCCATAGGTTTCTCTGTTGAGGATCCATGGCGCGAACATCCCGATTGAGGTGGTCTCATATATTCTCGATTGAGTTTAAATCCTGAGAGTTTGGTGGCCAGAGGGGTACGGTAAACTCGTCATCGTGCTCCTCGAACCACGCACGTACACTGCGAGTTGTGTGGCACTTTGCATTATCCTACTGGTAGTTACCCTGATTCTGAGGAAATACACTCATGTTCAGAGATAGGACGTCCGTATTCACAGGATATGTTCTGCAGAAATGATTAGCAATTGATCATAATGGCCCGCAACACCACCTAACTGTAAAATGTGCCTGCAGCTCTCGTTGTTACTATAATGCGAATGTAATGGATCAGCATGATTTGAGCAGACGTGCAGGATGCCTTCAAGACGTGTGCGCGAACAGTACCACCATATGAGTGAGTTTGAAAGAGGGCGCATTATTGGCATGAGAGAATGTGATGCACCCATCCGGGAAATTGCTGCTTGCGTGGGACGAAGCGCTTCGGCAGTGCAACGGGTGTGTGCCGTATGGTTCACGGAAGGCCGTGACGAGATGGATCAGGTCGCACCACACAGCGACAGCTCATCTGAATGGCATTGCAGGATATGCAGATGATAAACGAGTATTCTTTGGACAAATATATTATACTAGAACTGACATGCGATTATATTTTCACGCACTTTGGGTGCATAAATCCTGAGAAATAAGTACCCAGAACAACCACCTCTGGCCATAATAACGGCCTTGATACGCCTGGGCATTGAGTCAAACAGAGCTTGGATGGCGTGTACAGGTACAGCTGCACATGCAGCTTCAACACGATACCACAGTTCATCAAGAGTAGTGACTGGCGTATTGTAATGAGCCAGTTGCTCGGCCACCATTGACCAGACGTTTTCAATTGGTGAGAGATCTGGAGAATGTGCTGGCCAGGGCAGCAGTCGAACATTTTCTGTATCCACAAAGGCCCGTACAGGACCTGCAACATGCGGTCGTGCATTATCCTGCTGAAATGTAGGGTTTCGCAAGGATAGAATGAAGTGAAGAGCCACGGGTCGTAACACAACTGAAATGTAACGTCCGCTGTTCAAAGTGCCGTCAATGCGAACAAGAGGTAACCGTGACGTGTAACCAATGTCATCCCATACCATCACGCCGGGTGATACGCCAGTATGGCGATGACGAATACACGCTTCCGATGTGCGTTCACCGCAATGTCGCCAAACATGGATGCGACCATCATCATGCTGTAAACAGAACCTGGAATCATCCGAAAAAAATGACGTTTTGCCATTCGTGCACCCAGGTTCGTCGTTGAGTACACCATCGCACTCGCTCCTGTCCGTGATGGAGTGTGAAGGGTAACTGCAGCCATGGTCTCCGAGCTGATAGTCCATGCTGCTGCAAACGTCATCGAACTGTTCGTGCAGATGGTTGTTGTCTTGCAAACGTTCCCATCTGTTGACTCAGGTATCGAGACGTGGCTGCACGATCTGTTACAACCATGCGGATAAGATGTCTGTCATCTCGACTGCTAGTGATACGAGGCCGTTGGGATCCAGCGCGGCGTTCCGTATTACCCTCCTGAACCCACCGTAACAGTCATTGGATCTCGACCAACGCGAGCAGCAATGTCGCGATACGATAAACCGCAATCGCGATAGGCTACAACCGACCTTTATCAAAGTCGGAAACGTGATGGTACGCATTTCTCCTCCTTACACGAGGCATCACAACAACGTTTCACCAGGCAACGCCGGGCATCTGCTGTTCGTGTATGAGAAATCTGTTGGAAACTTTCCCCATGTCAACACCTTGTAGTCTTCGCCACCGGCGCCAATCTTGTGTGAATGTTCTGAAAAGCTAATCATTTGCATATCACAGCATCTTCTTCCTGTTGGTTATATTTCGCGTCTTTAGCACGTCATCTTCGTGGTGTAGCATTTTTAATGGCCAGTAGTGTATTTGCGTCCTCCGCGGCTGTGGCGCAGCAGTCGAACAGTGTAACATATCGTATACTATCAGGGGTTACAGCCCGTCGCCGTTTATTACGGCATGGTTTACGTGCCCGTCGTCCACTTCTCCGCCTCCCTTTCATGAATGTACTGAATCATGCTAGACGGCAATTGTGTATGGAACGGCGTCAGTGGGGAAGGAATGACATCGTATAGTGTTTTCGGACGAATCCAGGTTCCGTTTGTTTGAAAATTATGACCGCTTTTTGGTTCACCGGAAACACGGGGAGTGGCATCACAGTGACTGCATTCGCACAAGACAAACAGCGCAAACTGAAGGCCTTATGATGTGTGGTGCTACTTGGTACAACCACAAATTATAGTTTGTGCGTGTCGTACAGTGACCAGTGTGACCTACGTGAATAATATCCTGTGACCCATAGCCATACCCTTTCTGCACAACACCCCAGGCACTATTTTTCAGTAAGACAATGCACGATCATATGTTGCTGCACGAACACGTGCCTTCTTGATGTCGCAGGATGCCAGACTTTTGCCCTGGCCCGCCAGATCACTGGACTTGTTGCCAATCCATGGGTTCAACGCTGTGACCCAATGTCAACCGCTGCAGAGGAATTTTGGAACCAGGTGAATGCAGCATGGATACCTATACCACAGGGCGCCATTCGCGCCATTTACTCATCGATGCCATCACGCATGGAACAAGTTATGAGGGCCCATGGCAGACGCTGTGCCTACTAGGCAACAGGACACATGCTGAACCGAGGTGACTGAAATGCTAATCATTTTTGCAGAACTTTAGTTTTTTCTGAACAGCCGCCAGGATAGCCGAGAGCGCTAACGCACTGCTTCCTGGACTCGGGTAGGCGCGCCGGCCCCAGATCGAATCCGCCCGGCGGATTAACAACGGCGGCCGGTGTGCCGGCCAGCCTAGATGTGGTTTTTAGGCGGTTTCCCACATCCTACTAGGTGAATACTGGGCTGGTCCCCACGTCCCGCCTCAGTTACACGACTCGCAGACATTTGAGACACATTCACACTATTTCACGATTTACACTAGACGCAGACAGCTGGGGTACACTAATTCCATGCCGGGGGGTATGGGGTGGCGGCAGGAAGGGCATCCTGCCACCCCTTAAAATTAACCATGCCAAATCCATACTTCAGTCTGCTGACCCTGTGCACAATGCGGGATACAGGCTCTAGCAAAAGAAAGAAAAAATGGTTCAAATGGCTCTGAGCACTATGGGACTCAACTGCTGAGGTCATTAGTCCCCTAGAACTTAGAACTAGTTAAACCTAACTAACCTAAAGACATCACAAACATCCATGCCCGAGGCAGGATTCGAACCTGCGACCGTAGCGGTCTTGCGGTTCCAGACTGCAGCGCCTTTAACCGCACGGCCACTTCGGCCGGCAAAAGAAAGAAAGAAAGAATTAGTTTTTTCTGAACATGAGTGTACAAACTGCATGTATAGTTGGACATGGTCCCCAGGGATATATGCACCCTTGTGTTGACTGTGCTTTCTAGAATGACGAGATCACCCAGTGGTTGCCAAGTAAACATTCGCCAGACCATAATGCATGCAGGGCGTTTGCTTTCAGATGTTTCACGCTGTACACTTCAAGTGCCATCTGTCCGATGGAGCATAAAACGTGATTCATCTGAGCAGACCACCTTTTGCCCCTCGGTGGACATACAGTTGCGGTACTGACTTGCAAATTCCAGCCTTTGTCGCTGATGAACAGCAGTCAGCATGTGTGAATGAACCAGGTGCCTGCTGCAGAGGCCCATGTACAGCAAAGTTTGCCGAGCAGTTGTTGAGGAGAGACTGTTGGCTGTTGGTACCTCCTTGGTTCATTTGGTTGGTCAGTTGCTCAACAGTTGCACGTCTGTTCGCTCGTACACATCTCCACAGCCATCATTCACCCCTGTCATCTATGGCCGGTGGTGCACGCCAATTGTCTCGGCGCAGGTTTTGGATAGCACCATTTTGCCATGCACGGTATATTTTAACCAGGGCGGCACGCAAACAGTTTAGAAATTGAGCCGTTTCAGAAATGCTTCCACCCTTGGCCACCGGCCGTGTGTGGGTGCTTATTGCACGTTGACATCGAACATAGGTGGTGGTTACACTAAAGTGCGTGGACAGTGTATAAAGCTGAAGATGACTTTTATATTAACAACAAATGTTTTATTACAATTTGTGCCCACATCAATGATAAACTTATTAAAATAGAGCACGTTTTCTACATTGGGTGTTCCTTGTTAGAAGTAAAATTCTTTACTTCCTTTCAGTTCCTCTATAGGCCACTTTCGAAGAGTCGGTTATTAACAAGTATGCCATTTTGATCAAAATGGCACACTCAGACGAAATCGGCCTTCTGACACTATTCTACGTCATGTTAGGAAATGTCTGAGTCTGGTATCCACAATCATTTGGACTGGAACTGATCTTAGTCACTGATATTGTCGATGACTGCTGAACTAATTTTTCCGTCTAGATCGAATGCTGGTCTTTTTCCCTGTCTCAACTACCCTACTAACGCGAGAGAGCAACACAACATGTTAGTTGCACAACTCCAAAGATTCTACCGACAAGCGATGCCATCATGAAGATGGCAGGCCTTTACTGGTTGCTCGACATTTGTATCGTTATCACCTCTGCTGAAATACTGAGAGGTGAGTGAGATAACAATGGTAAAGCGAAAAAAGTTTCCATTAAAAATGTGCGAAGTAAACCTTTCTCCACACACACACACACACACACACACACACACACACACACACACACACACACACACACAGTAAAATCTACATCTACATACATACTCCACAATCCACCAGACGGTGCGTGGTGGAGGGTACCTCGTACCACAACTAGCATCTTCTTTCCCTGTTCCACTCCCAAACAGAACGAGGGAAAAATGACTGCCTATATGCCTCTGTACGAGCCCTAATCTCTCTTATCTTATCTTTGGGGCCTTCCCGCAAAATATAAGTTGGCGGCAGTAAAATTGTATTGCAGTCAGCCTCAAATGCTGGTTCTCTAAATTTCCTCAGTAGCGATTCATGAAAAGAACGCCTCCTTTCCTCCAGAGACTCCCACCCGAGTTCCTGAAGCATTTCCGTAACACTCGCGTGATGATCAAACCTACCAGTAACAAATCTAGCAGCCCGCCTTCGAATTGCTTCTATGTCCTCCCTCAAGCCGACCTGATAGGGATCCCAAACGCTCGAGCAGTACTCAAAAATAGGTCGTATTAGTGTTTTTTAAGCGATCTCCTTTACAGATGAACCACGTCTTCCCAAAATTCTACCAATGAACCGAAGACTTCCCCACAACTGCCATTACATGCTTGTCCCACTACATATCGCTCTGCAATATTTAATCGACGTGACTGTGTCAAGCGCTAAACTACTAATGGAGTATTCAAACATTACAGGATTTTTTTTCCTATTCATCTGCATTAATTTACATTTATCTATATTTAGAGTTAGCTGCCATTCTTTACACCAATCACAAATCCTGTCCAAGTCATCTTGTATCCTCCTACAGTCACTCAACGACGACACCTTCCCGTACACCACAGCATCATCAACAAACAGCCGCACATTGCTACCCACCCTATCCAAAAGATCATTTATGTAGATAGAAAACGACAGCGGACCTACCACTCTTCCCTGGGGCACTCCAGATGATACTCTCACCTCCGATGAACACTCACCATCGAGGACAACGTACTGTGTTTTATTACTTAAGAAGTCTTTGGTGATGCCAGTTCTTAAGACTTTATGTAAAAACAAGTACATAAGTCGATAGAAAAGAGGCAAACACTACCTCAGATACAAGCCGCTGGCAGATCATTAAACTAAATTGGATGAGGCAGACATTCTGGAACACAATGGTAGAGTACGGGTCCTTAGCAGTTCTAAAGCGCGTGTTATGCCGCTTAATCTTAAGATACAAGCGTCCCCTGTTAACGAGCGGCTTCAAGTAGCTCGTCCTTGGGAGCAAGTAGCAACTGGTCCCATATTGTATGGTGCGCGTTAAAATCTACATGTGACAGCAATGCACAATGTGGAGATTTCTGATGAGATTAATAAGTGCCTTTGTATCGACATGTTCATGAGATGGAAGGCAAAGAGAACGTATTGTGATCTCGTGACGCACTTGAATTGCTAGAGCTAATACTTTGAAATTGTTCGTAAGGGAGCGGGAAAGGGGGGGGGGGGGGGGGAATTGGCTGAGGGGCGAGGGGGATCAGGTGAGGGTATGGCTGGTGTGCATCATCAACAATGATGAATACACCTCCCTTAGCCCTCTCCCCACTATGACGGCCCATCGTGTGCAGGTTAGTCCCTTATAGCAGGGTCTAAAATAATTTAAAATGTGTTTCTTGAAAGTAATAGCACGTACGTTGAACTAGTGCTAGAAGTCTGACTTCCTCCACATGTAGACTTGCAATACTCAAAAAATGGTTCAAATGGCTCTAAGCACTATGGGACTTAACATCTGCCGCGTGGGATTAGCCGAGCGGTCTAGGCGCTGCAGTCATGGACTGTGCCGCTGGTCCCGGCGAAGGTTCGAGTCCTCCCTCGGGCATGGGTGTGTGTGTTCGTCCTTAGGATAATTTAGGTTAAGTAGTGTGTAAGCTTAGGGACTGATGACCTTAGCAGTTAAGTCCCATAAGATTTCACACACATTTGAACATTTGAACTTAACATCTGAGGTCATCAGTCCCCTAGACTTAGAACTACTTAAACCTAACTAACCTAAGGACAGCACACACATCCATGCCCGAGGCAGGATTCGAACCTGCGACCGGAGCAGCAGCGCTGTTCCGGACTGAAGGGCCTAAGACCGCTCGGCCACTTGCAATGCAATCAAGTCAATAATACAGTAAGAATATACGATACAAATGGATATTTATATTTACAGTTGGATATAAATAACTTTACATATACACATATCCGTAAAAAATTAGTTGTTTCATGTTTAAATATTCATATTACACATATCTGAAGTAACGTTGAAGCCTTTTATTTAAATTTCTCTACATTCATATTTATTAATTATTTCAAAGATGTACCAACAATTTTGATTTTATATTGTATAACTGTTCTTCTTCGCTGCGCATAGCATTGGCGGGAATCGTGTTTGGAATGGACAATCTTGACGGAATGGCTGTTGTAAATGGAGCTAATCTGTTTTTTTTTTAATACGGCTCAAGGCAGAAGTACTTTTTGTTAATAGTTCAGTGTGTGCAAATATTAGTGAACATCGTTGTTTCCAAGTTTTGAAATTGTATTTCAATGAATCATGATTGGAAGACACCTACATAACACAATCCTTGCACCATTTAATGCTTCTTCGTATCAGAAATAGGATCCGAGTTCGTTTTATACCGTAGAAGACAACGAGTCCGCCAACGAAATAACAAAATCAGTAATATTTTGTGACTCTATATGTGCTTGAGGGATTCAGTGCAACTCAATTAAAATAAGTGATCTACATGTTTCTAAGACAGATCATTGGACTTTAAGCATTTGAAGACTCTATTGCGGGCTGAACATATTTATGTTTCACTATAAAACTGGAATAATCCCATATTCGAAGTTCTTGCTGATACCCTCGGGCCTACTTACACATCGGTTCATCGGATTTTATATGTTATTAAGAATCGCCACGTAAGACCAGCGAAATTTGGTTTCTTGACTTCTGACCTGTCCTTTTCGGTCTTTGGTTTATCATCGTAAGTTGCTCCTTGTGGTGACTTGGAGGGGACTTGATCATTTGTGACAGAATCTTTACCTCTTCTGTGTTTGCTTATAGGGGTGTTTTCTATGACAACTGTTGGTATATGAGGAGAAGATTGGTGTGGGGGGGGGGGGGGACGAGAACTGGTTTAATTAAGGTCTACCACTGCAAGCGCAAGATACAGCTTGCGTACCGCAGTCTGTGGCGATTACAACACAGAAGTCGATGATTTCTGGGCTGCATGATTTTTTTATTTTTGCTTGTGAATATGTTATTCACCTTTATCACCTGAATCTTTTGGCACTCATGATACTAGACAGTGTGGTTGCGAAAAGAGAGGGAATGAATACAAAGTTTCATCTGATGCTCATGAAGCGTAAGTTTTATTTGATATGATGTAGTGTGTGGTCTGTCTATAGCACTCTGCATTGAATGAGTGTTTCGCTCTCATATTGTACACATGCCCTCTTGGGCTACTTATTTTATAAACAACTGGATACCATGGTGTTTCAAGGAAGTTAAGATTCGGCTCAGACAGAGCTTCAACTAGCCGAGACAAAATAATTCAATCAAGTTGCGACAGGTTCGTCAAAGATTTCCCAATATCGACTGTTTCGCCTCAACAGCCGTCCACCTAATGCACACGTAGTACATCCCGAGGTCCTTTCATTATTTAATTTGGATCTGTACCATCCTCAAGCACCAGGCAGTTAAGCAAACCCTTTTTCCTTGTGCCATTGAATGCTGCAGCCTGCTCAGAAATTGCAGTAATAGAATACTTACGAAGACCACTATCCCCCAGATCAAGAATCCTGAGTTTGCCAAATGCATTCCCTATCTAGGCTGACTGAGTGCTTAGAGGCTCGCCATTCAGAGGCCCCAGGTGGCTTACCAAATGCTATAGACACAGCAAGCAAGTCGTATATCGAGTTAGGAAGTAGAACAGGAAGACAGTGGGCTTATGTTCAGGAGGCCGGCAATCCAAATCCCCCTCCAGAAAACCAGATTGAGTTTTTTCGTGAATTCCTTGAATTGCTTAAGGCGAATACCGGGACGATTCCTTTGAAAGGGCACTACCGACTTCCTTCTCCATCCTCCCTCTACCCGAGCTTGTGCTCCGTCTGTAATGACTTCTCATCGACAAAACGTTAAACTCTAATCTTCCTTTGTTCCCAAGTGACGACGAGGCTCTCTCTCTCCCTCTATCTCTGTTTTGCATGATCATTTGAGACGAAACAATAATTAGGTTGGAACTGGAATAGGAGAGATATTTGATCGATGTTGAACGAATCATTCTTTGGGAGTGTACTAAAGACAGCGTGATACGTAAGGTCTGACTAATGCTCGAATGAATTCACTATCTTTCCACACGACCCCTTGATACCCTATTTTCATGCGATGCTTGATTCATAGTCGGCAGGTTTGGCTCTGACAAGATGTCTTCTCCTCTTATGACCCTGCTGCAGAAAGAACTTAAGTGACCACATCAGTAGCAGGGCAAAGCCCATATGAGCGCAGTTTCTTACTGCAGGTTGCATACATCAAGAGCAAGCATACATTCAGGAACAAACCGGAGTGATTTATGACCTTAACTTATTGTTATGCTAATTGATTTATGAGTCCCTGCAGATAAACCATCCTTTTGAAAAACCTCCCATTCCTCTCCCTTCTCTACACCTCTGGGAAATCTGCAATGCCTCCCCCCTCCTCCCTTGCCCTCACCAATACAAGCACACTTTTGATATCAAATTAATTGACTAATTAATTAAATTGATCAATTAATTATCCCTTCCCCTCCTGGGAAATAGCCCCCTCCCCACACAGAAAAAAATTGGCGGGAAGCTCGCTCAGTCTATGCAGAGCTGTTGGTGTAGAAGGTGCAGCAACTTCATGTTCTAATTACGTAAGTGTACTGCTGCAGATTGGAGGTGTTGTCTTGTTGAAAAATATTCACATGTGTGCTCACCTTGACAAGCACGAATCGAATGAGCTAGTGCAGAACGCCACCATGAGAGGACGCCACACCCTCCTACACCCCTCACTCCCTCCCTCCCCAACCCTTCCAGAAAAAATTAACAGGAAAATTCACTGAGCTGGTGGACTGGGAGGATCACATGACAGGAAATTCAACTATATTGCAGAGGATATAAAATATATCGTTTACTTATAAAATTCATTTCACAGGAGTTGAATCTCTTTTTTATTTGGTGGGAGAAGCTCGTCATTCTCAACTGTTTAATTAATTTTGGAACATGCAGATCTTGAAAAGTACATGGAAAAGACGTAATTAAATACGTAAATAGATCGCTTTTTTAATTGCATAAGGAATACTGTCACAAAATTCGCGTTAAAATAACTCACCACACGTAATTACGCTGCTAAAAAACTTCCAATCACATCTTCGCACTGTCCACATGGCAGACGTGTCGGGGGACATGCTGGCCGGGACACTGCATCTTCGCGCGTCCACACAGTGGCCGCTTCGCCGCAGCTGCACCACATGCAACTACTGACAGCTAGGGCAGCTCTGGAGGTCTGCACGTGTGTTTACCCATCTCAAGTGGCTACTTTCTGTTTACCAAAGTATTAGGTTGCGGCAGCTCTTTGATATTTGATACCTATGAAACCACCGTTGCTCTCTCTCAATTTGCTACCTCCTGTTTGGCCGTGAACCAACATGTGCGAACACAAACAGACCAAGATTTGCCCCCTCATGCAGACCTGGCTCTGATAGTCGGTATATTCCTTTGTTCTCACACTTCCAGCGCTGTGAAAATCTGTAGAGGATGGATCCGCAGCTCGTGGTCGTGCGGTAGTGTTCTCGCTTCCCGCGCCCGGGTTCCCGGGTTCAGGGATTTTCTCTGCCTCGTGATGGCTGGGTGTTGTGTAATGTCCTTAAGTTAGTTAGGTTTAAGTAGTTCTAAGTTCTAGGGGACTGATGACCATAGATGTTAAGTCCCATAGTGCTCAGAGACATTTGAAGCATTTTTTTGTAGAGGATGGAACAGAGGCATTCCAGAAGAACTAGGTAGCGTCTGTTTTGTGCCACCAGAAAGTAAACTAACCCCTCAAATGTCCTGAACAAAGTAGTGGATACCCAGGAAACTCCATACTTCCAAAAATGTCTTGGAAATAGGTCTCCCAGTCTATCAAATTGATTAACTGATTAATTAATTTGATACCCTCTGTGTGGGACAGTTTTCCTTGCATCCTGTTGGTGGATACTAGGGCTGGTATATGTGGAGGGGAATTCCAGGACTCGATCTCGCAACTACCCAATTTCCAAACCCTATTCTTCCTCCTTCTGGATTTTTTCCTGGCGTCCTGTTGGCGAATACAAGCACATATGGGTCGTTTGCAGGAAATCCATTATGTTGGAGGTAGCTGAGAATTTAAAATTTCAGCTCAATTGCGCTATATCCTTAATCAGTTTGCAGGAGATGGGGAAGGGGTTTGACTGGAGTGTTCTTGCAATGCCACAATTGGAAACAATAAATTGATCAGCTGGAAATCTGACCTTGCTATTGGTTTTTAAATCACTATATAACCCCTAAGTTGGTTCTCTCAACCACATTAGGACGCAGAATGACAAGGAGGAGGAGGAAGGGTCTACCACGTGATAGGATAGTAACGACAACGAATACCACTCCCACCTTCCTGCTGCAAGATAGAGTCCTCTGGACTATATTGATAAGCAGTAAGTTCCACACAAGTAAACCATACTCCATTCCATAGTAGTAGTGGCCACGGTTAGACAACTAAGATCGCTGGAACGCTCATACATCTGCAGCCAGACTCTGCTCATTGAAGAAGACCGCCCGGCTGTGATGGGTGTCCAGGATGACCGGAGTGGTAGGAATTCGGATGTTATCAATATGTCCAGCGCCAACAGTTGTCAGTGATTAATGTTGAATCTTCTAAATATCCAAGTGAAAATCAGAGAATACTCGCAACATACGTGTTTGCGAAGGCTGCTCAACACATACTGAGTATCATATCGCTATTCACCCACCCAGAGTGTGACATGGTGAGGTCAACTGCATCCCAATACCCCACCTGACTGGTTTTGGAGGCTCAGCAGCAGCTCGCACCTTAAGCCCGAAATATCCACTGGCTACCTCCGCTACACACACATGGACTCCAGGCAGAGGCATCCTCCGAACCCTGTCTCCAGCCATAACGCATGGTGGATGCACCTTCGAACCCTATCCTGACCATAATGCGTGATAGGTCGACCCTTGACTCCTATCGCTTCTGTAATGCATAGTGGATCCACCTGTGAGCTCTATCCTGATCCTGTCGTGAGCCTACCCTGTGCCATGGGAGTGCCCCCACATCAAACAGATACAGGCACACAGGCATACACAAAAACAGCATACTTGCGCTAGGTGTTCACAACTGTACTACATTTACAAGCAATTTTAGAATACGTCTCAAGTAGTAATGTCATGATCACATGAGCAGAAGTGACATAAAATCGGCTAAATTACGAAAATTGATGGAAAATACGTATAAATTCGGGGGAACTAGGCCAAAATGTGTGAAAATTGACGAAGAACGAGGGAGAACTTACATGTCTACTTGCTGCAGGAAAAGTTTTGTACATGGGTTGGTTGGTTGGTTGGTTTGGGGAAGGAGACCAGACATCGTGGCCATCGATCTCATCGGATTAGGGAAGGATGGGGAAGGAAGTCGGCCGTGCCCTTTCAGAGGAACCATCCCGGTATTTGCCTAGAGTGATTTAGGGAAATCACGGAAAACCTAAATCAGGATAGCCAGATGCGGGATTGAACCGTCGTCCTCCCGAATGCGAGTCCAGTGTCTAACCACTGCGCCACCTCGCTCGGTTTTTGTACATGGGAATGAGTATGTGACAGCAAATGGAGTATGAGAAGAAGTTGACATGAAAGGACCAGGAACCAGGAAAACAGTCATTTTTCGTGGACAGTGGTTGTAACAGACTAACATGGATGACCAGCAAATGTAAAGAAATAAATTTATATATGTCGGATCACAAGTGCCGGTGTGACCTCAAAGTTATTGGCAGCCATCTTATAGATTTTTATAAAGTGTAGGGAAGCAGCCTACTCACGCCGTAATAAATTCACATCAGTCTTTCTATTGTGTGCCAGCCGAGTCCGCTGTAACTAGCTCTGACGTCATGAATGTTGCACAATACTTTAAAAATCAAGTAAATAACCTGAAACAGTTCTAGCATGTCAGGAGTAATACTAAATTAATGTGTGTTGAATATCAGTTCGATAACTTTAACCATTTTCGAAATTTGGACGTTTTTCTGTAAAAATCATTGGCGCAACAGAAAAGAGCTAGAGACTTAAAAACTTATATTTAGATTTTAGATTCCTTTTTCATAATTATTTAACAGAAGCAGTCTTCTAGATCTCACAAATTAAGATTTTAGTTGAAATTCATGATTTTCTTGTTTTTGTCTTTAAAATTAAGGAAGCAAGATAGATTAAGTAGGCTAATAAATAAGGCTAGGATGTTTAAATTTAAGTAGAATGGAGATCCGCTATAATCATAAAGATGTGAGAAGTTTCAACTCAATAACTATAAAACTATAGCGATAGTGTATCTCCAAAGGGCAAGTTCAGAGCTCGTCTACTGCGTCTAGTGTAATTAAATTAATTCCCTCGCCTAAAATAATTGACTTAGCCACATTAGCCTTTTATTATGATTACTTACGTGTGTGCTGATTGCGCATTTAAATTGAGAGCTTCATCTGCCATCAGCAAAGGAAGCGATGATTTATTCAATAACTTAAAGTGGTGCCTTACTAGCCCAGCGGCTAGTCGGGAGAGCCGATTTGATCAGGCGTTCCCTTAGCCATCCGCACCGCTGCTTTATACACTCCTGGAAATGGAAAAAAGAACACATTGACACCGGTGTGTCAGACCCACCATACTTGCTCCGGACACTGCGAGAGGGCTGTACAAGCAATGATCACACGCACGGCACTGCGGACACACCAGGAACCGTGGTGTTGGCCGTCGAATGGCGCTAGCTGCGCAGAATTTGTGCACCGCCACCGTCAGTGTCAGCCAGTTTGCCGTGGCATACGGAGCTCCATCGCAGTCTTTAACACTGGTAGCATGCCGCGACAGCGTGGACGTGAACCGTATGTGCAGTTGACGGACTTTGAGCGAGGGCGTATAGTGGGCATGCGGGAGGCCGGGTGGACGTACCGCCGAATTCCTCAACACGTGGGGCGTGAGGTCTCCACAGTACATCGATGTTGTCGCCAGTGGTCGGCGGAAGGTGCACGTGCCCGTCGACCTGGGACCGGACCGCAGCGACGCACGGATGCACGCCAAGACCGTAGGATCCTACGCAGTGCTGTAGGGGACCGCACCGCCACTTCCCAGCAAATTAGGGACACTGTTGCTCCTGGGGTATCGGCGAGGACCATTCGCAACCGTCTCCATGAAGCTGGGCTACGGTCCCGCACACCGTTAGGCCGTCTTCCGCTCACGCCCCAACATCGTACAGCCCGCCTCCAGTGGTGTCGCGACAGGCGTGAATGGAGGGACGAATGGAGACGTGTCGTCTTCAGCGATGAGAGTCGCTTCTGCCTTGGTGCCAATGATGGTCGTATGCGTGTTTGGCGCCGTGCAGGTGAGCGCCACAATCAGGACTGCATACGACCGAGGCACACAGGGCCAACACCCGGCATCATGGTGTGGGGAGCGATCTCCTACACTGGCCGTACACCACTGGTGATCGTCGAGGGGACACTGAATAGTGCACGGTACATCCAAACCGTCATCGAACCCATCGTTCCACCATTCCTAGACCGGCAAGGGAACTTGCTGTTCCAACAGGACAATGCACGTCCGCATGTATCCCGTGCCACCCAACGTGCTCTAGAATGTGTAAGTCAACTACCCTGGCCAGCAAGATCTCCGGATCTGTCCCCCATTGAGCATGTTTGGGACTGGATGAAGCGTCGTCTCACGCGGTCTGCACGTCCAGCACGAACGCTGGTCCAACTGAGGCGCCAGGTGGAAATGGCATGGCAAGCCGTTCCACAGGACTACATCCAGCATCTCTACGATCGTCTCCATGGGAGAATAGCAGCCTGCATTGCTGCGAAAGGTGGATATACACTGTACTAGTGCCGACATTGTGCATGCTCTGTTGCCTGTGTCTATGTGCCTGTGGTTCTGTCAGTGTGATCATGTGATGTATCTGACCCCAGGAATGTGTCAATAAAGTTTCCCCTTCCTGGGACAATGAATTCACGGTGTTCTTATTTCAATTTCCAGGAGTGTATATAAGAACGCTGCGCGAGGAAGCAAGGCCCCAGTTCTCTCCAGACGCAGATTAGCACACCATCTGTGCCGGGAGTCGCGTCGCGTCGCGTCGGTATCATTGCTATAAACAGCCTCGGATGCCGTATTAAGTTACTCGGAATACGCGTAACCATGAAATCGTTTTCGAGTGAAGTGTTAATTCAGGGATGACTTTAATGATCTGTCTTCAGTTTGCGAATGTCGTATTTTCACGTGCCGCCGCGGGACAGACATTCTACCATTATTTAGCGAGGTGTTTGATGAACATTATCATCAATTTATGGCGAGCATTCATTTAAACATTTAAGTTGGACAGTTATAGTTCCATCAGCGCATTAGACTCTGAACTGCTCTGTTAGTCAGGTTGTGTGGATTCTTTTTTTTTTTCATCTGTGACTTTCAGAATACAGAGAACGTTTTTTCACGATCGTTTTTGATTATGAATCCCAGACTATCTCCTAATTCCTCAGAGTTACAAGCTGTAGCTATAAGGGTATTTCTCAGATGAAGTGGGCACTAGGAATTCTAATTACAGGCTTCACGTTTTGCTAATCACTTTCTGGTTGGCAGAATTGTAGTTAGAGAGCCAGTGTTGAGAACGGCAAAACAACAGCATAAATAATAGGAACATTTTAAAACAAAATAATTCCTCCCGCCGCCCCACAAAAGTATCCTTAAGTCTAAAAGCATTGCATTACCAGCATGGGGGCTGCAATACACAACTACAGAATGGATCGCATGTTTGACCCTGTGCAAAACTGTTTGTGTTTCAAACACTATTTACAATATGCTCTCTGTACTCTTTACCAATTACAACCATGTGGTACAACCTTACAGGGCAGTTGCTGCATGGTTTTTAACCACATTCTGCTGTATGTCCAGTGAGATAATAAGAATACATACAAGCTGACTGCTATCTTTGATGCTTTACTGGAAAAGAGAACCATCTGCCTCTAAATTGACATGGATCTGCGTTAAAGGACGATGGAAAGTAGATGGAGTAATCGGATGAGAATGGTTGTACCAAGGTATGATTTAATGGTAAACTGATGATGCATTTTATAGAGAGGGAGATATTACGGAAGGTCATTTATCACGTATTTAATCATTTTTTCCGTTGTTCCCATGGGGTCTATCAGTTGTGTGGTATAACCTGCATTCGACTCATATACAACTGCGTTTTCTGTGTGTGACTTACAGCGCTATCTACCTGCGATCATTAACAGCAAACCTCTCCATACTACAGTCGCCAGATGACTTCCAGCGCATTTGTGATGAATCATGTCCACCAACCCGATAGAAAACCTATTTCAGCACCCTGCTCTAAACGAAAGAAGATGTATGTGAAGTATTCCATTCCCCTGCCACATCTTGGACATAAATCGAGTCTCCAAAATGAGATTTTCACTCTTGCCAGGAAGTTTCATAAATCGAGTCTTTACTTTCATAACTGCGGCGATTCTAAGTTGGTGAAAGGAGTTTCCGAGGCACTGTGTATACATTTGCTTAACAGATGTTGTGTGTGGAAGAGACTGTTCATTTCATGACGTTAGAGCAGCATGGCATGTATTTACTCATAAGATGTCGTTGTTTCATGCATTTCCCATTGCTGGCGATAATTTAATGGAGTTATGCGAGCATAGCATAATTTCTGAACCATAATCAGATGTGAATACTGGGCACTATATAGTGCATGGATCACAAAGAATCTATGTTTTTCGTTTGGTGAAGAAGGTAGTAGTTTCATGATCTTAAAGTTTCTTACCATAGTGAGTGGGATAGAAAACTTCATGGGGTGAATGTATGTCAGGCGTTGGAAATATATTTTCTGCATTGGAGTACTGACAGCCTCTCAGTCCATGTGACCAATATATTGGAAATTACATTGCTTTAGCATTATAGCATGCTTAAGCGCAGAACCGTGTAGCTTTAGAAGTATGTGTTTATGTTCTATTATCACTTCTCTGTTCCCAGTACCTGCCTGGTGTGGAATCCAAACACTACAACGGTTCTACTGAAATGATATCACATGCGATTTATGTAAAATGTTTCAAACTCGTTCGTATGGACCTCCATTATGCATAAATTGTACTTTTTCTCTTCTTCTTAATCGTCTGTTGTATCACCAAAATACTCTCAAATGTATAAGGCTCGTATCTACTATACATCAGTAATGAGTGCTAAACTCCTCAGCATGCAGTCATCTAGAGAGTTCGCCGGCCGGTGTGGCCGTGCGGTTCTAGGCGCTTCAGGCTGGAACCGCGTGACCGCTACGGTCGCAGGTTCGAATCCTGCCTCGGGCATGGATGTGTGTGATGTCCTTAGGTTAGTTAGGTTTAAGTAGTTCTAAGTTCTAGGGGACTGATGACCTCAGATGTTAAGTCCCATAGTGCTCAGAGCCATTTGAACCATTTGACAACAGATGGTGCATACTATCTGTGCTCGATGGGTTTCAGTCCCGCAGAATAACTCATTGTCCACATGCTGTTATGCATTGTGAGCCATAAAAATGAAAGATAGTGTCTAAAGATTTAGGGGTCAGGAAACTGCGATCACATTCCTTGCTGCAATATGCACCACCAATATGAGGAATCAATGCTCTGGTTCTCCTCGAAAACAGAACACTGAGACATCAGCTACCCCATCACTTTGGAAAATGAGATGAAATGTAGAGGTCATCACCTTCCGATAGCTGTTTGTAAATGCTTCACAAACACTTCCTGTTTCCATATTGAGATGTTGTCCACATTTTTGTCAATGAGAAACACTGCCTATGTCTTTTATTTCAACCTTTCTGTGTGTTGAGGGAGAAGCTTAGTTTACACCATGCGATGTTCAGCTTTCTGTGAGAGTCAATAGATTGAAATGTGCTAATGTCACTTTAGTACCTGACACAGACCTCAAAGTCATGGTAGAAAAACAAAATGCATGGGTGTGTACATAGCCGTAGTCATACAGTGCTTCGATTTATTACAACAAAAACGATGTATCACACTGCTTATGAAACAACAGCACAAGAACCCTCTATTGTGATTGACAATCTGTGGGATATGGTCTTCCTCCAGTGCAGGTGAAAAAACTTTACACAGGTCCATGGAAGTGACTTCGATCAGTGACCACATGCTCTAATGGACCAATACTTGTATATTTACTGGGTTCCGCACATATGGTCAATGTCAACGTGCAGACAGTATATGTCTCCGATATATCAACAGAGAGAGACATCGTAAAATCTTATTGAGTTCTCTTTCATGTGACATTAACAAAGTTTTAATAGTTCGTCGTTGGATGTTACAAAACTAACGAGGAGAGAGAGAGAGAAAGACAGACAGACACTGCATTGTCAACACAGAGTCTGACACCATTAAACTGTCGTATTTCTAGCGTGGTAATCATAGGAATATGATAAAAGAGATTAGGACATGTGCAGGAGGATATTTATAGACTGTCATTCAATAGTAATAAATTGTAGGTGTTATGCTTCTGAATTTGTTTGTGCACTGTAAGTTAACGTGCTATTTTTCTCGTTGTGATAGCTCTCTACCCAATCAGTGACTGCACTCCAGTTGGTGCAAAGACGCAACTGGAAGTTTTTTAACAGTGTAATTAGGTGCATTGAGTTATGTTGACGTTGATTTCATTGCAGTATTCCTTTTACGACTGGAAAAAACAACCATCTACTTACATATTTAATTATTTCCTTTCAATGTATTTTACAAGATCTGCATCTTCCAAAATTAAATAAATAGCTGAGAATGATGAGCTTTTCCTGCTGAATAAAAGATTGTTCAAATTTGTATCTAGCTGTCCTGATATAGGTTTTCTGTGATTTCGCTGAATTGCTTCAGGCAAATGCCAGGATGGTTGCTTTGAAAGGGCATGGCCGATTCCTTCCCTGTACTTCCCTAATCCAATGGGACCGATGGCGTCACTGTTTGGCCCCCTCCCCAAATCGACCAACCTTCCACACCAACAGCTCTGCACAAACTGAGCGATTTTCCTCCCAGTTTTCTTCTGGGTGCAGAGGGGGAAGTGGAGGAGGGAGAGGAGGGCTGGGGGAATTCCCAGGAGGGAGAGGGATAATTAATTGATCAATTTGAATAATTAGTCAATTAATATGATACCAAAAGTGTGCTTTTATCGGCGAGGGGAAGGTCGATGTGGGAGGGGTTACGGATTTCCCATAGGGGTCGGTAGAGGGATTGGTGGTTTCTCATAAGGACAGATGTTCCCTAGGAAGTCATAAACCAATTAACATAACAATAGGTTAAGGTCATAAATCAACCGAGTTCGCTCCTGAATGTATGTTTGCCCCTGATGTATACAACACACACTAACTAAATGCCCTCATATCGACTTTTCTCTACTCTTGATGTGTTAGTGTTGCCCAGTAGCCCTCTGTGTTTGGGGAAGACGAGTGTGCAATGGTGTCAACACCTGGACTAGTTAGGTGATGCATGCAGAATAGTGGCCAAGTATTTTGCAGTCACCTGCCTTGGCAGCCAAGGTCGCTAATGTACGCTTGTGTGGAGGCGCTCGACTCGGACTTATTCAGTTCAAATATTGGTGGCAGAAACTTTCACTGCCATTATTTGACTGTGACATGGAGTAGACATGATGGTGTAAATGTTCCTGATCACTGGTCTTTGCACCAATGTCCTCCTTTTCCATCTTATGCTTCTTCTTAATTGCCTTTTCCCATGTCTCTATGGCTTTGGCGTTTGTTACATGGGATTTAGCAATGTTAGTGATAGATGGTGGTCGGGTGAGCTTCCTTATGCCAACACTCTCCCTGGGACGAGGTCTGTGTACCCCATGACTAGAGGAAATTTCACATTGAAGTGTAAAAACGTTTTATAAATTTTTGCGTAGCTTCTGTTTGAGGTGTGAGGGTATCAACTCGGCATTTACCTAGTTGGGTGTGGGAAACCGCCTGAAAACAACATCCATGCCGGATGGCTCACTAACTTTCGTCGTTAATCCAGAAGGGGTTTCGATCCGGGAAAGCTCGTTTCCGAAATAGCAGATTAGGCGCATTAACGCGTACAGCTGTCCGATCGTATCACACAGTAGTGTGTCAATGTCTTGCATTGGGTTCTAAAACTTTCCGCATTGTCTCATGAAGTGAGGGCATGTGACACTTTTGATGATAATCCGTTCGTCGGGTGGAGATGTTAAGCTCAGCGGCTCTTGAGTATTATTCGATTAGAGCAGACTATGAGCCGGCAGCGAGTTTCACACCCTCCCTTCCCTTCACACATAACTACACAGACCCAACACTACACTGCACAAGCATTGATCACAGTCATCCACAGGACACAGTCAGACTCTTGACACTTTATAACAGATCAGAGGAAGGCAACAACAAACCACCTCCACTAGGACGTGGCAAGAGCGGCGATGCAGGATTCCTGCATCTTCTTCCCTTAACTCATTCCGATCTACACTGCGCAACAGAATTAAAGGATCACTTTTTCGAAATCCGCTAATTCCCATCCATTGCGACGCTTAAGTTTGAAATTTGGCTCAAGGGTGCGTACAACCTTCTTTTACAATAGTGCAAAAGCATGTAGTCCAGCGACGACATCCTCGTCATCGACCACCCTTAAAACACAAGGTGTCAACACTTGCTAAAAAAAAAAAAGCCACATCTCTAAATCTCATGTGACGTTTAAGGTGGGTTAATGATGTCGTATTGGCACTGATGTTCACTGCAATTCTGCTCAGCGCCACCGAGGACGTGTCACACGATCGGAAGCTCGTCACACACCCTCTTACCACATTTCACCTTTTCTTTTGACGCCTTTGCGAGGGAGGTCAGAAATGCGACGTTTAGCTTTGAAAACACGCGGTTTTCTTGTGAGCGGCCGAGGAAAACTTACCAGAGACACGGCCACTCATGACTGGCATGAAAATGTCGTGGTGGGACGGGGGAGGCAACGCGCGTTAATGAAACCACGCCTTTCCCTGGGACGTTGATTCCCACACATTTTGCGATAGAAAACGACGGTTCTCAGTTAGATAAGCAACAGGAAGACGTTCTTCATAACCTTTGACACTGCTCCGAAGTGGCCGTGCGGTTAAAGGCGCTGCAGTCTGGAACCGCAAGACCGCTACGGTCGCAGGTTCGAATCCTGCCTCGGGCATGGATGTTTGTGATGTCCTTAGGTTAGTTAGGTTTAACTAGTTCTAAGTTCTAGGGGACTAATGACCTCAGCAGTTGAGTCCCATAGTGCTCAGAGCCATTTGAACCATTTTTGAACCTTTGACACTGCTGACACAGTCGGGAATTTCAATCCTTCTCTAAGGGCATTGTGGGACTGCATCCTTATCGAACGTGATTGCACCCATTTGGAGTGGAGCGGACCGCTGTTTTCGGTCTCGGGTACAAGCTCGAACGTCTAGGGCAGTGGTTCCCAACAGGTGGTCCGCGGACCCCCAGGGTTCCGCGAGCTATGCCAGAGGGGTCCGCAAGATGCTATTAGAATAAAAAATATATTAAATATATTTCGTATGATAACAGATTTTTTGTTTTGGCCGCTTCTTGCATGAGCAGAGCTTCAGCGAACGCTAACTTCTGCGTCTAGCGTCTTCCTAGAGCCAACTGACACTAGCACACTCAAATAGCGCAAAACCAGAATTAGATAGAGGCAAATAGTTCTGCTATATACCGTTAGACATAATGATTTTTCTAAGTACTAGAAATAGAAAACGTATAAAAAGACTCTTAATTTGGTATTTTTAGGTACTTGATACTGTGATATGACAAGGTGCCAATCATGCTAGATGGGGGGGTCCTCGAGAAAATTTTGTTGGGAACCCCTGGTCTAGGGAATTATGTTATTTCAGAGTTCATATTCGTGTCCTGCTAGGGCGTGGTCATGGGGGAGTATGACATTGACACATTCGTGAATAAAACGGCAAAGAGCCACCCCAAGAGGTCTTAGTTCGGCAAAACCCGCGGTGGCACCCGCCCACCTTTATTGAGAATCTTAAAAATGCTCCTGTACTGACAGAACCCATGGCGCGAGTACCAGGCGCGTGCAGGCAGGGTCCGCTGCTGCTCTTTTGCCGTTGCAATGCTGTTCTTGCGCCTGATGGTAGGCCATCCAGAATCGGAGAGTGTAAAAGGGCTTGCCAGTCCGTAAGCACTAGGACATCATCACAGGTTCTACCTGTATAGGTGAATTTTCAAAATTCTCAATAAAGGTGGGCCGGTGCCACCGCGGGTTTTGCGGAACTGAGGCGTCTTAAAGGGGCCCTTTGCCGTTTTATTGGTTCAAATGGCTCTGAGCACTATGGGACTTAACATCTGTGGTCATCAGTCCCCTTAGAACTTAGAACTACTTAAACCTAACTAACCTAAGGACATCACACACATCCATGCCCGAGGCAGGATTCGAACCCGCGACCGTAGCGGTCGCACGGTTCCAGACTGTAGCGTCTAGATCCGCTCGGCCACTTCGGCCGGCAGAGGACCTTCTCGTACCAGTTACGAGCGGCGGTGTGTCTGGAATGTTTTCCTCGGTCACTTGTAAGAAAACCGCGTGTTTTCAACGCTAAACGTCTTGTTTCTGACTCCCCACCGCAGAGGCGTCAAGAAAAGGGGTGAAACGTGCGCAAGATTGTATGTTACGACCTTCCGATCTACAATAATATGGGATCTGTGAGTCCGTCTTGATACAAGACACTTTGTTATATTTTTGCTGATTTATTCCCCAAACTAGTTTCACAGTAAAACAAAACTTTCGCACTTTGTTTTGTTTTTCTGTGTATAGAATCATCTACATGCCGTCCAACGAACGTGAATACACGAATAACTAATTAACAGCCCAGTACACACCAAAACTGTATTCCATAACATTACCGCAACCCCCATTTGTATAACACTGACATATGTAAGTTCACCTTTTTAGTATTTGTTTACTAACAGCCGTTCACACAGTTGCAGATGACGTGATGTACGACAAGAAAAAATGCATCAGAGAAAGCACAGAAAATACGCCGCAAACAGTGACAATAATGAAACTTCCTGGCAGATTAAAACTGTGTGCCCGACCGAGACTCGAACTCGGGACCTTTGCCTTTCGCGGGCAAGTGCTCTACCAACTGAACTACCGAAGCACGACTCACGGCGGGTACCCACAGCTTTACTTCTGCCAGTACCTCGTCTCCTACCTTCCAAACTTTACAGAAGCTCTCCTGCGAACGTTGCAGAAACTAGCACTCCTGAAAGAAAGGATATGGCGGAGACATGGCTTAGCCACAGCCTGGGGGATGTTTCCAGAATGAGATTTTCACTCTGCAGCGGAGTGTGCGCTGATGTGAAACTTCCTGGCAGATTAAAACTGTGTGCCCGACCGAGACTCGAACTCGGGACCTTTGCTTTTCGCGGGCAAGTGCTCTACAAACTGAGCTACCGAAGCACGACTCACGCCCGGTACCCACAGCTGTACTTCTGCCAGTACCTCGTCTCCTACCTTCCAAACTTTACAGAAGCTCTCCTGCGAACCATGCAGAACTAGCACTCCTGAAAGAAAGGATATGGCGGAGACATGGCTTAGCTGCAGAGTGAAAATCTCATTCTGGAAACATCCCCCAGGCTGTGGCTAAGCCATGTCTCCGCCATATCCTTTCTTTCAGGAGTGCTAGTTCTGCATGGTTCGCAGCAGAGCTTCTGTAAAGTTTGGAAGGTAGGAGACGAGGTACTGGCAGATCTAAAGCTGTGGGTACCGGGCGTGAGTCGTGCTTCGGTAGGTCAGTTGTTAGAGCACTTGCCCGCGAAAGGCAAAGGTCCCGAGTTCGAGTCTCGGTCGGGCACACAGTTTTAATCTACCAGGAAGTTTCACATCAGCGCACACTCCGATGCAGAGTGAAAATCTCATTCTGGAAACATCCCCCAGGCTGTGGCTAAGCCATGTCTCCGCCATATCCTTTCTTTCAGGAGTGCTAGTTCTGCATGGTTCGCAGGAGAGCTTCTGTAAAGTTTGGAAGGTAGGAGACGAGGTACTGGCAGAAGTACAGCTGTGGGTACCGGGCGTGAGTCGTGCTTCGGTAGCTCAGTTTGTAGAGCACTCTCCCGCGAAAGGCAAAGGTCCCGAGTTCGAGTCTCGGTCGGGCACACAGTTTTAATCTGCCAGGAAGTTTCACATCAGCGTACACTCCGCTGCAGAGTGAAAATCTCATTCCAGTGACAATAATACTTAAAAACATGCCATAAGTAAGGTAGTATGAAAGTATCCACAGAAAACTGTAGTTCAGAAAACGAGGAGTAAAACTGTAATAATGTGTTACTGTGTTTGTATAAGTATGCTATTTTCTGCGTGTTTTAGATTTAAAGAACCCACTGATGTTGGCGATATTTGTCACCGAAATTAGTCTGGGGAATAAACAAGTAAACAAACAACAAAGTGTTTTGCATCAAGGCGGACTCACAGTTCCCATGTTGTTTTTCTATGCAAACACGTACCACATGGAAGAGTTCCAAGATAAAGTTATTGTACCTTCCGCCGCGCGGGATTAGCCGAGTGGCCTAGGTCGCTGCAGTCCTGGACTGTGCGGCTGGTCCCGGCGGAGGTTCGAGTCCGCCCTCGGGCATGTGTGTGTCTGTTTGTCCTTAGCATAATTTAGGTTAAGTAGTGTGTAAGCTTAGGGACTGATGACCTTAGCAGTTAAGTCCCATAAGATTTCACACACATTTGAACATTTTTTTGTAACTTCCGACCTTGTGTCACGTCCCCAGAATTGCGGTGAAAGTTGGTGCCAATGTGACAGGATTAGCCCATCTTACACATCACATGAACTTCTGAACTGTACCCTTTTTTTCGCAAGTGTCGACACCTCGTGTTCGAAGCGTCGTCAATTCCGACGGTGGCGTTAGAGAATGTCACACTTTTGTATCATTAGAGAGGAAGATTGTACGCAATTTAGAGCCAAATTTTAAACTTAACCCTATCAGACCTGAATTATTTCTGAACGAGGGAGAACTTTTCATTATGTGGTAATGTTCTTAGACGATTTTTTTTATTTTAGACGCGAGGTCTCTGCAACTATAAGTACCACTTTTCAAAACATACTTTGCACACTTGGCTTCATTTTATGGACTAAAACAACTAACTACGAAATATTCTCTATCGCAACAAATACACTAATGGCCATTAAAATTCCTACACCAAGAAGAAATGCAGATGATAAACGGGTATTCATTGGACAAATATATTATACCAGAACTGACATGTGATTATACTTTCACGCAATTTGGGTGCATAGATCCTGAGAAATCAGTACCCACAACAACCACCTCCGGCCGTAATAACGGTCTTGATGCGCCTGGGTATTGAGTCAAACAGAGCTTGGATGGCGTGTACAGGTACAGCCCCCCATGCGACTTCGACACGATACCACAGTTCATCACGAGTAGTGACTGGCGTATTGTGACGAGCCAGTTGCTCGGCCACCATTGACCAGACGTTTTCAATTTGTGAGAGATCTGGAGAATGTGCTGGCCAGGGCAGTAATCGAACATTTTCTGTATCCAGAAATGCCCGTACAGGACCTGCAACATGCCGTCGTGCATTATCCTGCTGAAATGTAGGGTTTCGCAGGGATCGAATGAAGTGTGGAGCCACGGGTCGTAACACATCTGAAATGTAACGTCCACTGTTCAAAGTGCCGTCAATGCGAACAAGAGGTGACCGAGAGGTGTAACCAATGGCACCCCATACCATTACGCCGGGTGATACGCCAGTATGGCGACGCCGAATACACGCTTCCAATGTGCGTTCACCGCGATGTCGCCAAACACGGATGCGACCATTACGATGCTGTAAACAGAACCTGAATGCATCCGAAAAAATGACGTTTTGCCATTCGTGCACCCAGGTTCATCGTTGAGTACACCATCGCAGGCGGTCCTCTCTGTGATGCAGCGTCATGGGTAACCGCAGCCATGGTCTCCGAGCTGATAGTCCATGCTGCTGCAAACGTCGTCGAACTGTTCGTGCAGATGGTTGTTGTCTTGCAAACGTCCCCATCTGTTGACTCAGGTATCGAGACGTGGCTGCACGATCCGTTACAGCCATGCGGACAAGATGTCTGTCATCTCGACTGCTAGTGATACGAGGCCGTTGGGATCCAGCACGGCGTTCCGTATTACCCTCCTGAACCTACTGATTCCATATTTTGCTAACAGTCATTGGATCTCAACCAACGCGAGCAGCAATGTCGCGATACGATAAACCGCAATCGCGATAGGCTACAATCCGACCATTATCAAAGTCGGAAACGTGATGGCACACATTTCTCCTCCTTACACGAGGCATCACAACAACGTTTCACCAGGCAACGCCGGTCAACTGCTGTTTGTGTATGAGAAATCGGTTGGAAACTTTCCTCATGTGAGCACGTTGTAGGTGTCGCCACCGGCGCCAACCTTGTGTGAATGCTCTGAAAAGCTAATCATTTGCATATCACAGCATCTTCTTCCTGTCGGTTAAATTTCGCGTCTGTAGCACGTCATCTTCGTGGTGTAGCAATTTTAATGGCCAGTAGTGTAGTAAAATGATCATTCAATAATTATCATGCAAAATAACAATAACCAACCACATCCGTGTATCCTGGTGGTCACGCGCTGCTGCGCATTGCTACATTGATTTGCTGATTTTTCATGGTGATGCCCAACAGTTGGCAGCACGCGAACGTGATGAATATGTTGAACATTCACAAATGTGTACCTCAGGTGTCCATTGGGAAAAAATACTTCTTTTGCAACTAAGACACAGTAAAAGTGAATCTACACAGTTGTAGGCAGAGCGTCTGAAAGTGTTAAGCGTCGCAGCGGGTGGGAATTACGGGGTTAAAAATGCAATCCTTTAATTCTCTCGCGCAGTTTTCTTTGACTTTTGATTTGGCAGAATGGGCGATCTATAGACTGAGACACGTGCGGGATCCGGCAGGCAGGCTGCGCAGCTCTGTGGGCAGCGGGCTGCGTGGTCGTCGGCTGTGGCGGTGGCAGCTGGCAGCGCCCAGACCGTTACCTACAAGGCTGCGGCCCACGCGCCAGCATGACATTTGCTCTCCAACGACACGGCACGGCCTCCACATGCCGGCAAATCTGGCCTACGTCACCACGCAACAACTTCACTGAGCCCACAACTGCACTCTCTCTCATTTCCAAGACTCATTTTTTTTCTGAGCAGATGTAATCTCTCTCTCAAACTGTCTCTCTTTTAGGTAGTCTGTGCGGAAGTGGTTCTTCTTCCTCTCCTCACCAGGTATCTTCACGGGATCGGTAGTTTCGATGCATAATTTAAATGTATCCCAAGTCTCTATCTCCATTCATATAGAAGGTATAGTCTTGTGAAATCGGATGAATATTTTTGGAACACCCTGTAGTTCTGGAGACTACGTGAAAAATTTCTCTAAAAGGGAAACGGTCGATTCCCTGTAGTATACTTGTTTTTAATTGCTTTGTCGTCGATGGGAAATCAACTCTAATCTTCTTTCCTTTTTGCTCCAGTACATTAATTTCCGAACCTCCGCCTCCAATACCTATTGTCTTCATCTACATCTACATCCACACTCCGCGAGCCACCTGACTGTGTGTGGCGGAGGGTACCTTGAGTACCTGTATCGGTTCTCCCTTCTATTCCAGTCTCGTATTGTTCGTGGAAAGAAGGATTGTCGGTATGCTTCTGTGTGGCTTCTAATCTCTCTGATTTTATCCTCATGGTCTCTTCGCGAGATACACGTAGGAGAGAGCAATATACTGCTTGACTCTTCGGTGAAGGTGTGTTCTCGAAACTTTAACAAAAGCCCGTATCGATCTACTGAGCGTCTCTCCCGCAGGGTCTTCCACTGCAGTTTATCTCTCATCTCCGTGACGCTTTCGCGATTACTAAATGATCCTGTAACGAAGCGCGCTGCGCTCCGTTGGATCTTCTCTATCTCTTCTATCAACCCTATCTGGCACGGATCCCACACTGCTGAGCAGTATTCAAGCAGTGGGTGAACAAGCGTACTGTAACCTACTTCCTTTGTTTTCGGATTGCATTTCCTTAGGATTCTTCCAATGAATCTCAGTCTGGCATCTGCTTTACCGACGATCAACTTTATATGATGATTCCATTTTAAATCACTCCTAATGCGTACTCCGAGATAATTTATGGAATTAACTGCTTCCAGTTGCTGACCTTCTATTTTGTTGCTAAATGATAAGGGATCTATCTTTCTATGTATTCGCAGCACATTACACTTGTATATATTGAGATTCAATTGCCATTCCCTGCACCATGCGTCAATTCGCTGCAGATCCTCCTGCATTTCAGTACAATTTTCCATTGTTACTACCTCTCGATATACCACAGCATCATCCGCAAAAAGCGTCAGTGAATTTCCGATGTCATCCACAAGGTCATTTATGTATATTATGAATAGCAACGGTCCTACGACACTCCCCTGTGGCACACTTGAAAGCACTCTTACTTCGGAAGACTTCTCTAAATTGAGAATGACATGCTGCGTTCTGTTATCTAGGAACTCTTCAATCCAATCACACAATTGGTCTGATAGTCCATATGCTCTTACTTTGTTCATTAAACGACTGTGGGGAACTGTATCGAACGCCTTGCGGCATCTACCTGTGAACCCGTGTCTATGGCCCTCTGAGTCTCGTGGACGAATAGCGCGAGCTGGGTTTCACACGATCGTCTTTTTCGAAACCCATGCTGATTCCGACAGAGTAGATTTCTAGTCTCCAGAAAAGTCATTATACTCGAACATAATACGTGTTCCAAAATTCTACAACTGATCGACGTTAGACATATAGGTCTATAGTTCTATACATCTGTTCGACGTCCCTTCTTGAAAACGGGGATGACCTGTGCCCTTTTCCAATACTTTGGAACGCTACGCTCTTCTAGAGACCTACGGTACACTGCTGCAAGAAGGGGCGCAAGTTTCTTCGCGTACTCTGTGTAAAATCGAACTGGTATCCCATCAGGTGCAGCGGCCTTTCCTCTTTTGAGCGATTTTAATTGTTTCTCTATCCCTCTGTCGTCTCTTTCGATATCTACGATTGTGTCATCTGTGCGACAATCTCTAGAAGGAACTCAACGTTTATCACCCAATTCCAAAAGACCATTTGCCAACACCACCAGTAAGATATCACCGTACATCTACATCTATGCGACTACTCTGCAATTCAAACTTAAGTGTCTGGTAGAGTTCGTCTTCTAATCAAACTGCGTGCCTACGGAGTATCGCCTCGGTTGTGCGACTGGATTCGTGATTTCCTGTCAGAAAGGTCACAGTTCGTAGTAATATACGGAAAGTCATCGAGCAAAACAGAAGTAATATCCAGCGTTCCCCAAGGAAGTGTTTATAGGCCCTCTATTGGTTCAAATGGTTCAAATGGCTCTGAGCACTATGGGACTTAACGTCTGAGGTCATCAGTACCCTAGAACTTAGAACTACTTAAACCTAACTAACCTAAGGACATCACACACATCCACGCCCGAGGCAGGATTCGAACCTGCGACCGTAGCGGTCGCGCGGTCCCAGATTGTAGCGCCTAGAACCGCTCGGCCACTCTGGCCGGCTGCCCTCTATTGTTCCTGATCTATATTAACGACATAGGAGACAATCTGAGTAGCCGTCTTAGATTGTTTGCAGACGATGCTGTCATTTATCGTCGTGTAAAGTCATTAGATGATCAGAACGACTTGCAAAATGATTTAGATAAGATATATGTATGGTGCGAAAAGTGGCAATTGACCCTGAATAAAGAAACGTGCGAAGTTATTCACATGAGTACTAAAAGAAATCAGCTAAATTTTGATTACGCGATAAGTCACACAAATCTGAGGGCTGTAAATTGAACTAAATACTTAGGGATTACGCCGGCCGAAGTGGCCGTGCGGTTAAAGGCGCTGCAGTCTGGAACCGCAAGACCGCTACGGTCGCAGGTTCGAATCCTGCCTCGGGCATGGATGTTTGTGATGTCCTTAGGTTAGTTACGTTTAACTAGTTCTAAGTTCTAGGGGACTAATGACCTCAGCAGTTGAGTCCCATAGTGCTCAGAGCCATTTGAACTTAGGGATTACAATTACAAATAACCTAAACTGGAACGATCACATAGATAATATTGTGGGTAGAGCAAACCAAAGACTACGATTCATTGGCAGAACAATTGGAAGGTGCAACAGGTCTACCGAAGAAACTGCTTACACTACGCTTGTCCGCCCTATTCTGAAGTACTGCTGTGCGGTGTGGGATCCGCATCAGGTGGGACTGACGGATAACATCGAAAAAGTACAAAGAAGGGCAGCTCGTTTTGTATCATCGCGAAGTAGGGGAGATGGTGTCACAGACATGATACGTGAATTGGAGTGGCAATCATTAAAACAAAGACGTTTTTCGTTGCGACGGGATCTTCTCATGGAATTTCAATCACCAGTTTTCGCCTCCGATTGCGAAAACATTCTGTTGGCACCCACCTACATAGGGAGAAATGATCATCACGATAAAATAAGAGAAATCAGGGCTCGCACGGAAAAATTTAAGTGCTCGGTTTTCCCCTGTGCCTTTCGAGAGTGGAACGGTAGAGAGACAGCATGAAGGTGGTTCATTGAACCCTCTGCCAGGCACTTTATTGTGAATAGCAGAGTAATCACGTAGATGTAGACGAATCACTTCAACGCTGTTACTCTACCGCTCCACTCTCGAACAGTAAGCAGGAAAAACGAACACTGAAGTCTTTCTGTGCGAGATCTGATTGATCTTATTTTTGTACGATGATTGTTTCTTCCTACGCCGGCGGGCGTCAACAGAATATTTTCGCATTCGGAGGAGAAAGTTGCTGATCGAATCGCAACGAATGTTTTAATGACTGCCACACCAACACGCGTTTCATATCCGCGAGACAGTACAAAACGAGCTGCCATTCTTTGAACTTTTCCAGTGTCCACTGTCAATCCTATCTGATAAGGATACCATACTGCTCAACTATACTCCATCAGAGGACGACCAAGCATAGTGTAGTATTCTCTTTAGTGGTTTTGTTGCATCTTCTAAGTGTTGTGGCGACAAAACGCAGTCCTCGGTTCGCCTTACCCACTAAATTATCTGTTTTATCATTCGAATTTAAGTTGTTTGTGATTGCAATTCCTAGGTTTTAGTTGATGACGGCCTTTAGATTTGCGCGATTTATCGTGCAACTGTAACACCAGAATTCTATGCTGCGAGAAGCATCAGAAAAAGGGGCAGTGTCACTGCTCACGACTTTTACAGCATCATATTATTAGTACTACATCCACACTAGAATCCCTAATGAGTAGTTTTCCATAGTTAAATGTATTTTTAACTATTCTCTTTTTCGTCATTTTCACTCTGTACCAATGTTTCTGATATTATCAATAACACAAATGATAGAAAAATGTGTCTTTTCCCTCCTGATTGATCTTGACTATGAGGAAAATACAGCTACATAACTGTGTCCAGAATCTATCACTTAATATTATTAATTCATATATTTTTATTTCATTTGTGGCCGTAGTGGTCCACCGGGCAGAGCAATATACTCTGGCCCTGGATGTCCTCCGTTTATAGCCGCGTGGAGTGGTCGCGTGGTTTGAGGCGCCATGTCACGGATTGCGCGGCCCCTCCCTCCGGAGGATCGAGTCCTCCCTCGGACATGGGTGTGTGTGTTGTTTTTAGCGTAAGTTAATTTAAGCAGTGTGTAAGTCTAGGGATATGTCTAATGATATGTTTTTCTTCTGCTGTAATTTTCTCTACCGGCCGGAGTGGCCGTGCTGTTCTAGGCGCTACAGTCTGGAGCCGAGCGACCGCTACGGTCGCAGGTTCGAATCCTGCCTCGGGCATGGATGTGTGTGGTGTCCTTAGGTTAGTTAGGTTTAATTAGTTCTAAGTTCTAGGCGACTGATGACCTCAGAAGTTAAGTCGCATAGTGCTTAGAGCCATTTGAACCATTTTTTTTTTTTTTAATTTTCTCTTAGCATCACACATTTAGTGAAATGTGTGGGTTGTGCCTCTCAGATTTTGGAATCAGATGATAATCGTATTATTGCCACAAGCCTTTTTCCCTTGAAAATAGTCTCATTGAGTCAGATTTTTTGTTAATGTGAAATGAAAAATTCCATAAGCCTAACTTACTTTTTGAATCAAAAACATATCTCACTCACATCCTCCCAATTGACTACCAGTAAAAAAAAGCATCACATGTTTGCGTGCGATGTCTGAACATCATCATTCATACAGATCTTTTGACAAAGGATAGGAATGATTATGTAACCAAAAATGCGGTTAATATCTAGATTCCTACTAAAGTAGAAAAATTATTAAAGTTTATTAATTTTGTATACGATAAATGGGCGCGTTCGTTGTGTTTAGATGCGTATTGTCTCCTCCTCACTGTATCCGGCTGTGTAAAAGACTCACTACCCACGTACCACCCTGCCAGATAAGCATTTACCCGGACCTCAGAGTATGAAGTGGTATTGTCATCTAATTCTCTCCATAATCATTCCAAGTCATTTGACAGGGAGAATCCTATACAGAAGCCCTTCTATGATCTCAAACAACTTGCAGATGAAGTTGATGGTACTTGCGAGATCATTATTCTTCTAGACACGACGCAAGATAACAAGTTGTTAATTGGAAGTATTGATTGGTGTTACATTTGTAAACACACGTTTAGCACAGAAGATCTAAATCCACGTGACATATTTATTTGATGTATCTTGCAATTCTGCACAATCATATTGTAACCTATGTTTTATCCGCCTAACATATCTTCATTTTTTCCACAGCTTTGATGTGTACGAGACTCATTTCATAATTGGAGACTTTGTGAATATGGAACCATTCAAGTACAGAGCAGAACATTTAGTTTTCAGTTGAGGTTTGTGCTTGTTAGATTCATGTGGACGAAAAGCGACGTTGTTATTGTGTAATACAGTTGGGTAAATTTAGTGAACCAATTTCGAAGACGACAGCACTTTGACACAATCTTTTACCGCGTTGAGAGCTATATAGGGAGGCCGTAGGGACTGTGGACTCGATAGATCACTCCACACAGCTACAAACTCCTTAAGGTTGCCCTTGACGAAAACACATTTAAGAACTGGTTATTCATAATACGAGTCTGTAACTTGTTATTTAACAGCAACTTGTGCACCAAGTTGTGTGTGTATGTATTTGCCTGTCTGTGCGAGAAAGAGCCGAGATATTTGGAGAACTTTGTGTTGTTAGTCTCCTATAAAGATGCGCTATTGAGGTATGTATATGAGAAAATAACTGGTTTATCAATGGTCTTGAATCCAGGCCTAAAGTGGAGAAATGACTTAGCTACTTCCCACCTTTGTGAAAAAATATCAAAATAAGCCTAGGAAAGCAATGGCAATAGTGTAATCTGTGAAAACTGACTTGAAACCCGAGGCTACAGAATACAGTTCTGCTATGTGAAATTTATGAGAAATTTCCGTAATATCTACAAACTGTGAGATGCAAGCGGCGATAAGATGCCATTGGGTGGGATAACATGGGGTAAGATTGAAACGGGGATGTGGATGCCCATGACGATGGCGACAGCAATAGAGGTGGAGATGGAAATCATATGGGATGAGGCGGAGATGTGATGAAAAAAAAAAACATAGCACTGGATGAAATGGAGATAGAGATGTGGATAGGAGAAACGATGTGACGACGACGATGGTATGGCGACGTGCGTGACAATGACATGAGATTATATGGGAGTACAAATAGTTGTTGCAGTTGAACATTGATCGTATGGTCTAATACTATACGAATAAAGTGAACAACTCAAATAGTTCAAAAAATGATATGAGTAGATCAAAGACATGAGAAGAGTTGGAGAGGAGCATGGGGCTCGAACACGCTACTTGAAAAGAGTGATTTCTGTGAAATTTGTATAGTTTGTTCAAAACTATCGTCTCTGGGGCTTGACACTGTGAGGTATGCGCCAAATTTGTAAAAGTAAAAAAAAAAAAAATCATGGCCTGTTGAGATAAATCTGCTTTATGAGACAAGCTTCTAGCTTATTGGGTCATCTGTGAAATCCTTAAAAGTTACTAAATAGCCCCATCGCATTATTTCTGGAGAAAGTACTGCGTCTGGGCTGTGAGCTCTCGGTTTTGATACAATCGCAGTGGGCGATTGTATTTACAACATGTTTCTGTTCTAATCTCATCAAAATGTTTGAAATCAACTGAAAAATTTCACACACACAAGACTAAAAAGCATAAAATTACTGTTTAAATAAAAACTTTTTACTATAACACGTTTTTAAAACGGACTAAAAACGATTTTAGTTTTAAATTTTACAAGTATTGTCATAGCTATTAAAATTCACAAGCACAAATTTTCAGAACTATCTATATGGAATCTGTATGGGACTAGGAGAAATTATTTAATACTTTTTAGTCTGTTTTAAAAAACGCGTTATATTAAAAAGTTTTTTACTTAAATAATCGTTTTTATTTTTAATTTATTGAAAGCCACCTCTCTCTTCCCGCCGGTTAGCACTCATAATCGACAATTCTTTTGGGTAAATGCTGAAGTGAATTGAACATAAACCAGATACGATACAATTTTCTTATTGTTGTCTTAATCAGTTGCATTTTATTTTTCGTGAATAATATTTGTCGTTATTCGTTAATTTCCTTTGAATCTCCTTCATTAACATACTTTCATTATGTGAATCACGCTTGCAGATACTATACATAACACTGAATTTATCTTGAGATTCACGTCTTACTCAGTCATAAGCTTTCTCCAATTCATATACATCACTCTCATTCATATATACATATATTTATGAAGTAGTTAAGGCTTTTTTGTTTTCATCAGACTCACTTGCAGTATTATTTGTTTCTATTTAAGCGATACAACCGAACAAATAATTTATATATTTCGTATTTTGCAGCTTCTTACAACAATCGAAACACAATAATCTTGATGATGCAAGCCAAAGTTACCTCTAAAGGTTGTCTTATGTATGATAAAATGTTCTAATGTTAATATGTAGATCTGCATTTCGTGTTGTAAACTTTTGTGTATCGTGTACATGACGCCGAAGTGGTTACTCAGCCTAGCAACGCATATACGAGTGAGGAGAAACCGTGTAAAAAAACAGCACTGAAGCTAGCTGGCAAAAACGATTCGGAGCAACGGCGAATTGAATTGAGACGGTTCTCACGTCTCCAAGTCTGGCACACAGCGAGAAAAAACATTTTTGAAATAATTATACTACTCTTAAATAACAGGTACGCCGAGACTGTTTATGAATCTTTGAATTGGTTACCGGTTTCGACAGATCTGTGCTGTCATCATCGGATCTGGAAGTTAAATAAACAAATACTCCTATTCAAGGTGGCTAATACATATTTGATGTCATTTGAACACTGTATGCATTACTGAAGCATTAGAACATACCTTGTAACACATTAACAAAAGTTCATGATCTTTACAAACCTGCAAGTCACATAGTGTTGTTACGTCGTCTTACAATGAAAAGTAACAAGGAACATTAGCATATCAAGCATAAAATACCACGAATATAAAACCAACATAGTGTTGTGCTGATATCCTAGTGCACTCGTTCACTTAATACAACAATGGCAACTGAGCTAGTACGATGTTTGCACAGGTCAGTCTGAATACAGTTGTGTACATTGCGGCACTCGACAGTCGATATGTACTTGCTCGAATCTCAAATTACATGTGCTACAGTAAAGATTTTTTTCTACACTCCAATCTCATTAAAATTCCTTTTACAGAAATAAGTAACATTTTAAAATCACAATTTATGATAAATTATATATTGAAAAACATATAGTGTCTTTTTCAATGTAAATTTGCGATAAAAATATAGTTCAGACTATTTATGCACACACACTATATGCATCGACGGCAATTGACATCTTGATGTATCTATTGTTGGGCCTGTTATCAATTAAATCTCGAGTGCTGTAACAAAAGTAATCTCGAACACCGAATCACGCTTTAACTTTGAGCTCTACAGCATTTTATTAGTCTTTCATTGAATGGAAGCCTGTAAAATACAGGATTGTATTATGATTGCTGTTATGTCCGCCTGGTGGCTTGTTCACCGCATTATTCTGACTTTACCAATATTCCTTAAATGACATCCTCGTAGTAGACCTCGAGCACCGCATCATTTGTTTTGCGTGATGTGGTGATTATTTTTATGTAAACCTAACAGTTTGTCATAGAATGGTTATATAAGAAGAATCGTTTTCATTGCCATATCATACATATATTTCAGTGACCTTGGTTGTGGATGTAATTTCGAGTAGACATCAGGCACCATATCGAATTATACACAGGCTCCACAAAATCTTTCTTCAATCCACTGGGCGGGTCCACTTACCTCTTACTAGTTTTCCTTAAATGAACATGCTCGTATATAAACGTCGTGCACCGCATCATTTGCACAAATGATTTTTTGTAGGTAATTTTGTGCGATGTGATGATTTATTTTATGTAAAGCTAACAGTTTGTCACAGAATGATTACGTAAGAAGAGTCGCAAATTGTCATATCGTACACATATTTTATGGATTTTTGGGAATGGATTTAATCTTGAGTAGACATCAGGTACCGCATCAAATTTACACCACGTACTCCACAATATATTGTATTCAGTCTGATTCAATGACTGTGGGCTATACTCTTTTGTATACAGTTACCATGGTGATCTATTTCTGTTCATTGCTGTCGATAAATATACTGTGTGTAGATAAATAATGTGAACTATATTTTAAAATATTGCCTAAAAATTACACCGTTGAATTAAATTATAACATATGTTTTTGTCATAAATTTACGCGGTGATCAGTTTCTGTCGATCCATATACTGTGCGTAGACAAACAATCTGAATCACATTTTTATCGTTAATTTATATTTAAAAAAATGACGCTTTATATTTTCAAAATACAAATATCGTAAATTTGTAATTTTAAATATGTTACCTAATTCTGTCAAAATAACTTTAATTAGACTGGAGTGAAGGAAGAATCTGTCTTGTGGCACATGTAGTCCGAGATTTATGCGAGTACAAATCTACTATCGAGTGCCGCAATGTAAATAATTGTATAAAAACTTATCTGTGCACACATCGTTCTAGCTCAGTTGCCATTGTTATGTTAAATGACAGAGTGCGCTAGGACATGAGCACAAAATGATGTTAGTTTTATATTTGTGGTGTCTTATGTTTCATATGCTGATACTCCTTGTTACCTTCCATTGTAAGACGACGCAACATCACTATGTGACTTGCAGGTTTGTAAAGGTCATGAACTACTCTTATTGTATTACAAGGTACGTTCTAATGCTTCAGTAATGTATAAAGTGTTTAAATGAGATCAAACATGTATTAGCCAAAGAATGTCTGTTTATTAAACTTTCAGATGCGATGATGACAGCACACATCTCTCGAAATCCGTAATCAATAAAAAGATTTATAAGCGATCTTGGCCTATCTTATATTTCAGAATAATATAACAGTTCAGATTGTCCCCCGCAGTTGACTGAATGTCAAACACATTTTAAAATAATACCTTAAAATTACACAGTTTACATTATAACATCTTGTACCCGTTTTCTGGTAAGCTGTGAGCATACTTGCTCAGTGGTACTATGAGCACAAATATATTTCAGCTAATTAGCTTATGAGAAAATTATAATTTGCGCCATTGATTTTTATGTAGTTTCGACTGATTTCATATGGTTCAAATGGCTCTGAGCACTATGGGACTTAACATCTATGGTCATCAGTCCCCTAGAACTTAGAACTACTTAAACCTAACTAACCTAAGGACAGCACACAACACCCAGCCATCACGAGGCAGAGAAAATCCCTGACCCCGCCGGGAATCGAACCCGGGAACCAGGGCGTGGGAAGCGAGAACGCTACCGCACGACCACGAGATGCGGGCACTGATTTCATAGAACACAGAATGAAATATAGGTGTATTGATTTTCAATGAAAACGAATTATTGTTTAAACGTATTTCAGTTACAAGAGAAGTCAACATTTTTAACCAGATTGTGATACTGCTGATTATTTAACAGTATACTTTTGATTAGCGTTTAAAATCACCATATTGTCCACATACTTCGATTTCAGCTGGTTCCTCCTCTCTGTGCAAACAACACAAAAGTATTTTAAGGCAGCTTCAGTCAAAGGTGGCATAGACTCGTGGTACTTCTTCCAGAAAATCAGTGGATCATGTTTCTCCCCTATGTCTAGAAGCTTTTCGGGCAAGTAGAGCCGCATGAGTTCTTGTGAGCTTGGAAGTTCCAATGGCGCGACTCATATATGTTTTTCTGTCCCATGAAAAGGGCCCATATTTTCTTCTCCTTAACTGGAGTTTCACCATTTTCTACTTGAGTCACCAAACTACCAACCACAACTCTGCCATTGTTTGGAATTTGGCTAATCTGCGCTATGATCTCACTCACAACGTTTTCAGTATTTTCAGCTACTCTGAAACCTCACTGCTCTTTGGCATCCTTGAACTAATGGGACTACAGTGGAGACTATTGTGAACCGTTCCTTAGACAATCCTTCTGTTAACTGGAACAGAGATTCCAGTAGAGGAAGGCAGTCTTCCAAAATGACCCACTCACGTGTCGTCAAAATTTCACAGTATGAAAATGTCATTATGAGGGCATCTTTGACCAACGCTAGGTGCTCCAGCATCAAAAACGTTGAGTTACACCTGCTGGGCGTCTCCCGTTTCAACATTAACGGTTTTCTGTTCAGCCCTACCAGTTTTTCAGTGGATACCGTACTGTTTTTCAAAAACCTGGTAATTTTTCGATAGTTCCGCATTTCTGTCTCAAGGAGCTTAGCGCTGCTCATTCAGATGGTTGAACACATCTGATGCTACTAAATTAAGTGTGTGAGCAGCACATCCCAAATGAAAACTTTCATTTTCATCCACCATAGCACTTGCGTTATCAGTGATAAGAGAAAACACTTTGTCACCTGTTTCCCATTCAGAAACAATTGTTTTAATGCTCTTGATAATGTTTTCGGAACTGTGCCGATCAGCGATGTGCACAGTAGAACAGCAGGCTGCAGCTCGTACTTTAACAAAATGCACAGTGCGACATATTTGGTTTCAGCCAGTATATTGCTAATAACTTCCTTAATTTCGAGACAACGATTATTTAACAGTTCGTTTATCAGATCGTCCTGGAAGGCAAAGAATACTACGGTTCCAGTGTCATAACCAGTTTATAAATTTGGTATTATCAACCAAAGAAAATGAAAGATAACACTCAGCCACAGTACCCACGAGGGGTTGCCAATCTGTTTAATTTTACAACTAGAGAGTTCTTTTACCTTCATGGTATCAAAAGTCGTCGACTGCTCTGGTATTTTTGTCGACGCTTGGGGAACTACGGTACTTGAACGATTGGAAGGTTGGTTTTCTACTGTTGTGTCAGTCGTAGCACTTCTAAAGACATCAGGCTGCATATTTGACACACCTGCTACATCCGTGAACAGAGAAAGAAGCGGCGCAAGTCGTGGAGCCAGAGAGGGAAGAGATAGACACGCTTCTAGCTGCGGATGGGGCGAGTTGACTGCCCGTTGCATCTTCTGACGAATTATCAAGAGACGCGCTGTTTAAGAACTAATAGCGTTTCCTTTTCAAGTTTTCGATTAGATTATTGGATTAACCGAAAAAACAAATTTCCTTTTTACAGATCGTACAGACCGCAACATCTCTTTCAGCTTTTCTGCGAAATTCCCACGCGACTGAGTGTTTCGGCATTTTGATCTAGAGGGCAAAGAGAAAGATCACTATAACGTGAACACAGTATTAATAAACATGGACGAAAAGCTGAACTAAAAGCTACTGCAAAAGTAGGAACGACAGTATTACTGACGACATGCGATAACAGAGTACAGCCAACAATAATGGTTCAACAGCACCAAAACGATCTAGTGTTTCCGCTAAGAGTTGAATGCACTGATCGTCAGGCGAGTCCAGTTGTTGCTCCCAGTGTGCTAGAGGGGTGCGATTTTGGTTACGCCGTTACAGATTGTTTACAATGTTGCCTTGAGATAGACCTATCTGTGATATCGAAGTTCCGGTGTGTCAATGTGAGTAGTACCTCTCCATACCCGTGAAATACTACACATGCTACTTTTCACAGACGGTGAAATGTAAACAGCATGGTGTGCGTGGATGTAATTTGTACGTATGTATCCAGTGACGTAATTTTCTGTACAAAATATTTATCTTTCACACCCATAAATGGCTGAGTAAGTGTTTACGTGCTAGATTGAAATGATTTTTGATTTGTGGACATCATCGCACATTTTCTGTAAAACGAAATGTAGACTGCCGCTAAAACGAGGCAATGTTCCATTCGTCTTGATATATCTTTAAGGAAGTGGGGCTGCAATACGTACGGGTCTCCCCTGATTGATTGCAGTTTTGAGGACGTCCAGAGGGCTACTGGAGGTATTGTTGTACAAATGTCCAGGGTAAGCCCGTACCTTTTTTCGTGTCTGGGGAAATTGCATTGATTGGAAATAAATAGACTCTAATAGTCCTTGGTTAAAATTCACTAAATTAGGACCGGCCCGTTGGTAGGTTCTTCATTTTAGGCTCTTAAAAACCCAGTGACAAGCACGCTTAGACGCTCGCCTGTACATATACAGGATGTTCAAAAATAATCTTTGCAAGTTTAGTCGCGTATATTTCAGAAACTGGAATAGGCGGAAAGGTGTGGTTTGCGGCTTAATGTTTACAAACACCTGAAACTGTTTTTTTTTTCCTTCTTATTTTTTCCCATGTTAGTTTCTGAGTGGCCAGCCCCAGCAGTTGGCACAGTGGTGGAATGGTTGGTACAGACCTGTTCTGACACCCAGGTCCTGTGAAACCCCATTATACTTTTTTCTTTGGGCGGGACCTGCAGCAACGATGAGCTCGCACATGTTAATGAGGACTTGGTAGGCCGGACATGGAACTGGAATATCGCTTACAACCAAACCTCCAGAAGTCAGACATTCATATCGGTACCAAACGTTGTATGTCGATAGAGTATCAACAAAAACATGGATTTAGTTCGAAGCACAGGAAAAGCGTATCTGTGAGTAACAGTTTTGTAGACCTCACGTGGTTGAGTTGGCAGTTCGGCTCGGCTCGCGCAGTCGTGAGGCGCGGACGTCCACTGCATCCCGCTTGTTGTGGAGCTCGAGCGCGCGTTGTTGACTTGTCGTTGCAAAAAAATGGCTCTGAGCACTATGGGACTTAACATCTGAGGTCATCAGTCCCCTAGAACTTAGAACTACTTAAACCTAACTAATCTAAGGACATCACACACATCCATGCCCGAGGCAGGATTCGAACCTGCGACCGTTGCGGTCGCGCGGTTCTAGACTGAAGCGCCTAGAACCGCTCGGCCACACCGGCTGGCTTTGTCGTTGCAGTTTCCTGTTTTGAGTCCCTCTTACGAGCGAGCCATGGTACACTCTTATCGCCGAACAACGATCAAGATCGCGTTACGACCAAGACATTACGAAATTGAGAACTTTATACCGGATGATCTTCACCTGGATCGGCATGATGTCATTGGCATTCGCTCTTCCATCACTGGGAACGTTGTATATGTCAAAATGCGCACCGAAGAACTGTGTACCGAAATTGTGAGCCGCCACGAGCGAAGCCTCAAGTTTAAGCACCCTGACGGACACACAAAAATGGTTCAAATGGCTCTGAGCACTATGGGACCTAACAGCTATGGTCATCAGTCCCCTAGAACTTAGAACTACTTAAACCTAACTAATCTAAGGACATCACACAACACCCAGTCATCACGAGGCAGAGAAAATCCGCGACCCCGCCGGGAATCGAACCCGGGAACCCGAACGTGGGAAGCGAGAACGCTACCGCACGACCACGAGCTGCGGACGACGGACACACAGGTGATGTAGTGATTGACCACGCAGGTTTCGGCCTGAATACGACCAGGGTTTTCGATCTCTCGTTCAAGGTTCTGCCGGACGTCGTCATGTCGGCTTTAAAGCCGTATGGCAATGTACTCAGTCACCTGCCGAAAAATGGAAAACCTTTGAGACCTACCCTGTACTCAACGGCGTCCGTCAAGTGATAATCGAATTGGTGAAGCATGTGCCGTCTTATGTATGAAGAACAGCCCTAGCTGCGGCCAGGAAGGGCATGTCCGTCAAAACTGTCTCCAGAGCCGGCTTATGCAGACACGACTCAACGACGCCACCTCCGCTGCGCCGTCCACAGTTCTTCCTGTCACATATGCCGCGGTCACCGCATCTACTGCCGATCTTCCGCACGACCCACGGGACCCATCGCAGTTGATGACTACCGTCGTGGAGACTAATCGGACAGTTTTCACATCACTGCAAGCAAAGTCAATGTCGGGAGGAGACACTCTCCTGCGTAGTACCGCTGACCACGACACGGACATGGATCTGACGCCTGGCGTTTTACCTACTTCTGCTTTCCTTCCAGCTGGCAAGGAGGCAATGGATAACATTTCCCATTCCGACACAGAACAGCATGTACGTAAACAAAGGGCCCCACGGAAGCGCCGGAAGCGGCACCGTGCGCTTCAGATGACTGTCTTCAAAGAATGGGGCCACAAGATGACGGCAACATGTCCGATGACACAAAGTCCTTTGACACGCAGATTTCGACGGCAATGTTCCGCCACCTCACCCCAAGACAGCTTCACGTCGTAGTGACGCGGCGGCGCCGACCCTCCCGCAAGCGGCCAGGGTGGCGTCCCTCCTGCTGTGCGAACTCCACCCACGTCAAACCTGTTTCCATCATCACATTTCAATTTTCCTTTTATTCTTCCAACTTATGAAGGTGTCCAAGGGCTTTTGACTCGCCCTGTATTTTATGGTCATTGATACTTATTCTAAATATGGCTGGGCAATACATGTGAAACCGAAAACAGGGAAGGATGTCGCGCAAGCATTTGAAGGTTTGATGCAGATGGGGACGAATCGAATCCCAGGCAACCTTCAAACAGATCATGGGAGCGGTGTGGAATGCATCACTGCTCAACGTTCATCCAACTGAAGGCGAGTATCGTGGAAAATCTGAACGGAACAGTGAAAACTCAAATGTGGATGCGATTCAATCATCGTGGCTCACACAAATGGACCGATATTCTCCCTCAAATAATTGCATTGTATAATCGAACCAAACATCGCACAATAAAAATAAGACCAATCGATATTCGTGATAATAGACTTCTAGATACAGTATACAATCGTGTTAAAATGTTAGATCTGCGCAAACAGCAATGTAGGTGATTTAGTACTTATTTCAAAACACAAGACAACATTTGAGAAGTCATACATGCCAAACTGGTCAACCAAGATATTCACAATTCCCAAAGTGCAGAGAACAAATCCTAGAAACTGTCTCTTAAAGGACAGCAGTTGTACTGAAATTGCACGGCTTTTACACAGAAGAGCTACAGGAGATCGGAACCAGATGTGTGTATCTCGTAGAGAGGGTCATGCGGCGTCGAGGGAATAGAGCGTTAGTTAAATGGCTTGGTTTTCCCGTATCGCAAAACTGCTGGATCGACAGAGTGCGCAGACCCCAACCACCTCAGCAGCATAACATGCGGCAGGGGAGACGCATTAGAGGAGGAGGAGGAGGCGGTATTCTCGACAAACTACCAGTCGAATTACACATTTCATCTACATCTACATCTACATACATACTCCGCAATACACCATACGGTGCGTGGCGGAGGGTACCTCGTACCACAACTAGCATCATCTCCCCCTGTTCCACTCCCAAACAGAACGAGGGAAAAATGACTGCCTATATGCCTCTGTACGAGCCCTAATCTCTCTTATCTTATATTTGTGGTCTTTCCGCGCAGTAAAATTTTACTGCAGTCAGCCTCAAATGCTGGTTCTCTAAATTTCCTCAGTAGCGATTCATGAAAAGAACGCCTCCTTTCCTCCAGAGACTCCCACCCGAGTTCCTGAAGCATTTCCGTAACACTCGCGTGATGATCAAACCTACCAGTAACAAATCTAGCAGCCCGCCTCTGAATTGCTTCTATGTCCTCCCTCAATCCGACCTGATAAGCACCCCACACGCTCGAGCAGTACTCAAGAATAGGTCGTATTAGTGTTTTATAAGCGGTCTCCTTTACAGATGAACCACATCTTCCCAAAATTCTACCAATGAACCGAAGACAACTATCCGCCTTCCCCACAACTGCCATTACATGCTTGTCCCACTTCGTATCACTCTGCAATGTTACGCCCAACTATTTAATCCACGTGACTGTGTCAAGCGCTACACTACTAATGGAGTATTCAAACATTACGGGATACTTTTTCCTATTCACCTGCATTAATTTACATTTATCTATATTTAGAGTTAGCTGCCATTCTTTACACCAATCACAAATCCTGTCCAAGTCATCTTGTACCCTCCTACAGTCACGCAACGACGACACCTTCCCGTACACCACAGCATCATCAGCAAACAGACGCACACTGCTATCCACCCTATCCAAAAGATCATTTATGTAGATAGAAAACGTCAGCGGACCTACCACAATTCCCTGGGGCACTCCAGATCATACCCTCACCTCCGATGAACACTCACTATCGAGGACAACGTACCGGGTTCTATTACTTAAGAAGTCTTCGGGCCACTCACATATTTGGGAACCAATCCCATATGCTCGTACCTTAGGAGTCTGGAGTGGGGCACCGAGTCAAACGCTTTCCGTAAGTCAAGGAATGTGGCATCCGTCTGATACCCTTCATCCATGGTTCGCAAGATATCATGTGAAAAAAGGGCGAGTTGCGTTTCGCAGGAACGATGCTTTTTAAAGCAGTGCTGATGCATGGACAGCAACTTCTATGTCTCAAGGAAATTCATTATATTCAAACTGAGAATATGGTCGAGAATCCTGCAACAAACCGATGTTAAGGATATTGGTCTGTAATTTTGAGGATCCGTCTTTCTACCCTTATATACAGGCGTCACCTGCGCTTTTCTCCAGTCCCTCGGGACTTTACGTTGGGGAAGAGATTCGCGATAAATGCAAGCTAAGTAAGGAGCCAATGCAGTAGAGTACTCTCTGCAAAACCGAATTGGAATCCCATCAGGACCTGGCGATTTATTTATTTTCAACCCATTCAGCTGCTTCACAACCCCAGGGATGTCTATCACTACGTCCTCCGTACGGGAATCTGTACGATACTCAAACGCCGGTACGTTCTTTATAGAACTGCTGTGGACCTGGAACAAAACTTCAAAAACGATTGACACGCGGTGATATAGGAATAAATCTGCTCGACGAAGCGTGTACGGAACACGGCATCGCCGGCCGCGGTGGCCGTGCGGTTCTAGGCGCTCAGTTCGGAACCGCGTGACTGCTGCGGTAGCAGGTTCGAATCCTGCCTCGGGCATGGGTGTGTGTGATGTCCTTAGGTTAGTTAGGTTTAAGTAGTTCTAAGTTCTAGGGGACTGATGACCTCAGATGTTAAGTCCCATAGTGCTCAGAGCCATTTGAACCATTTTTTTGAACACGGCATCGCATACGCAGCAAATAAAGATCGTCACATCGCTGATATAGTTTTAGCTGATAAAGCTCAGGCAATACGTGCGAGAAGGCATGTCGGTATAGGTCAACGCATTGCAACATTTGCAGTTGAAAAAACTATGCTGGTAATGTTAAGTTAGGCTTGGGTGTGAAGAAGTTCAGCCAAGTTATGAGAGCTGCACGTACAGCGCTAAGGAAGAAGATGGCAGCCAAAAGGTGCATGAAAAATTGTATTCTGAGAGCGTTGTATGCAGCTAAAAGGGCCCTGAAGCAGAAAGTGGCGAGAAAAAATGATCGATTTAGCCACCCAGGATACTACCAAAACCCAAGACGTCAGGTGGAATTATTCCTTTCCCCATTCTGTCCTAGCCGGTCTCTCAACGGCGGATTACTGGCTGCGGGTGTTGCGGCTATTGCCAGGACGCTCAAGAATGCACAAAACTCTCAGGAGCAACTGCAGGAGGCACGAAGACATAACCGCATGATGAAGGTAGCAGCCATCGTAAAAGGGCTATACTTGAAAAATACAAGAAAGGACTAGGTATAGTAATAAACAAAAAAAAGCCCCCTACCAGTCCTACCAGACAGGGTGCTTACAAATACAGATTTGCTTAAGTTTGTTAAGAAGAAAGGCAACATTCCGAGATTCCGAGGTGTGCTTATGCGGCATACATTATGGAAGACTATGCGGAAATCAGGAGAATGCGGAATTGTGAATCTGGATGTAGTAGGAGGACCTGGAACTCACTGGATAGCATATATTAAAAAAAGAAATACAAATAACGTCTACTATTTGACTCAATCGGCGACCTGCAACCCCCAGAAGAATTACAAAGGTACTTCACAGGCAGGAGACATGTGTTCTACAATTTTCGACGCCACCAAGACTGTAATACATTTCTGTGTGGTCATCTATGCATCATGTTCCTCCTGACGTTTACGAATGATATACAAGAACGGGTATTCAGCATCCATCCGTTGATGTTAAATGCAATGTCGTACACTGACTTTAAAAGAACGATTGTCTGTATTACACGCGAATTACTTCCCACCAATTGATTTAAGCATTGGAGATTGGAGTATGGCGCTGACTGACATACAACACCATCCCAAATATCACAGAGGCTAACAATAAACTGCATCTGGACATTAATGGTAAAAACGAAATTGTGGAAATTTAATGTGGTGCATACGATACTGACGATTTAAACGAAGTTTTGAAACAGTCTGGAAAAGTGATTGAGCTTCGTGCAAACATCAGTACACTTAAATCTGGAATAAGGGCGTTGAATGCGTCTATTGACTTCAAGCAGAAAGGTTCATTGGGCCGGCTATTGTGTTTCACAAAGAGACAGGTTTTGAAGACGGATCCCAGTAAATTTTCCAAATCTGATCAGACAGTGGATATTCTCCCTGTCAGAACAATCCGTGTTGAGTGTAAAGTTGCAACGACCTCATATCTCAACGATAGATTGTCCATACAGTTTACGGATTCTTCCCATCAGCTGGGACAGGGTATAAGATTGTTGAGACTCTTATCAACGCTATATACCTTCCAGTGACAGTTCAGACACTGAACTATCTAGAGCTGCGTATTGTGGATCAGAATAATCAACTTGCTGACTTTCGTGGTAAGGAAATCATTGTACGACGACAACTAACGCAAGACGGGTGTAAGGTATAAGATCAGCGCACACAGCGCACAGCACAGCACTTCGCTGCAGAACCGCAGGGTGATACACGTGCGAACTACGAGTTTCTTAAATCAGTAGACTTGAAAACTCGCAATGACGTTGTCGTTCAGTATATCTCACCCAGTGAAATATGATGAGCGGATCATACGCCAGGAATACTTCTCGCATATACCTTATGCTTCAACGACAAGAACGACGAAATTAAGATTGTTATCCAGCACCAAGACATTTTAACTCTGCCATGCAAGAGTTTCGAATATTTGGATGGATTATTTAAGAAAAAGGATGGTAGTCACACAGTGGGATTAAAGCTTACATATAATGCTCTAGCATTCCTGTTCCAGGAAATACGATATGAAGTCAGTGGGGTAGAGATTGATCGTACACTTAATGTTGGCGTAGCATGAACCCTTACAACGTATGTCTCATCGTCACCCTCGTATTTGAAGGGTTTAGAAAATGCAGGTTGCTGTGAGCTGAGCAGCAGAAGAGTAACGCCGATTTACTGCATGCACACCTCTAAAAATGCTTATGGGGTACTTCGAGGGCATGCAGAGAATTATTGTGAATGCTAAACAAGAGCTTATCCTGGTACGGAGTGCAGCGTATCAATTGATATATTCAAGGAGCTCAAGAGGAGTATCAGATCATAATCAATAAAATTATATGGAAAATGCCACACATCATTGTGGCAGACGAGGAGCACTTGATGAAACTTCCTGGCAGATTAAAACTGTGTGATGGACCGAGACTCGAACTCGGGACTTTTGCCTTTGGCGGGCAGGTGCTCTACCAACTGAGCTACCCAAGCACGACTGACGCCCCCTCCTCACAGCTTTACTTCTGCCAGTACCTCGTCTACTACCTTCCAAACTTCACAGAATCTCTCCTGCGAACCTTGCAGAACTAGCACTCCTTTCTTCCAGGAGTGCTAGTTCTGCAAGGTTCGCAGGAGAGCTTCTGTGAAGTTTGGAAGGTAGGAGACGAGGTACTGGCGGAATTAAAGCTGTCAAGAGGGGGCATGAGTCGTGCTTGGGTAGCTCAGTTGGTAGAGCACTTGCCCGCGAAAGGCAAAGGTCCCGAGTTCGAGACTAGGTCCGGCACACAGTTTTAATCTGCCAGGAAGTTTCATATCAGCGCACACTCCGCTGTAGAGTGAAAATTTCATTCTAGAGGAGCACTTGATGCTTTTGAAAGTTCTGAGTACCGGTACATATCTGCCATTAACTTTTCGTTCATGGGAGTTTTTGACTACCCGGTGCTACCGACAGTGAGCAGACAAACATGGACTATTAAAACCTCCGTGCAGCTGGAAACACCGAGGTTGATCATACTTGAATTTCAGACCAATACAAGGGGGAATTTAGCAAATGCTTCCACCGTACTTGACAACCATAATTTAACTAATGCCAGAGTCTACTTGAATTCAGAATTCTGTCCGTATGACAATTTACTGCTACAGTGGGATGAGAATGTATACAGTCTAGCATTTGACTTGTATGCAAGGTTCCGTGCTTCTTACTATGAAGGTGCTGAAGAGGAAGAATGTCTACTCAGTCCACGGAAATTCAAGGAACTTGCACCAATCATCGTAATAGATTCTTCTAAGCAGAATGAAATAATTAAATCAGGACCAATAGATGCACGAATCGAATTTGAAACCTCATCAAATTTCCCAGAACACACCACAGCGTATTCTCTAGTTCTACATGACCGTGTGATTAACTATTGCCCACTTACTGGTGTTAAGCAGTGTGCTGTATAAATGACCAAATGCTGTGGCATACCAAAAGCATTTCACAATGACAACTTGGAGTGTGAACGTCGTTGCCGACATTCAAGTGTAGACAATTTATATCTAAACATTTGCACTCATAGCATACACAGAAGATGCTGGTATAATAGAGACATTCTCAGTAAGAACTGCATCACCGAGGCTTCTCAAGGAAGTGAGGTGTGCTAAAACACGGAGGATTGCAAAGTGGCTAACACTTTTCTTTTATGGAGCTCACTGGGACGATCGTGGTATACCTTATAAAAATTGATGACGTCACTTCGTATATTCGATCATCGTGAAGCTATCATCTACGGTAAAGGCGACGAGAAGATGACATGGATGCAGCGAATCTTCAAGTTTGCTTCTATTCAAGACCTTGAATCCAACAGGTGCCCTGCTATCCTTCAGCTCAAGAAGAAGATGTGTAAAAATAATGTTGTGTCAGCTTATGAAAACGTAAAATTGCTTTTAAGTAGGATTGATGAAAATAAATGAATTTTTTTACCTCACATTCGGTGTTTTTCTTTCTTTCTATCTAGCTCCTACTTAGATGGTATGTAGCTTTGCCAAGATTATACATCTGTAGCTTTGTTCAAGCACAGGAGATATAATTTCAGCCATGTTTTCTATATATCTTTGGAAGCGGACACGATCACGCGGCCGGCCGAAGTGGGCGAGCGGTTCTAGGCGCTACAGTCTGGAACCGCGCGACCGCTACGGTCGCAGGTTCGAATCCTGCCTCGGGCATGGATGTGTGTGATGTCCTTAGGTTAGTTAGGTTTTAGTAGTTCTAAGTTCTAGGGGACTGATGACCTCAGAAATTGAGTCCCATAGTGCTCAGAGCCATTTGAACCATTTGAACAATCACGCGCTACCTGTTCCCCAAAACCTATACGTGCAGCACCAAATAGCATGCAATCATTACATGTACTTCGTTTTCCTCCATCTTAAAGGTCACCTCTCTCATTCTTAAAACTAATATATTGTGAATCATGCACAGCCTTCATATACATTTGTAAGGGTAGGGATCTGTGAAATAACAACATAGATGTGTGGTAACGAATAACAGTTTTTTATTCAGACATAAATACTCACAGTAGTAATACAGCTTTACATTCACAAATCTTGTTGTTTTTATTATACACAAAGAAATACTGCTTTTAAATTCACAGTTCTTGTTACTGTTTGAAAATTTTTTATTCACAGTTCTTGGTTTTGCAAATAATAACACTGGTTGAAACTTTTTTTTTACTTTACATTGCAATACTGATAAGAACTATTGCAGAGGTATGGTTTCTTTTACTCTAATACTAGTGAAATTCCACCCAAACAGAACACTTAATTTATACGTTGAACTGGGTGGTTCGAAACAATTTCCATCTCAAGCAGCTGAAATAATTAAACAATACAATGAAGCGGATGGTCCTAAAACGTTCATCCCAAACAGCTGAACTAAAATGAACTCGGTGGAACTCACATTTAAAACTAGTATGACTTGGACAGCTAACGGTAGGTGAAACTTAAAAAACTAATCTGTTTACCATGCACTCACACAATCGCACACGCGCATGAAGGACAAAAGGCAGACATACGCTAGATTATTTTTTCCTTCATTTACAATTTTTTATATATTTTGATGACTTTAGTTCAGTTTTAAATATTTTTATATATATTGCACATTTTTAACGTTTTTTTATAATTTTTTCCCAGGACATACTGCTTATATGTTAATACATACATATTATGCTACTTATTCAAAAAAATAAACGGAATATAATTACACACAGGCATACATACACTACTAGCCATTAAAATTGCTACACCAAGAAGAAATGCAGATGATAAACGGGTACTCATTGGACAAATATGTTATACTAGAACTCACATGTGATTACATTTTCACGCAATTTGGGTGCATAGATCCTGAGAAGTCAGTACCGAGAACAAGCACCTCTGGCCGTAATAACGGCCTTGATACGCCTGGGCATTGAGTCAAACAGAGCTTGGATGGCGTGTACAGGTACAGCTGCCCATGCAGCTTCAACACGATACCGCAGTTCATCAAGTGTAGTGACTGGCGTATTGTGACGAGCAAGTTGCTCGGCCACCATTGACCAGACGTTTTCAATTGGTGAGAGATCTGGAGAATGTTCTGACCAGGGCAGCAGTCGAACATTTTCTGTATCCAGAAAGGCCCGTACAGGACCTGCAACATGCACTCGTGCATTATCCAGCTGAAATGTAACGTCCACTGTTCAAAGTGCCATCAATGCGAACTAGAGGTGACCGAGACGTGTAACCAGTGGCACCCCTTACCATCACGCCGGCTGATACGCCAGTATGGCGATGACGAATACACGCTTCCAATGTGCGTTCACCGCGATGTCGCCAGACATGGACGCGACCATCATGATGCTGTAAACAGAACCTGGATTCATCCGAAAAAATGACGTTTTGTCATTCGTGCAACCAGGTTCGTCGTTGAGTACACCACTGCAGGCGCTCCTGTCTGTGATGCAGCGTCAAGGGTAACCGAAGCCATGGTCTCCGAGCTGATAGTCCATGTTGCTGCAAACGTCGTCGAACGGTTCGTGCAGATGGTTGTTGTCTTGCAAACGTCCCCATCTGTTGCCTCAGGGATCGAGACGTGGCTGCACGATCCGTTACAGCCATGCGGATAAGATGCCTGTCATCTCGACTGCTAGTGATACGAGGCCGTTGGGATCCAGCACGGCGTTCCGTATTACCCTCCTGAGCCCACCGATTCCATATTTTGCTAACAGTCATTGGATCTCGACGAACGGGAGCAGCAATGTCGCGATACGATAAACCGCAATCGCGATAGGCTACAATCCGACATTTATCAAAGTCAGAAACGTGATGGTACGCGTTTCTCCTCCTTACACGAGGCATCACAACAACGTTTCACCAGGCAACGCTGGTCAACTGCTGTTTGTGTATGAGAAATCTGTTGCAAACTTTCCTCATGATAGCACGTCGTAGGAGTCGCCACTTGCGCCAATCTTGTGTGAATGCTCTGAAATGCTAATCATTTGCATATCACAGCATCTTCTTCCTGTCGGTTAAATTTCGCGTCTGTAACACGTCATCTTTGTGGTGTAGCAATTTTTATGGCCAGTAGTGTATTTACACAGACGTCCAGAATCAAACGCTCTCACAAGCGTACACAGAGACAAAATTCATTACTGTAACATCTAATCACTTCATGTGGATCGCAGTTCTTCACCCAAGAGATGAAGCTATCTGTATCCATGTAAAGTAACTTTGGTTCCACGAAATGAGTTTTGGCAAACTAATAGTGGAAGCAGTACATGCAGAGATTGGAGATGCCCAATATACACATACCCAAGTAGATTGATTTCGTAAATTCTACTGAAAGCATCGATATCTCCACAACAACAAAGATCTCATTGATACTAGTGACCCGCTTAAAATTTGTTCTGATGATCCACTTTCTCACACCCAAACGCCCATCCCATTTGGTCTTAATCAAAATACCACGTTCATTTCTTACATTCTGCCTGGTTTTACCGAAAATGGAATTATTGATCAATTTATAAAGATCTTTTACGAAATCGCTAGTCGCACCCGCCCTCTTTCCGGTGTTTAATTCGATATACATTCGGTATACTCCTTCAACCGGGGGGACTGATTGAAGGAAATAGCCCGGATGATTCTACCTAGCTCCATCCCTAAACTGAGACACCGTTGGAGATTACAATAATGTATTACATACCTCTGCTTGTGTCCAACAGTGGTAATCAGTTTAGGGATTGTGCTCCCTAGCGCAACTTGTTTCTCCGGGCATAACGCTAAGTCGCTTGTCATTTCATGCAGACTAACAGGGTGTATGGGGTCTTCCTTCACCACGTACCCTACCTCAGAATTAGCCGCCAGACCCAACATTTTTCGCCTAATCCCTCTGATTCGTTTCTGGGCATCCATTGAAATCCACCAAACAGCACTGGCTGCATCACAGTGTGCCCGTATAAGTTATTCACATCCAAATATAAAATATAACTTGAACCGAGGGATGCGTTGAACCTGCACCCATACGTGGATTTTTAGCCTTGGCGTGCCTATGGACAGACTGGCAGTCCTCCACGGATCCAGTGCTCAAAGAAAAGAAGCATATCAGCATCAGTTAAAAGTTCGATGCTGCGCCTCGTTTTCTTGAACATTGTTTCCGAGGGCAACCCAGGTGTCGTGTAATGAAAGGCGGGTTTCAGAGATTATGTGGCCATACATAGACTCCGGAACTTTTCAAAAGCATCTGCAAACAAGCGTACATTGGTGACCATGTGTAGTCTTGCGTATTCACCCAAATTTGGAATGTTGAATTTCCGCCAGACATTCACGACATGGTTATAATCTGCACAAGTTATGGCAGTGCCTCCGGGAGTTATCGTAAGATCTATGCTGTTCTTCTGGAGAGCTCTATCTTTTAACATGGGCTGGGGGATAGACTTGTGGTCAGTCAGCGATGCGGGTGTCCTGTTGTCCCGCTCTTATAGTAGGGCCTTCTAGCCTACACGGCTCTGCTCTCGGCTTCTGTTCTCGTTTCTCTCCTCGGAACTGCGCCTGTTTCACGGTGGGAAGGTATGACATGCATTTAGACGTTCTTGTGTTAGTCTGTGGTATTCCATTTGCTCACTCGTTGATCATATTACTTTGGTTAAGTTAATGTCAGGATTTATTCGGAGCTATGTGACATATTTCCAGATTTGCTATCATGTCAGGGTTTTCATGGAAGGTGTTGGATTTGCCTGACACCTTACAACGGACGCCAGAGGATATGCGATGGTGCGGGCGCCAGTAATGCTGTAGCTGCGGCCACCTCTTAAGTGAAAATGTGCGGTGCTTTGCCCGGCGGTGCACGTCGCTCAGGTGAGTGTTTGATACATGCCCCCACAATCACTGCTCTAGGTGCATGTGCCACAGCAAGCCGTTGTCGTGGCGGTGTTGGTTGCACCTTTGTAACATCAAATAACGAAAAAAATTAAGTACAATGCTCAAGATTTTTTAAATATCTGCTGTAAAGAAACAGCACAAGCTCTTTGGCTTGCTGGCGACTTCAGCTTTCAGCTGCTGCTGCTCTAATACTAGAACAACAGTCGAAATGTTATAAGCACTTGATACGATTTGAATACTTTAAGAGATGTTTTCTGAACATGTTAACTATCACACACAGAATTTTGAGATGTACTTACATGTTGGTGGCACAACTTCTTCGTCTCGCTAGCGACTTTCAGCTTCCAGCTGGCGTTCTATTTCTGCAACATTTCGGGAATGAATGCTGCAATAGCAAAGAAAAAGGAACTTTTCTAACCACTTTTTACGAAAATGTATCACAATCTCGAAAAATTTGAATACTTCGGCTACGAAATTTTATAACTGTCGCAATTTGAACGCATAACTTTTTTATAAACACTTACATGGCAGTTGACCCAAGTTTGGCCGTTTCCCACCATCACTACCGCTGGCATCACCGCTGGTTAACCGCTTCATATTGCAGAAATCACACGGACACAACTACTCACTGTCAAAGACTGACGATGATTGTGGTAGGGGGTGGGCTTTATATACCTTCAGAATCCACCCTCTATTTTGTAGAGAACGAATGGGAACTCAGAATGCAATACCAACAAGTTATATCCTGCCTTCTTTTAGTTTCAAGGAGGCTTGGTGGAGGTGTTTGAGGAACAGAACATGGTTGAAAACGAGAAAAAATATTCTGAGACAAACATCCTTTGTTTGCTGGCAAGTGAATGGAAAAACGACACATCTGCTACATTTAGAAAAACACCCTTTGTTCATTCTGAGACAGATAGATTATCTGACACGCCCAACGCCAGCTGCATCCCTCGAAATATATGTTGCTCTTTTCGTTAGGACACAGCTGTGGGGGAAGACGCTAACCTTCTAGAACAAATCTATTGCCCATTGTATATGCCCAACAAAGCGCGCTTTGAGAATGGCATTGTATGTTACAGTCATCTGCCGATTTCCAACTGCTAGCTCCCATCCCCCTATGGTATGGAAGCCGTGAGTGGGGTGGGGGGGGGGGGGGCGCAAGTGCAGGTGGTCATCGTGTAGATTGCCGGACACTGAACCTAGCGGCGCATGTAGCAAGGGTTGTGTCATCTAAGGCCTGAGGAGAGCTACAAACGGGCATGGCACGGCGCCCTTTCATCTCAAGCGCCCCAGAGCAGGGCAGACGGAGGTAGGCGGGTCTGGACAGGACAGCGAGGCATGGCAGCTGCAGCAGGCGTCATGAATATTGTCGGGTATAGGATGAGAGGAGCCCCCCGAGGTCACACGGGGCGACATGGTGCAGAAGGCGGGGAAGGGATAAATCCTGGCACACCACTATTGCACTTGTGCCCGGCATGCAGCACGGTGTATCTTAATGACTTTGTGATCTCAGTATACGAAGCGATGGGAAGTTAAACAAGAGTATCCCTGTCCTATAAAATGCAAATTATGTCCTTTTCAGAGCATAATTCACCGATTTCCCAGCTTTTGAATTTTTTCCCGATTTCTATCACCTATTCTAGTTTTATAAACGATTTCCATCCCCAATTTCCGTTAATATTACGTCCTCTAAATTGAAAATTGAACTGTACAGCAAAACTTTGGAATTGCCACCAAAATTCGAAATTCCCGCCAATAGGGTAGGTGGGGGAGAGGTAGGGAGAGGGGGGGGGATGGGGGAGGGAGCGGGGACCCACGTGCGAGCTGAGGAAAACACATGACGTCATCTCGGGGGAGGTGGGGGTGGGCATGGTTGGGGTTAATTAATTCATCAATTTAATTAATTTGCATATCAATTTGATATCATAACTGAGACCATGCCCTTCTCAGCCTCCTACTTACCGTAACGAAAATGAAACCCACATTATTTTGCTCCCTGTTACACCAATACTGTAGTACCAAAATGCCCACCATTCGATTCGACACATGCTTCATTATGGCGAACCCAGTTTCGCCGCACTCGTTCACACACACGCACATTTGTCTTTATGGTGTTGGCAGCATCGAAAATCCTCTTTATATGTTCGTGCACATTATTTACTTCCTGAGCATAAACAAATTCCTTCATATGGCTCCAAAAGTAAAAGCCCAGTGGATTTAAATCAGGATTGCGTGCTGACCATCGACATGGACGAGAATGTCCTATCCATTGTCCGAGAAATTGTGGAGGAACCATATATTATGACGTTTGGCTAACGGGATATTTTCTAATACAGTTGGTAGCTATGTTTCCGCTAGAAAGATTCGGTAATTGTCACCAGTCAGTCGTGCAGATAAAACGTAAGGCCCAATACTATAATCATTGATTATACCTGCCCATACATTTACTGAAAAGCGGCGCTGAAAATTTGCTGCTGGTACTTGGCGCAGATTGTGTCCACTGCACGTGTGCATGTTATGGAAATTGGTTATTCCGTCTCCAGTGAAATACGCTTCATCTGTGACGAATATTTTGCTTACCAAATCAAGCTGCCCACTTTAACAAGAATCGCTCTGAGTATTCTCGTCGCGGAAGAAAATCTTGCTCTTCCAACGCTTGTGCGCGTTGAATGTCGTAAGGCTATAGCCGCTCCTCTTTCAAAGAGCGATGAACGACAGTGTGCGATACACCCAGTTGGCGGACGATGCTTCTATTATTCTGGGTAGGATCTTCGTGGATGCGGTCCAGAATATGTTCCTCAGCACGTCCAGCTTGTGCGGCAATTCTCCGAGAGGACCATCACACCACCCGGAAGATCACAGTTTGACCCCTTTCAAACACGCTCATTTGATGATGATGATGATGTTTGGTTCGTAGAGCGCTCAACTGCGCGCGCATACAATGTCCCAACTTTTTCACAGTCCAATTTTGTTCACAGTCCAATCTATTCACTATCACGAATGATGATGAAATGATGAGGACAACATAAACACCCAGTCTCCAGGTAGAGAAAATCCAGAACATGGCTGGGAATCGAACCCGGGACCCCGTGATCCAGAGGTAGCAACGCTAACCACTAAACTATGAGCTGCGGACTCGCGTATTTGGCTGCAGGAAGCACGAGTTCATCTCTGTGGCATGGTTGCATGCTTGCTTCATACGTTTGCACCATACCGAGTCTTCTGGCTGTGAGCATTCTGTAGGGTAGACATAGATGGCGCGCTGGTAGCTATGCCACTACGCTATCTGTCGGCGGACGACATTGAAACCATTATCAGTACATCTACTGTCCCACAGATGGCTCATGTCGTCATCAGATCAAAATCTTCGTCATCTTTCCAGGTGTACTACTTTTTCAGGCTGTATGTTACGCACTCGTCATTAGAGGAGGGAGCTGTACGTAGAGGATAGTGTTCCTAGAAACATGTTCTTTGGTTGGTGTTTAGAGCAGCATTTATAAATATTTCGAGTTCTACATATTTAACTGCTATATAATTTATGAAAGCTATTTGGAATATATTGTTAATACTTCAGTTACAGGTTGATATGGCAAGTAAAATTCTACATATTTTCAAAACTAGTTATGAAATATATGGGTGGTGAAACCATACGTCGTCCGTCGTGCACCGCCTTGTACCTTGAAACAGAAAAAGGTCTTTTGCCGTGGAACATGTGATATTTGCAAATTAACTGAGGCTTTGTTAACGTTTAAACCATTTTACCTGTCTTGAAAACGGAAACTTCTGTTAGTTTCCAGTAGTTTCTCTTTGAAAATGTATTTAACGTATTACCGGTTTTTGATAAAGATCCGGTTAATTTGGCTTCACATACTGATTAATGGACTATATCAGAGTAATTATGTAACAGGCAGACGACTAAATACAATACTGACACAATTTTCTCGATTACAACGCTTTTAAATTTCAATAGAATAGTTAGTTCTAGTTACAAGACCATATGGCACATTGTAACATGTTTCCATATTAGGAAAAACCTTAATTTCCAAAGTAACTTAAGTAATTTCAGAAAAAGGCTGCAGCACATGAAAAGGGAATACCATCTTTTAAAAATTGACAAAAAAAAATATTAAACTTCTATTACAGGGCTAGCTAGAGGCAAAATTCAGAAAAGTGTTCCAAAGTACAATACTCTCCCCTACTATACACAATAAATTATGTACACAAACCCTCAATGTGACTCAGTCTATACAGGGTGGTCCATTGATAGTGACGGGGCCAAATATCTCACGAAATAAGCAACAAACGAAAAAACTACAAAGAACGAAACTTCTCTAGCTTCAAGGGGGAAACCAGATGGCGCTATGGTTGGCCCGCTAGATGGCGCTGCCGTAGGTCAAACGGATATCAACTGCGTTTTTTTTTTAAATAGGTACCTCCATTTTTTATTACACATTCGTGTAGTACGCAAATAAATATGAATCTTTTAGTTGGACCACTTTTTTCGCTTTGTAATAGATGGCACTGTAATAGTCACAAACGTACAAGTACGTGGTATCACGTAACATTCCGCCAGTGCGGACGGTATTTGCTTCGCGATACATTAGCCGTGTTAAAATGGACCGTTTACCAACTGCGGTATAGGTCGATATCGTGCTGATGTATGCCTATTGTGATCAAAATGCCCAACGGGCGTGTGCTATGTATGCTACTCGGTATCCTGGACGACATCATCCAAGTGTCCGCACCGTTCGCCGGATAGTTACGTTATTTAAGGAAACGGGAAGTGTTCAGCCACTTGTGAAACGACCACCACGACCTGCAACAAATGATGATGCCCAAGTAGGTGTTTAAGCTGCTGTTGCGGCTAATCCGCACATCAGTAGCAGACAAATAGCGCGAGAATAGGCAATCTCAAAAACGTCGATGTTGAGAATGCTACATCAACATCGATTGCACCCGTACCATATTTCTATGCACCAGGAATTGCATGGCAACGACTTTGAACGTCGTGTACAGTTCTGCCACTGGGCACAAGAGAAAGTACGGGACGATGACAGATTTTTTGCACGCGTTCTACTTAGCGACGAAGCGTCATTCACCAACAGCGGTAACGTAAACCGGCATAATATGCACTATTGGGCAACGGAAAATCCACGATGGCTGCGACAAGTAGAACATCAGTAACCTTGGCGGGTTAATGTATGGTGCGGCATTATGGGAGGAAGGATAATTGGTCCCCATTTTGTCGATGGTAATCTAAATAGTGCAATGTATGCTGATTTCCTACGTAATGTTCTACCGATGTTACTACAAGATGTTTCACTGCATGACAGAATGGTGATGTACTTCCAACATGATGGATGTCCGGCACATAGCTCGCGTGCGGTTGAAGCGGTATTGAATAGCATATTTCATGACAGGTGGGTTGGTCGTCAAAGCACCATACCATGGCCCGCACGTTCACCGGATCTGACATCCCCGGATTTCTTTCTGTGGGGAAAGTTGAAGGATATTTCCTATCGTGATCCACCGACAACGCCTGACAACATGCGTCAGCGCATTGTCAATGCATGTGCGAACATTACGGAAGGCGAACTACTCGCTGTTGAGAGGAGTGTCGTCACACGTATTGCTAAATGCATTGAGGTTGACGGACATTATTTTGAGCATTTATTGCATTAATGTGGTATTTACAGGTAATCACGCTGTAACATGATGCCGCGCGACTGCTACGGTCGCAGGTTCGAATCCTGCCTCGGGCATGGATGTGTGTGATGTCCTTAGGTTAGTTAGGTTTAAGTAGTTCCAAGTTCTAGGGGACTGATGACCACAGATGTTAAGTCCCATAGTGCTCAGAGCTCAGAGCTGTAACATCATGCGTTCTCAGAAATGATAAGTTCACAAAGGTACATGTATCACATTGGCACAACCGAAATAAAATGTTCAAACGTACCTACGTTCTGTATTTTAATTTAAAAAACCTATCTGTTACCAGCTGTTCGTTTAAAATTGTGAGCCATGTGTTTGTGAGTACTACAGCGCGATCTATCACGAAGCCAAAAAAGTGGTCCAACCAAAACATTCATATTTCTTTACCTACTACACGAATATGTAATAAAAAATGGGGGTTCCTATTTAAAAAACGCAGTTGATATCCGTTTGACCTATGGCAGCGCCATCTAGCAGGCCAACCATAGCGCCATCTGGTTTCCCCCTTCAAACTATACAAGTGCGTTCTTCGTAGTATTTTCGTTTGACGCTTAATTCGTGAGATATTTTGCCCGGTCACGATCAATGGACCACCCTGTATATTAGTGAAAACTGAGTCAAAATCGCTATAGTAGTTCCTGAGAACAGCCACAACATACAGACAGAAAAACGTGGCGGAGGACTTTAATTTATAACTTGTACAGACGCAAGTGAATACTTAATCGAAATTATGTAATGAATTCTAAATGCCATGAAAATGCGTTACACATGTTTTTGATGTGTAAAAAATATTGACTCATCTACATACAATGATAATCGGTATTCAGGGGCATCTAAATTGAGATAGGAAAAGCAGGGGGATGTTCCTGTTTAACAGAAAGACGTAAAGGCGCCAAAGGAAAAGGAAGAAGGCAGTAGCTGTGTGTGCCCCAACCAAGAACAACGCAACCTGACAGAGGCTAGCGTAGAATGAACTTGCCTGGCGTAAGCAGCTGGATGAAACAGCCTTGGCTGGTCGTTATTTCTAAATCTGCAAGTACACCAGAAACCACGGTACAGTGTATCGCGGAGTATACTTCACACCAATATCACCGAATTTCTATCATATTCCACGCCCGTATTGAGCGAGAGGGAAATGAGTGTCCATATGACTTTGCACCTGCACTACTCTCGCTTAACTTACTCTCAACACCACTACGCGAGGTATACGATGGTTGGTGCATAACGGTCCTTCTTCGAATACCAGTTCTCTAAATTCATCCAACAGGGTTGGACCTGAGTTGTCTTTCTACCGACGATTCCCTTTATTTCCCCTAACATTCCTGTTATTTTCCTATAGGCTACATTACACTGTTACGATCCTATCAGACCATTTCTTATTTGTTCAATGTGCGTTGTTGTGCCATGGTAAGGTCTCCAAACACTGGAACAATGCTCCAGAATTGGTCGCACTAGCGTCTTGTGTATGGTTTCCCAACTGGTGCACACTGGACTCGCATTCGGGAGGACGACGGTTCAATCCCGCGTCTGGCCACATTGATTTACACTACTGGCCATTAAAATTGCTACACCACGAAGACGACGTGCTACAGACGCGAAATTTAACCGATAGGAAGAAGATGCTGTGATATGCAAATGATTAGCTTTTCGGAGCATTCACACAAGGTTGGCGCCGGTGGCGACACCTACAACGTGCTGACATGAGGAAAGTTTCCAACCGTTTTGTCATACACAAACAACAGTTCATCAGCGTTTCCTGGTGAAACGTTGTTGTGATGCCTCGTGTAAGGAGGGGAAATGCGTACCATCACGTTTCCGACTTTGATAAAGGTCGGATTGTAGCCTATCGCCATTGCGGTTTATCGTATCGCGACATTGCTGCTCGCGTTGGTCGAGATCAAATTACTGTTAGCAGAATATGGAATCGGTGGGTTCAGGAGGGTAATACGGAACGCCGTGCTGGATCCCAACGACCTCGTATCACTAACAGTCGAGATGACAGGCATCTTATCCGCATGGCTGTAACGGATCGTGCAGCCACGTCTCGATACCTGCGTCAACAGATGGGGACGTTTGCAAGACAACAACCATCTGCACGAACAGTTCGACGACGTTTGCAGCAGCGTGGACTATCAGCTCGGAGACCATGGCTTCGGTTACCCTTGACGCTGCATCACAGACAGGAGCGCCTGCAGTGGTGTACTCAACGACGAACCTGGTTGCACGAATGACAAAATGTCATTTTTTCGGATGAATCCAGGTTCTGTTTACAGCATCATGATGGTCGCGTCCATGTTTGGCGACATCGCGGTGAACGCGCATTGGAAGCGTGTATTCGTCATCGCCATACTGGCGTATCAGCCGGCGTGATGGTAAGGGGTGCCACTGGTTACACGTCTCGGTCACCTCTACTTCGCATTGATGGCACTTTGAACAGTGGACGTTACATTTCAGATGTGTTACGACCCGTGGTTCTACCCTTCGTTCGATCCCTGTGAAACCCACATTTCAGCTGGATAATGCACGAGCGCATGTTGCAGGTCCTGTACGGGCATTTCTGGATACAGAAAATGTTCGACTGCTGCCCTGGCCAGCACATTCTCCGGATCTCTCACCAATTGAAAACGTCTGGTCAATGGTGGCCGAGCAACTTGCTCGTAACAATACGCCAGTCACTACTCTTGATGAACTGCGGTATCGTGTTGAAGCTGCATGGGCAGCTGTAAATGTACACGCCATCCAAGCTCTGTTTGACTCAATGCCCAGGTGTATCAAGGCCGTTATTACGGCCAGAGGTGGTTGTTCTCGGTACTGATTTCTCAGGATCTATGCACCCAAATTGCGTGAAAATGTAATCACATGTCAGTTGTAGTATAATATATTTGTCCCATGAATACGCGTTTATCATCTGCATTTCTTCTTGGTGTAGCAATTTTAATGGCCAGTAGGGTATCATTTTCCATGCCCGTATTGAGCGAGAGGGAAATGAGTCTCCATATTTCTCTACACCTGCCCTAATCTCGCTTAACTTATTCTCAACACCACTACGCGAGATATACGATGGTTGGTGCATAACGGTCCTTTTTCGAATACCAGTTCTCTAAATTCATCCAACAGGGTTGGAACTGCATTGTCTTTCTACCAACGATTAGCTTTATTTCCCCCAGCATTCCTGTCATTTTCCTATAGGCTACACCACACTGTTACGATCCTATCAGACCATTTCTTATTTGTTCGATGTGCGTTGTTGTGCCATGGTAAGGTCTCCAAACACTGGAACAATGTTCTAGAATTGGTCGCACTAGCGTCTTGTGTGCGGTTTCCCAACTGGTGCTCACTGGATTCGCATTCGGGAGGACGACGGTTCAATCCCGCGTCCGTCCACATTGATTGAGGGTTTCCGTGATTTCCCTAAATCGCTTCAGTCAAATGCCGGCATGGTTCCTTTTGTCGGACAACGGCCGCCTTCCTTCCCTAATCCGATGAGACCGATGATCTCGTTGTTTGGTCTCTCCACCAAATCAATCCAACCGAACTGGTGCACTGCAACTTCCGAAACCTTCCAAGTAAATTTAAGTCTTCCATTCGCCCTCCCTGAAGCTTATTTTACGTGATCGTCCCATTTCATATGTCTTCTTAGGCCGTGTCCTACGTTAAGTGGCAGAAGCGGTCGACAGCTTTAGATGACAAAACACAGAAGCATGTGTAGTAACGGAAGTGTCCTAGGCGAGTGACGTCCACAGCGATGCCTGTCCTCTGCTACAACCTGCGACGTCGGTATTCAAACGTGTTTGAATCTTGTCGCTGCAGCACGCGCGACACTGAGAGTGGCATCTACGAGTTTTCTCGGCAAAGTACTGGAGCAGACGAGCCGGCTGCTATGAAATACTAATCATCCAATTTTAAGAAAACTATAACGTGATATTTTCGATCGATGAAGGGCTGAATTTATTTTCCTTATTCGTCATAGTTACTGAGCTACACGAAACTAAATAAATGACTATGAAATTTTTAAGAGCTTGCAGAGGTAAAATCGCATTGCATATAGTTCACTTTAGGTCATTCATTAATGGCTATGAAATGTAGCCAACATATCGAAGCTATATTTAAAGTTGAGAGCGGAATGACATCTATTATCATTCTCGAGATATTGGCTTTTATATCCGCGGATGGCACCCGAATCGTTTTCTGCGCATCGGGAATCAAGTGGTCGTAAAAATCGGAATGTTTCAGAAACGGTTCAAGATATTGAAACGAGGTTTTTTGGAAATGACAACTCGCAAAAAGGACGTATTTTGTCTTATTATTAACGCTCCAAAGTTTCCGTCAAATGTCTGAGCGGAGCGAAAACACGACTCCCTATAAATTACACAATGAGTTTTTGTCAGAATTTTCATAGTCAAATAACGAGTGAGGAACGGGGAAATGCCGTATAAAAGTGAACAGCGTGAGATCCAGTATTTCAAGACAATATTTAATTGCTTGAAGGTAATCAGGGTAACTAAGGAAAACTTAATTACTGGTTTGAGGAAAAATTTAAATATTTCACCAATAGCTGCTGCTAGCTACGTAAATGAAGTGTCAAAAAGTTCATCTCTTCAAGGCCTAGTTATCTTGTGCATAAGAAGATACATCGCTGTGATATTTAACTGTCAAAAAGGCTTCCTTCGAATCAAGTACCAACATTAAGAATTTCGAGAACAGAAGATGCTAGGGAGGCAAATGAAGTGTCAATAAGATCATACTTTCTGTATTAAAAAAAAAAAAAAAATGGTTTCAATGGCTCTGAGCACTATGGGACTTAACTTCTAAGGTCATCAGTCCCCTAGAATTTAGAACTACTTAAACCTAACTAACTTAAAGACATTACACACATCCATGCCCGAGGCATGATTCGAACCTGTGGCCGTAGCTGTCGCGCGGTTCCAGACTGTAGCGCCTAGAACCGCTCGGCCACCCAACCGTCTTTCTGTATAAAACTTGAAAATAAGCAACTGAAAGTAATCTGCGAAATATTTTGTGAAATGATTTGTCTAAAAGAAATAAAATCGATCAGAGAAATACGTGCTGTGCCTTTGAATGATGCTTGAAATCATGTACAGAAAATGAAGAGCATCAAAAGTTTCTCTAAAACGTTTTGTTTCTTGCTTTTAGACAAATCATTTCACAAAACGTTTTACTTTCTTTTCAAAAATGTTGCATGCTTTACTTGTGCAGACTATTTAGATTAATTTAAACGCTTGTCTTAACACTGATTGCTGATGAATTACGTTCTAAACAATCGAATATCAGTAAAATTTCACGGTTGTTCATTGTGTTTTATAAGTAATTTAATGTGTGTGACACTCTGGCATAGGTGCGTATACACTTAAGGATCATGTACTTCGGCAAGACATTAAAAATATGCTTTGAGATGCAGTGGAAACGGTGTAGATAAAACTTGGTACATAGAACTGGTAGCAGTAGGCCTACTGTAACTTAGTCGGTTAAAATGTAAAAAGTAGCCAGTGTCGAATAGTACCAAACAACTTTCATGATTACAAAACTAAGATGCTACCACTACATCCAATATGCAGTATATTAAAAAGAAAATATTAGAACTTGAGAACGCAGCCAGTGAAAGTAGAATAGACTGTATTTGTGTTCAAGAACATTGGTGCAAGAGTTATGAATTAGTAAATATTAGTGTTTCCCCATATAATTTATACAGTCACTATTGCTGCGTCATTAAGCAAAAACTTTACCAAACATGAGAAATTAACAGCTTCAAAAGTAGACAGTGGTATGGTGTTAGCTACCACAAATGAAAAAGAAATATTAAAGGTGATAAAGAGTTTAAAACCAAAAATGTGTGCAGATGTAGATGATTTGCCTGTGTCGCTAACTAAAAAAGTTGCCCAACAAATTATAAAGCCCCTGGAACATTTTACAATTTGTCATTCAGTGAAGGGGTGTTTCCACAGAGGTTGAAAATCTCTACGGTTAGACCTCTGTTTAAAAAAGGAGATCCATATAAAGTAGAAAATTACAGACCAATTTCCCTTCTCCAGTCATTTTCCAAAATTTTAGAGACATTAATGAAAATCAGCTCATAAATTACTTAGATGCATACAAACTTCTGAACTGCAGTCAACATGGCTTCCGTTCAGACCACAGCACAGAACCAGCTATCCGTGCCTATAATGAATAGTTTGTCAGGAATCTTGACAGTAAAAAATGTGTAGTGTGAATCAACTTAGATCTATCGAAAGCCTTCGATACAGTAAATCACCAAATTTTGTTAAACAAGATGGAGGCAGTAGGTGTAAGAGGAGTTGTGTGGAAATGCTTTGAAGTTGTGTGGAAATGCTTTGAGTCTTACCTTCAAGACAGAAGTCAGGTTGTAGAAATCATCTCAGGTCATAATAACCAGAAAATCAAGTGGGTTTCAGATGCAAAAAAAAAAAATAAAAAAATGTGCAAATAGGCATCCCGCGGGCAGTGTTCTTGGTCCCTTATTATTCTTGTTTTATATAAATCACATAAAGAATTGCTGCCAAAATTATGTTGTTCGCAGATGACACGAGCATAATTGTAAGTGAAGACAAAGAAATCACTATTCACCACAACGAAGTCCTGAAATGTAAACAACAATTGTTTGATGCAAACGAGTTAACATATAAGTAAAACAAACTATACACAGTATGCTAAAACAACCCAAGGAAATGACCTCCAGTTAAAATTGAGTGACAAAGAGATAAAGTATGTGCAATCCACAAAGTTTCTGGGCATGCACATTGATAAAAACTTAAGCTGGAAAGACCATATCATATCTACAGTATGCAGCATAGAGTGTGCTAGATTAGTGTATTTTGCTTACTTTCAGTCTGTTGTGTCTTATGGTATAGAATTCTGTGGTAAAACTAAATGACTATTAATAGATACCTTCCAACTACAGAAAAGAGCTATTCGAATTATAACACGCAATTCTCAAATAACTCACTGAGGCCCCTCTTCAAACAATTACAAATACTCGAAATATCAGTGCGTCCCGTAGAACCCTTAATTTTACTTTTTGAGTAGATGGTGGCTATTGTTTTGCTTTTAAGAGTAAGGGAGCCTCCCTGGTGCTCCTGCGTTGTGAGCTAATCACCAGTACTCGTCTCCACACTGCTCTCCTTTTATGACTGTGTACTGGGCATTTTCTCCACTCAAAACTTGAAACAATTTCATTACAAATATAAGAAAAACTTCCCTCAGACACAGTATCTGGAAACAAGAAAACTGTTTTTCTTCTCTGGTGGCCACAACGTCCTTTGTTTCCTTAGATGAGATGACTGCTGCAAAGCGTTGCTTAGCGACACTTACATTATTCTTGTTGTGTTGAGATGTCGTCGATGCGGTGCGATGGAGACGACGTCAGGCGACGAACAGCGCACCCTCACATCTGCCTTCGAGGTAATTCATAATGTTCGAACGCAGTATATGTTCCAAAACCCTACTGCAAATCGACGTTATTGACATGGGCCTGTAATTCAGCGGATTACTCCTATTTCCCTATTTGGGTATTGGCGTCATTTGAGCAATTTTCTAGTTTTCAGGTACGGAACTTTCTGTGAGCGAGCGGTTGTATATAACTGCTAAATATGGAGCTATTGTATCAACATATTCTGAAAGGAATCTAACTGGTATACAATCTGGACCGGAGGCCTTGCCTTCACCGTTGTTAACGCGCAGTGAAAGTATTGATTGCGTCTTGCTACTGGTGTGCTTTATGTATGACCAGAATCTCTTTGGGTTTTCTGCCAGATTCCGAGACAGTATTTCGTTGTGGAAATTATTAAAAGCATCTCGCATTGAAGTACGCGCTATATTTAGAACTTCTGCAGAACTTTGCCAATCTTGGGGATTTTGCGTTCTTTTAAATTTGGTATGCTTTTTTTCGTTGCTTCTGCACCAGCGATCTGAGCCGTTTTGTGTACCATGTGGGATCAGTACCATCACTTATTAATTTATGTGGTATATAAATCTCAGTTGCAGTCTATACTGCCGCGCAGTCAAGGGCGTCTTGTCACGGTTCGCGCGGCTCACCCCGTCGGAGGTCCGAGTCCTCCCTCAGGCATGAGTGTGTGTGTTGTGCTTAGCGTAAGTTTAAGTTAGATTAAGTAATGCGTAAGCTTCGGGACCTATGACCTCAGCAGTTTGGTCCCATAAGACCTTACCACAAATTTCTAAAAAAATTATTCCGTCGATGTTGTCTCTTTGAAATCATTCCACATATTTTCTACGCTTGCGTGATCAGATCGGAAGGAGTGGAGACTGTATCTTAAAAAGGCATTAAGAGCATTTTATCAGCTTTTTTAAATAGATGTACTTTGCGTTTCTTTTTTTAGTTAAAAGGTGTTAGGTATTTAGCCTAGCAGCAACGGCCTTGTGGTCGCTAATCCCTGTATTCGTCATAATACTCCCTATCTGTCCAGGATTACTTTTTGCTAAGACGTCAAGTATGCTTTCGCAATCATTTACGCTTCGAGTGGGCTCATAAACTAAGTGCTCAAAATAATTTTCTGAGAAAGCATTCAGTACAATTTCGGATGACGTTTTATGCCTGCCGCCGGCTTTAAGCGTATAATTTTTCCAGCATATCGAGGGTAGATTGAAGTCACCACCGACTATAATTGTATGACTGGGGTACCTATTTAAAATGAGACTCAAGTTTTCTTCGAACTGTTCAGCAACTATATCTTCTGAGTCGGAGGTCGGTAAAACGACCCAATTAATAGTTTAGTCTGATTGTCAAGTATAACCTCTACCCATAATATTTCACAGGAATTATCTACTTCAATTTCACTACAAGGTGAACTGCTTCTGACAGCAATAAATACTCCACCACCAACTATGTTTAATCTATCCTTTCTGAACACTGTTAGATCGTTTGACAAAATTTCGGCTGAACTCATTTCCAGCTTTAGCCAGCTTTCTGTACCTATAACTATTTAAGCTTCAGTGCTTTCTATTAGGGATTGGAGCTCTGGTTATTTCCCAACACAGCTATTTGAGCAAGGTGAGAATGGAAATCTATTGACTCGTAACTGTTGCACTGAAAGTATCACATGCCTACACAATGACTCTTTACTGCACTGCACCCGACATTATCACTGCAAGATGAATGGTGAATGACGAGAGACTGTCGACCACGTTCAAACATAGCAGCAGATGAGCACTACATTGTGCAATAAGCAAGAAGGGAACCACGTCAATCAGCGGGTGCAATTACAAAACATGACCGAAACGCAAGCAAACTGACGCTCCACAGTGGCATGGCGACTACGTATGGGTGGTCTCTTTGCTCTAAGACCAATACGTTGTGTTTCGTTGACACCCACACATCGGTAGTCTTTTGCCATGGTGCCAAGAGCATAGGAGCAGTACCAACGAGGAGTGGGGTCGTGTGTTCTTCTTGTATAAGAGCAGATTCAGTCTTTATAGTTGTTCTGGACGTATCCTCACACAGCGAGACCTGGGAGCATATAATGTGCACAGGAACATTGTCGAACATGATCGTTTTGGTAGTTCAGGTGTTATGGTGTAGGGAGGTATAGTGTTACATGGGCGCACTGACCTCCAAATCTATGAAAACGCTGCTCTCACAGACCAACCCTACTGTTAAGCTGGAATCCTTCCTTATGAGGCTCTTTTCGTGATTGCATTCGGTCCTGGTTCCATTTTTATGGATGACAGTGAAAGACCACATCGAACTGCGCACGTGGAGAAACTGTAGGAACGAGAGTATATTCAGCGAATGGATTGGCCTGCCCGCTCCCTCGACTTAAATCCCATCGATTACATATAGGATGTGTTGGGGAGATGTATTGCAGCACGTCCACATGTTCCAACGACCATTCACTGGATGCAACCACGCTTTTGGAGGAATGGAACGCCCTTCTACAATAACACCTTACCAGATTTGTGGCCAGCATGGGAGCAGATGGTACAGCATGCACTGGTGGTCACACATCCTATTAAGAACCATGTCTCGCCTTTTGTAATGTCCAAGGGCCATTATGAATCGCGGTGACATCAGTGCAATTATTTTCCTTGAATGAAATAGTCATTTCTATTTGTCTCATTGCGTATTCCTTTCATTTACCTTCTGTACTATGAGGGGGAGTTGGAAAATAAGTTGCCAGCAGGAGTGGTCGAGCAGTTCTAGGCGCTACAGTCTGGAACCGCACGACCGCTACGGTCGCAGGTTCGAATCCTGCCTCGGGCATGGGTGTGTGTGATGTCCTTAGGTTAGTTAGGTTTAAGTAGTTCTAAGTTCTAGGGGACTGATGAGCTCAGAAGTTAAGTCCCATAGTGCTCAGAGCCATTTGAACCATTTTTTGAACTGCTCGTGCGTTACCATGAATCTGGCAATGACCTTCTGTTTAGGATTGTGACGGGCGAGGAAACGTGTGTCCACCATTACACGCCCGAATCGAAGGCCGCATCCATGGAGTGGAAACATCCGTCATCACCTTTCCGAAAGAAGTTCAAAAGCACTCTGTTTGCATGTAAAGTGCTACTCGCCGTTTCCTGGGACGCTAAAGGAGTTTTACTGCTGGACTTTCTGGAGGATGCAACCATCAAAGCTGCGCGGTACTGTGCCACTCTGTCGAAATTGAAAGAGTTGATTCTAAAAAAGCGGCCTGGTCTTCTCAGATCTGGCGTTCTGCTGTTGGATGACAATGCGACACTACACACGGCGACGGCAACGCAAAACCATATTGCAACTCTTGGTTGGGAGCGCCTATACCATCCGCCTTACAGTCCGGATCTCGCACCAAGTGACTTCCATCTGTTTTCTGCTTTGAAGAAGACTCTCAGCGGAAGGTGCTTTGGCAGCATTGCTGACGTCAAACGAGGCGTTCAACGCTTCTTCCGTATGCAACGCCCTGATTTTTTCCTGGAAGGCTGTTTGAAACCTATAAAGCGGTATGACAAATGTCTCAAAGTACTTGGAATTTATGTAGAAAAATAAAGATATGTCTTATCTTTAATCTCTCTTTCTCTTTTTTTTCCTTTCACACACAACTCTGACCACAGTCGACAGGGGAAACTTATTTTCCAACTCCCCCATGTACATTGCAGTAGTTCTTTCTAAGCATGGTCAAAGTTGCGAAAGTTATTTTCGTCCTTAAGTTTTACACACCAGTTGTACTAGAGGCTCTGTTGCAATAAAAGAGAAAATTTTTACTAGCAGTACAATTCTTTTTCTAGTCTTGAACAATGCGCGGGGTAGCATGAGTATTCTTAGCGCGTGAAAGTCAGCCGTGCAGTGCTTGCGCTATAGGGTACGAGGTGGGCGTTGGCTGCAACCTGTTCTGACTCAACCAAGTTCCAAGATAAACTACATTCACTCGATATGCTGACAGATGTTGGTGCCGGGTAAATGTTGACACGTTTTTATATTTCGAAGATACTCAGGATCTCCATAACGTGCTATGATATTAATTATTGCGACAACGACAGTGCCAGAGAACATGAAGTGCAATCTCTAAATGGTGATTAGTTATTGGTTCAAATGGCTCTAAGCACTATGGGATTTAGCATCTGAGGTCATCAGTCCCCTAGACTTAGAACTACTTAAGCCTAACTATTCTAAGGACATCACGCACATTCATGCCCGAGGCAGGATTCGAACCTGCGACCGTAGCAGGAGCGCGGTTCCGAACTGAAGCGCCTAGAACCGCTCGGCCACAGCGGCCGGCGATTAGTTATTAAAATAAATTACAGAAGTGAACGATAAGCTACACAACTCGCTGTCAGCCCATAAATGCAAGTTGATAGGACCAAAACAACACAGAAATAGTGCGCCTCTTGGCGCGGGGATATAACAGTGATGTGACTTTTCATGCTCTCCCGACGGAGCGTTTGCAAATACACTTCACGGGTTTGGCGCCGGATCGTATAGAGTAATTCGGACAGTATTTCATCGATGCAACTGCTCGACATCATGAGCCACAGAAAAACATTACATCTTCTCAAGAAGAGTTCAATTCCTTCTAAAATGACTAAGAGCCTACGCCAACAGGGTGCAGTTTCCCCAAGGCTGTATGGCCTACCCAAGATACGTAAGGATGGGACTCCTCTTCGCCCAATAGTGAGCAACATTGGAGCTCCTACCTATTTTCTGGCCAAATGTCTTATTACACAGTTGGGACCCTCACAGGATTTTGCCATTCAAAAGTACAGAGGATTTGCAAAACATCGAATTGAAGTATAAAAATTAAGTAATAACTTCGCGTCATGAGTTTAACGTCAAGATACACACTAACTGAACGTTTCAATTGCAGGGCACTGCTATGAGTATCACAGTCCTACGTTATCAGAGGAAGAAAATTAGCTGCATCGGATTAGTAATAGCGCAAGATGATGAGATTTACTTATGCTTTATTTTAACTGGCATTTTTTCAAGTCCCCACAATTAATATAATTCCCAAATCCACAACTCCCGTGGATATACTCGTCTGTAGCCGTTTTTTTCCAGGGCTCCAGATCCATGGCTTCAAATGTATCTCTGAGGTGATCTTTTCACTTTATAAATAACAAAAAACCACTTCGGATAATTTTGTTTTATTATTGCTCTGTATATAAACAACATAAAATCTATGCACTAAATGGGTTAAGTATCTTGCTGCCTACTGAGTGACTGTCGTCATTTTCACCGTAGACAAAAACAATGCAGCGATATCTTGCAGACATACGCAAATCTGCCGTCTACTGGAGCTTCTACCAAGACTCTGACCACAACAACCACCCACGCAAGTGCTACTACCAAAAAAGATCGCCCGTCAGATGAGGCAGCTGCTGCTTTTCTTGTAGTGCCTAGCGACATAATTCTCATGACGTCAGACAAGCACTACGTCACAATTACGATGTGTCTTGTGACTCACATTGTGTATCATGTAAATTTAAGTTATGTTGATGGCTAATAATACAGATAATTCAGTGTATCCAAATGAAATCGGGAATACTTCACAAATTGCCACGTCTGGTCGCATGTTTTGACTGAAGTGTTTTGAAACAGGTGGGAAGCGGCATTTTGGTTGGAAAACTATTTACCGTATAGATATCCAACTTTACAGAAATGATGTTCAGACTGTGTGCTGCGGGATTTGCGTTGTTAGTAGTGTTAGTATCATGACTTGCCCTGAGACTTCCTGACTGGAAGTTCGCCGTTTCAACGCTGGGACTGATTAGTTCATTGTCATCTTAATTAAATTACTATGAGTTCCAGATGCACAGCTGACTGTTCAAATTGGACATCAGAGAATAGCAAGTAGCAAAATCTTACCTGCCGATTGTATAGATTATAACAGGAAAATACAGGATTAAATTTGTAGGTGATCTGGGGGTATACAGAGTGCGAAAATCAGTAAACATGGATGCCACCCCTGGCATAGAGTCCAATTGAAAAAAATGGTTCAAATGGCTCTGAGCACTATGGGACTTAACTTCTGAGGTCAGCAGTCCCCTAGAACTTAGAACTACTTAAACCTAACTAACCTAAGGACATCATACACATCAATGCCCGAGGCAGGATTCGAACCTGCGACCGTAGCGGTCGCGCGGTTCCAGACTGTAGCGCCTAGAACCGCTCGGCCACACCGGCCGGCAGTCCAATTGAGCTTGGCTGTAAGATACGGGTACGTCACTGCACGATGTTTCAGCTGTATGCCAGAGTTCAGTTGTCGCAGAGGTTGCATGCCAGCAGTCTCTCGGCAACCATTTCCCAAATGTTTTCAATTGGTGAAAGATCTGTAGAACATGTTGGGCAACGGTCGAAAGTCCCCTTGCTGAAAAACAACGAAACGGAGACCTCGAAGAAAGTGTGCAACTATCGGCCGTAAAAGGTCAGAAATGTAACGTCTGCTGTTCAAATTACCGGATATGCGAACCAGAGATGATCGTGTCGAGTACCTGATGGTACCCCATACCATAATACCAGGTGCTGAATCTCTATGCTGATTGTGAGGCAACGTTTGTCTTCCTCGGAGTCACAACATACGGGTACGTCCGTCGTAGTGCTGTACGCAGAAGCGGGACTCGTTTGTGTTCAGTGATGTCGTCGGGCGCAACACTGTTGGCGCGTCTCGCTCTGGTGCCATGTCAAGGCAAGCCGAACAATTGTCGCTGAGCTGACAGTACGTGATGCTCCAGGCGTCGTCACACTGTCCATGTGGAGATCGGACTTCCAGCAAACAAGCTTTCGCCTGATTCAAGAACGTAACATGGCTGTACAATCCTACAGGCCGAGCGAGCAGTACACATCTCCTCTCTGAGACTAGTCGCGTGGGGCCGTTGAGATAATGCGTGGCGTTGAATATGGCCCTCCTGCGCTCATTTTCCAAATTCTCGTGACAGCCGTGGCATCCCGACCAAAGCGAGCAGTAACATCGCGAAACGATAAACGGCAGTCTCGACATGCCACTATTCCGCTACTGTTGAATTCCGGCACGAACTAATAGACTTTTTCATCATCACACGAGGTATAACGCAATCGTCTCACAAACAAATGACATTCAGACGCGTTTTCTGAATGAGAACCTCTTCGCGTAATCTTTCTTTACAAGCAGAATGTAGGTGGCACTACTTATACATATTTTATGCGGTTGCGCTGATACGTAACTCTTTGTATATTCAAGCGTGTACTACACTTTATGGTGATTTGAAGTTAATTACCTGGTGCCATTATGTCAATCTGATAAGAAAGCATTCTCGAGCAATTCTACTTTTGGGTGTTCCTTCCGAATCGTTACCTTAGGCGGTGACTTCAACGCTTGGGTGAGACGGAAACATTTCGCGTGGACCTTTGTTCTTAGCTAGGTTTTGCTGCAGATATCTTAGTCAAGCCAGCTGATGCACAATGAAAAACTTTTCGAACATAATGCTGATGAACTAAATTGAAGCACGACATTCCATGTCGCACTAACATGAGCTACTTCTTACATTAATTTACATGCAAAATTATTCTGACAAGGATAGAAAAATTAGCGTTCAGCTGCATATTAGGCTATGTACACCAGGCACTCCGATTATATACTACTGGCCATTAAAATTGCTACACCAAGAAGAAATGCAGATGATAAACGGGTAGTCATTGGACAAATATATTATACTAGAACTGCCATGTGATTACATTTTCACGCAATTTGGGTGCATAGATCCTGAGAAATCAGTACCCAGAACAACCACCTCTGGTCGTAATGACGGCCTTGATATGCCTGGGCATTGAGTCAAACAGAGCTTGGATGCCGTGTACAGGTACAGCTGCCCATGCAGCTTCAACACGATACCACAGTTCGTCAAGAGTAGTGACTGGCGTATTGAGACGAGCCAGTTGTTCGGCCACCACTGACCACACGTTTTCAGTTGGTGAGAGATCTGGAGAATGTGCTGGCCAGGGCAGCAGTCGAACACTTTCTGTATCCAGAAAGGCCCGTACAGGACCTGCAACATGAGGTCGTGCATTATCCTGCTGAAATGTAGGGTTTCACAGGGACCGAATGAAGCGTAGAGCCACGGGTCGTAACACATCTGAAATGTAACGTCCACTGTTCAAAGTGCCGTCAATGCGAACAATAGGTGACCGAGACGTGTAACCAATATCACCCCATACCATCACGCCGGGTGATGCTCCAGTATGGCGATGACAAATACACGCTTCCAATGTGCGTTCACCGCGATGTCGCCAAACACGGATGCGACCATCATTATGCTGTAAACTGAACCTGGATTCATCCGAAAAAATGACGTTTTGCCATTCGTGCACCCAGGTTCGTCGTCGAGTACACCATCGCAGGCGCTCCTGTCTGTGATGCACCGTCAAGGGTAACCGCAGCCATGGTCTCCTAGCTGATAGTCCATGCTGCTGCAATCGTCGTCGAACTGTTCGTGCAGATGGTTGTTGTCTTGCAAACGTCCCCATCTGTTACCTCAGGGATCGAGACGTGGCTGCACGATCCGTTACAGCCATGCGAATAAGATGCCTGTCATCTCGACTGCTAGTGATACGAGGCCGTTGGGATCGGGCACGGCGTTCCGTATTACCCTCCTGAACCCACCGATTCCATATTCCGCTAACAGTCATTGGTTCTCGACCAACGCGAGGAGCAATGTCGCGATACGATAAACCGCAAACGCGATAGGCTACAATCCGACCTTTATCAAAATCGGAAACGTGATGGTACGCATTTCTCCTCCTTACACGAGGAATCACAACAACGTTTCACGAGGCAACGCCTGTCAACTGCAGTTTGTGTATGAGAAATCGGTTGGAAACTTTCCTCATGTCAGCACGTTGTAGGTGTCGCCACCGGCGCCAACCTTGTGTGAATGCCCTGAAAAGCTAATAATTTACATATAACAGCATCTTCTTCCTGTTGGTTAAATTTCGCGTCAGTAGCACGTCATCTTCGTGGTGTAGCAATTTTAATGGCCAGCAGTGTAGTTAAGCCTAACCGGCCATTAACCTTCTTCTCCTGGCGGATGCACACATATTGCCCGAACTCTTACGGGACTCGGTAAGATTGTCTGCTGCGAGTAATAAGCGTAGTGGGATGGGGCATTACGAATGTAGCGTGTGGACATTAAGTTGGAAATGTGGGTCTCGCGGGGGGCGTGCAACGGATAAATCCCCGCAGTTGCACTATCCTCTGTGCACTTGGTGGCTCAGATGGATAGAACGTCTGCTATGTAAGCAGGCGATCTCGGGTTCGAGTCCTGGTCGGGGCACACATTTTCAACTGTCCGCGTTGATGTATATCAACGCCTTTCGACAGCTTAGGGTATTGATTTAATTATCATTTCACCTGGTGTGATGGTCTGGAACGCTATTTTATTTCATAGCAGCACCCCTTTGGTTGTTATCCTCGGCACCCTTACAGCACGACGGTTTGTCGAAGATATTCTGCGTCTTATCTTATTGCCCTTCATGGAAGACCATGCTGGGCTTACATTTCAGCAAGATAATGGCAGCCTGCCCCCTGTGAGAGTTTCTATTGCCTATCTTCGTGTTTTCCAAACCCTACCTTGGCAAGCAAGGTCACCGGATCCCTCCTCAACTGAGAACGTCTGGTGCATTGTGGTTCAAATGGTTCAAATGGCTCTGAGCACTATGGGACTTAACATCTGAGGTCATCAGTCCCCTAGAACTTAGAACTACTTAATCCTAACTAACCTAAGGACATCACACACATCCATGCCCGAGGCAGGATTCGAACCTGCCACCGTAGCGGTCGCGCGGTTCCAGACTGAAGCGCCTAGAACCGCTCGGCCACACCGGCCGGCGGTGCATTGTGGTAGGGCCCTCTAACCATCTCGTGATTTTTATGATCGAACACGCCAGTTGGACAGAATTTGGAACGATATCCCTCAGGAGGACATCCAACAATTCTTTCAATCAATATCTGCCGAATACCTGCTCGCATAAGGACCAAAGGTAGACCAACGCGTTACTAACTTGTTAGATTTGTGAAGGTCTTTCCCTTGAATAAATCATCCAGTATCTCTATAATTGCAATCGCTTGTTTGCTCATGTATTTCACATCTATGTACGTGGGTATTTGTGGACCGAGTATTTAAAGAGATAATAGAATGCGATGTCCCTGACAGAATTTAGTGAACAAATAAGTTAGCTAGTGATGCACTGTGAAAACTTCGAAGACAGCATACCTCTAAGATATTACAGACAGGCTTGAGAGATCGTAAATAATTTATCGTCCGATACAATCACATTAACTTCAAGCGAAATGATCAACTTGAGTCTGCACCTGCTATCCTCAAATGATAATGACATATTGTCGATCAATCCCACAACCGCGAGCCGGCCAGAGTGGCCGAGCAGTTCTAGGCACTACAGTCTGGAACCGCGCGACCGCTACGGTCGCAGGTTCGAATCCTGCCTCGGGCATGGATGTGTGTGATGTCCTTAGGTTATTTAGGTTTAAGTAGTTCTAAGTTCTAGGGGACGGATGACCTCAGAAGTTAAGTCCCATAGTGCTCAGAGCCATTTGAACCACAACCGCGAAAACCACGTAGTCAGTGACTGACTGCGTGGTTTTTACAGTTTTATAATTGAGCTACAGTGTGTGTAAGGTGTGCCCAGATGAAAAGCAGACCACAGTTATGTGTAAACAAATTTTTATAACAGTATTGTAATTCTGGTTAATGTGGAACGGTACAACTATACGTAACTGTCATTGACATTAATACACTGACCCCAGGGCATAGGGAGGCAGTGGATGATTTAACTGTAAAAACTCCAGGGTTGTTGACGGATCCAGTTTTTCACGGTGTCCTGCACTTTCTTGTCGCCGGTGCGGGACTGAAGGAGGATGTTCCAGGACCCCCCATCGAAATTTTTGAGGGAACTCAAAGGTCTTCTTGCCCACACACCCCACGTCATGACGCTTACACCGCCAGAATATTGAGCAACGTGCGGGACACTGCTCTCCGTACAGCTCTTTCAGCTAGTGATAAACTTCTGCGCGAAGAAATTGGATAACCGCTCTTTGTACTGACGTGGAGGAATCCATCAAGCAACGAACTGCGGAAACAACTCTCCAGAAGTGAGGGAATCGCGCGAAGCCGTTAACTCCGCTTGTACAACTGGGAATAACACCACACTATCTACCGGTAAACACTTCACTCACTGGGATTACATAAACGCCGCTACAACGATGGTCTTCTTTTCAATTGGGCATACCTTGTATTTTATGATATGAAGATAGCCGATGCCCACCGAAATTGGTCATTCAGATTCTGCTTAGAGTGATTGTGTCGGACAACAGATTATTTTCATAACTATCCATCACTTAAGTCTGCAGCTCGACTAAAATGTCGTTCTTTCCAAATAGACGTGAAAGGTTATCGGATGGGTTTTGTGATTGTACTGAAGGTCCATTCCCTTGCAGTAATTATTTGACATAACTACTGAGAACCTGAGGACGTATACTCAGGAGAAGAATACAGTCTCAAAACGAATGCAGCGCACTACTGAGAACCTGAGGACGTATACTCAGGAGAAGAATACAGTCTCAAAACGAATGCAGCGCATTGGCCGAGTTGAGTGAGACAGCAAGCGCGGTGGAAGTTCCTGGTGTGTCATCGGTTGCGACCCGTGTATGCATGCCGTGGCGGCGTACTCGCGTCTCCTGTCGCATCGCTAAAGCCTGTCGCCACGTCACACTTGTTCCTGTCCCCGCACTGCATCGAGCAACATCGCCATCCTCTCCGAGGCTTCCAAGCTGACCACTGCTGGCGATATCACGTAACTGAAAAGGTATTCCCGTGTGGTAGAAGTTGCATTTTGTGTGATGAGCCCTAAGCTCTTGTCTTCACTGATTGTGAATGATTTATCCCCTTTGTGAGAGTGAGCAAGTAACTAGCTTATACCAAAACTGTAGATGGATAATATGCGAAAGGACAAGCAGAATGTGTGAAGTGCAAAAATTTAGCAAAGAAAGGAAATACTCCTCTGTACATATTGTGGAAACGAAAAGGCGTGTTTTAATACTGATGAACCAGCTTACCTGTGTTTATCGCCCCTGTGGGCCGTTCATCAAATTATTTCGTTTATTTCCATGCTATTTCCTTCATCTGTGATCTAAATTGGCGTAAACGCATTTATATCCACTGTTTTACTTTAGTACCAGAGAGGAGGTGTCGTCAGTCGTCTCAGTACTAACTGAGAGCTGTATTATGAGAGGAGGTCCTATTCCCTGACTTACGATTCTTAAAAATACTTTCTTATTATCTTTGTTCCCCTGTAGGATTCCAAGCAGAATTTAAGCAAAAATATCCGTTTCTATAATGTCACTTGCTAATTTAATCTCAACTGCTGCTTTACTACCACTATCCGAATGGCTAGAAGTGCAAGCCAGAATCTCTGTGTTGTTATATTCCAAAGGATGGCCGGCACGAAGGAAATGTTCTGCAACAGCAGATTTGCTGTGCTGTTGTAAGTGTGACGCATACGCTCTATACAGCATTTCTCGACGACAGTCCTGGTGGTCTGACTAATGCAAGGGACACATAGACACCAGCCGTACGCAAACCACTATCGTCCTTCACAGACCTTAAAAGGGCCCTAATCTTAGATGGTAGTCTAAAACACACTTCTTTCCGCAGAATACGACCAATCCTATTGAAAACGTTACCTGCGTAAGGCAAAAAGGCCGTAGACATAGGCGCCGCCACGCTATTTTCATAACTCACTCGATTCACGGTTGGTCGATAGCACAACGTACGTTTGATGTGTCTTCCACTATAAACATTTCAGCGAAAAGTGATTTCGTGGTGCGCTAACTCAACTGAAAAAGTTTCGGGGTCTAAGATGTCGTGGGCCCTATGAACAGAAGTACGAGGTAGCCATTCACGCTGCCACGGTCGCAGGTTCGAATCCTGCCTCGGGCACGGATGTGTGTGATGTCCTTAGGTTAGTTAGGTTTAAGTAGTGCTAATTCTAGGGGACTGATGACCTCAGATGTTAAGTCCCATAGTGCTCAGAGCCATTTGAACCATTTTTTAGCCGTTCACGCTGAGCCGGATGGCGGCAACTATCATCCTGAAGATAGAACTCAGTGTGAGCTGACTTCCTGTAAACGTTATATTCCAGCGTACAATCAACCTTCCTCCTAACCAATGTATCAAAGATGAGAAGGCAGCCGCCCTTTTGCACCTTCACACTGATGCGAATATTCGGGTGGATTGAATTCACATGTTCTAAAGAGCTTTTTAAATTTTCTCTGCTATGAGGACAAATAACAAAGGTATCGTCTATATATCTGTATCTGGCACAGCGCTCTCTCGCTGCATTTGTACCTTGAAAATGACGGGGTATTCAACTGTCGAAATATCGGCAGTTGTCGAAGACGTCACCTGGTTGCATTCCCGTAAGTTGTTTGAACAGGTATATGTTTGCTTTGTCATGTCTTGGAACCAAAACGTTTGAGAAATATTCATAGGAATTTGTGGTAATTTGAGATAGTGTTCGCCGGCCCGTGTGGCAGAGCGGTTCTAGGCGCTTCAGTCTGGAACCACGCAACCGCTACGGTCGCAGGTTCGAATCCTGCCTCGGGCATGGATGTGTGTGATGTCCTTAGGTTAGTTAGGTTTAAGTAGTTCTAAGTCTAGGGGACTGACAACCTCAGATGTCAAGTCCCATAGTGCTCAGAGCCATTTGAACCATTTTTTTGAGGTAGTGTTCTCACTAGTCATCAACATTCAGAGTAAAGTCTGTATCATTGCCGTGTGGACGACTGTGATAAGTACGAGTGGAGTGCTGTCTCGGCGTTTTTATTATGAGTGATTACTTACACGAAAGGAAATGAGGTGGCGGTCTCTGGCATCAGCACACCGGATTATTCCTCCCAACTGTCGCTGAATCCATATCAGCTGACTCACTTCCAAAGAAAGAGATCCAATATTTGTGAAGAAACATTTTTGATTTACTTTTCCACAAGTGTAGTTGATGCAAAATAATTGAAGAGATTCCCAGATATTCCCGGTGGGGGGTATTTAATGTTCTTTTTATGTTTCAAATTATCGAAAATAGGAAGAGCTACCTAATATAGGAGGCTAATGAGAAATCTTGTTCATGGAGAACAAATTACGTTGGAGAAATCTGTCGAAAACTCGCACCAAGGCAACAGAATATGAACGGTATGTTGTTCTGTATTATATAGTATTGTACATGGGAGACAGCAATTTTAGAATCGCTGAATGTACGGGGTGGCCCAGAAAATACTCTGATGAATAGTCTAAAAACTCTGTCATGTTTGTTGCAATTATTTGGAGATGAGTATAATACTGTCGTTACCAGAAAAAAATGCAATGTGTGAATTGATTAATTGAAGGTAAAGTGCAATATACAAGCGCAGAGGACATTCAGAACGCTTCACGGTGTCAATACGAACAATTTCACGAAGGTAGGTAGTGCGGATGTGAACCATCATACTGATTAGCCTGGGTACTGAGCGCACACGAGTGTGGCTTTCCTGCGTTCACCACAGAAGACTGTTGGAATGATCTGCTAGAATAGCGGTACACAGGTTACTCCTAAAATGCTCGTATCAACCGTAATTGCTGCAGGCAGTTAAACAGACGATAGACCGAGATTCGTGCAATTTGCTACGAAGATACTTCCCTCTTTGGAGGAGGATAAATATTTCCTAAAGAAGATGATATGCCGTGCGGTTCTAGGCGCTACAGTCTGGAACCAAGCGACCGCTACGGTCGCAGGTTCGAATCCTGCCTCGGGCATGGATGTGTGTGATGTCTTTAGGTTAGTTAGGTTTAATTAGTTCTAAGTTCTAGGCGACTGATGACCTGAGAAGTTAAGTCGCATAGTGCTCAGAGCCATTTTTTTAAAGATGATATTTTCTAGTGAGTCAACTTCCCATGCTTGTTGAATAGTCAGAAACATAACATTCACTAGCTCTCAGATCATGAGAAAAATTGTGCACGATAGCGCAAAAGTTAATGTGCGGTGTTGCCTCATGAATGATTGCGCTATTGAATCTTTCTTCTTTGTGGAAGACACAATTAATGCTGCAAATTAACTCGATATGCTGTAAGTTTATCTGATACTTCAACTTGCTAATCACTGTTTGCTACTTGAGTGTCAGTATTTTGCACCGCAAGATTAAAATGGTTCAAATGGCTCTGAGCACTATGGGCCTTAACTTCTGAGGTCATCAGTCCCCTAGAACTTAGAACTACTTAAACCTAACTAACCTAAGAACATCACCCACATCCATGCCCAAGCCAGGATTCGAACCTGCGACCGTAGCGGTCGCGCGGTTCCAGACTGTAGCGCCTAGAACCGCTCGGCCACTCCCGCCGGCGCACCGCAAGATTAAGGTCTGACAGACGTCTACGAAGATGGTATTTCTATTCCTGGCAATATTCCGGGTAATGTATATCCCTTACGTTTATTCAAGAACTGATTTATGGAATAAAGCGACTTGTCGAAGTGGAACAAATTGAATTTAAAGTTAAACACTCTGTATTACATGCGTCTGTCATAAATTGTATTTGTTTGGATTGGCCAGAAAAGAAATTATAGCTGTGAACACCATTCCACCTTTAATACTAAGAAGAAACTGCTGTGAAAATTTCCGGGACACAGCACGTCTTTGCAATACAAAGTTAGAGTCGTATACATGTCTGTTAGACGGCTTTGTTTATGCGCTGACTTGTGCTTCTGTTGTCTTTACATTCTTTAACCTTCAAACAACGGTCTCAGCGTCAGATCTCACATTTGTCAGGAGAATCAAAAACATTGTATCTCTTTGTCTACATAACTTATTTGTTTCCAAAAGATTTAGAAAATATTCTTGTACCACAGAATTATACTGCTCACCTCATCACTGCTAAAAGTAATGAGACAAATTAGAAAATAAACAATTTATTAACAACGTTCTAGGTACCATCCCAGGAAATGACTGGTTATAACCACCATTAAGAAAGCTTTTGATTCAAGTTACATTAAAACTGAGACACTACGTTTTATTTGCTATAATACGAGTACAGAAATAAAGTAGTAATGTTTTAACTTGTAGAACTTTAGTCAACAAAAAATATCTTTCAGTATTGACTTAGCTGGCCGCTGTGGCCGAGCAGTTCTAGGCGCTTCAGTCCGGAACCGCGCGGCTGCTACGGTCACAGGCTCGAATCCTGCCTCGGGCATGGATGTATGTGATGTCTTTAGGTTAGTTAGGTTTAAGTAGTTCTAAGTCTAGGGGACTGATGACCTCAGATGTTAAGTACCATAGTGCTTAGAGCCATTCGAACCATTTTGAAGTATTGACTTGTGTTTCTTACATAACTCTGTTCTTGGGATCAGATGCTGAAAAGTTTACTATAGAACTCCCAGTGCTGTTGAGGAAGAAATGACCTTTCACAAAGTTTTCCAAATACACGTTGTTTCGTCTATTCACTTCTTCAACTTTTTTTACTGTTTTCGAAAGCGAAATTATCTCCTCCCCTTACAAAGATGTTTTACTGACATACACGAAAGCTTACATGCATTGTGCATCAACTAAATGAAGGAGATCTTTACGCATGGCACTTGGCACCCTTCAGGGAAGCTCTGCTTGTCACCAAGACAATGCACCATCTAATAATAAATGTTTTAAACATTTTCCTCGTGCTTTAACACTTGCAAAGAGTCTACAAACGTGCAACAGGATACCGAGAACACAATAGCACCGAAAACTCATTTGTGAAAAAAATGGCACTTACAACGTTTGATATTAACACTCTTTGTATGACCTCGAGGAGTTGTAGAACAAACACACCTCTGTATTTTAAAATCACTTTTATACGGTTTCTACCATACGATCTGCAGTAAATCCCTTGTTAATTGTTCTGCACTTAATTCAGTCAATGATTAATTGTTGTAGTTATGGACGCTTTTTCAACATGTAAAATTATACGGGATTTCTTTGTGTTTTAAAAGCGTAGCTCTTCTCCACTGAAGTCTTCATTCAGAGCCCGTTATTAATCATTCTTCCTATACAGGCCTTTAATATCTAATGCAGAAGTGCGTACTCTAAACAATTACTCACACCTTGTATTTCTTATCGAGCGAGGTGGTGCAGGGGTTAACACAGTGGAGTCGCATTCGGGAGGACGACGGTTCAAGCTCATTTAAGTTTTCCGTTATTTCCCTAAAATCGCTTCAGGCAAATGCCGCGACGATTCCTTTGAAAGGCACGGCCGAATTTGCTCCCCCATCATTCCATAATCCGAGCTTGTGCTCCGTCTATAACGACCTTGTTGTCGGCGGGACGTTAAATACTTATCCCCTCCCCTCTTTCTATTTTAGTTCTTCTCAGTACTCTATTAAGAGGTTACGGAAGCTCCATTTCACTTCACCAGCAGGTGTAGTTAGTATTCGGATGGTTTCAGTGGGATACAGCCCTATTCTTAAAACAAAATTCTGACTATCTGCATGGAATAAAACAGCCTAAATTTACATGTCCAGTCATTTTTAGAGTGACAAATTTACATGTAGTCATTTGCAGAGTTGCAAATAACTGTAGAGTGCACGGCGGAGAGTACACTTGACCCTCTATTTCCTGTCCGTCTCGCGAATGGATCGCGGAAGAATGATTGTATGTCTTCGCACGTGTCCAAAACTCTTATCTTATGCTTATGATTCGTGATAATTTTCGTTCTGGTAGGACTTAGAACATTCAAGAGAAGTTTCAGAATATAATTCGCCCATAACAACAGGCTAGATATTACGGCTTTTCGACATTATACATTGTTTGGGACAATTACAAAGGTATGAGCAATTCACGTTATTCGTTAATGACATCCAATGTCAAGTCATTGTTTAAACTAAACATTTGACACAGATTGACTATTCAAACTAGTTTGAAAATTATAATGTAGAAGAAGTCTGTACACCGTGGTGATGTTTTCGTTTCTGAAGGTGGTGTGAAATACCGAATATCGTTATAAAATTCACCTAGCAGCTGTCGATGCATTTAGACATATGAGTTTCACTCAGTAGTTCTATAACCTTGTCCAATAGCATTTCGTTAAGAGATCGGCTTCTTTCTTCCAGGGATTTGCATTAAGATGATAATTCTGTGATCTTGCCAAACAGCCTTTTGCCAAGAGGACGACTTCTTTCTTCCGGATCTTTGCATTAAGATGCATAATGCGGTCGTATTGAATCAACTGGCCTGTCACAATCCTGACAACACGCCTCTTCAATTCGTCCTCTAATCAGACGTGATGAGCGTATGTCATCCATGATGGACTATAATCTTGAAATTGAGCCAACTTATGAGATAAATTTTAAAAAAAATTCATATGTGTCAGTAACTTCTATTTTCGTCCACGACGCGCTATGTGGCCTTACACTCTCTTCTCCTGTTGGATCAGTGCATTACATTAGAATTTCATTTAATGACTGTAGGCTAGTTGTCTGCCTTAACCTTCATTTCGGAAGTGTCTCAACAAAAAAGAACACTAAGTTTCGTCATACTGCATCACGTAATAGCACAAAATCCGAAACAAATATATCAACGACCTTCGGTGTTCTTTTTATTGCGACATCCTCGAAATACTGTTGAGACAGGCAACTGGTTCGATCCAGAAAAATAAAGTGAAATGTAATCTACTGATTCACCTTCAGGTGGGGGTGTAAACCCTCGAAAAGCGTCTTGAAAGAAATTAAATGTGGGTAACACAGATAGATGTTTCAATTTATAGATTTGATGTGGAACCCAAACAATCGAACAATACTCAAAAGTAGGTATTACATGTCAGTCGTGTTGTTGTTGTGGTCTTCAGTCCTGAGAATGGTTTGATGCAGCTCTCCATGCTACTCTATCCTGTGCAAGCTTCTTCATCTCCCAGTACTTACTGCAACCTACATCCTTCTGAATCTGCTTAGTGTATTCATCTCTTGGTCTCCCTCTACGATTTTTACCCTCCACGCTGCCCTCCAATGCTAAATTTGTGATCATTTGATGCCCCAGAACATCTCATACGAACCGGTCCCTTCTTCTTGTCAAGTTGTGCAACAAACTCCTCTTCTCCCCAATTCTATTCAATACCTCCTCATTAGTTATGTGATCTACCTACCTAATCTTCAGCATTCTTCTGTAGCACCACATTTCGAAAGCTTCTATTATCTTCTTGTCCAAACTATTTATGGCCCATGTTTCACTTCCATACATGGCTACACTCCATACAAATACTTTCAGAAACGGCTTCCTGACACTTAAATCTATACTCGATGTTAACAAATTTCTGTTCTTCAGAAACGCTTTCCTTGCCATTGCCAGTCTACATTTAATATCCTCTCTACTTCGACCAACATCAGTTATTTTGCTCTCCAAATAACAAAACTCCTTTACTACTTTACGTGTGTCATTTCCTAATCTAATTCCCTCAGCATCACCTGACTTAATTTGACTACATTCCATTATCCTCGTTTTGCTTTTGCTGATGTTCATCTTATATCCTCCTTTCAAGACACTGTCCATTCCATTCAACTGCTCTTCCAAGTTACAATGTCATCAGCGAACCTCAAAGTTTTTATTTCTTAATACCTACTCCAAATTTTTCTTTTGTTTCCTTTACTGCTTGCTCAATGTACAGATTGAATAACATCGGGGAGAGGCTGCTACCCTGTCTCACTCCCTTCCCAACCACTGCTTCCCTTTCATATCCCTCGACTCTTATAACTGCCATCTGGTTTCTCTACAAATTGTAAATAGCCTTTTGCTCCCTGTATTTTACTCCTGATACCTTCAGAATTTGAAAGAGAGTATTCCAATCAACATTGTCAAAAGCTTTCTCTAAGTCTACAAATGCTTGAAACGTAGGTTTGCCTTTCCTTAATCTATCTTCTAAGATAAGTCGTAGGGTCAGTATTGCCTCACATATTCCAATATTTCTGCGGAATCCAAACTGATCTTCCCCGAGGTCGGCTTCTACCAGTTTTTCCATTCGTCTGTAAAGAATTTGTGTTAGTATTTTGCAGCTGTGACTTATTAAACTGATAGTTCGGTAATTTTCACATCTGTCAACACCTGCTTTCTTTGGGATTGGAATTATTATATTCTTCTTGAAGTCTGAGGGTATTTCGCCTGTCTCATACATCTTGCTCACTAGATGGTAGAGATTTTTCAGGACTGGCTCTCCCAAGGCTGTCAGTAGTTCTAATGGAATGTTGTTTACTCCCAGGGCCTTGTTTTGACTCAGGTCTTTCAGAGCTTTGTCAGACTCTTCACGCAGTATCATGTGTCCCATTTCATCTTCATCTACATCCTCTTCCATTTCCATAATATTGTTCAAAAATGGCTCTGAGCACTATGGGACTCTACTGCTGAGGTCATTAGTCCCCTAGAACTTAGAACTAGTTAAACCTAACTAACCTAAGGACATCACAAACATCCATGCCCGACTCAGGATTCGAACCTGCGACCGTAGCGGTCTTGCGGTTCCAGACTGCAGCGCCTTTAACCGCATGGCCACTTCGGCCGGCCATAATATTGTCCTCAAGTACATCGCCCTTGTATAGACCCACTATATACTCCTTCCACCTTTCTGCTTTCCCTTCTTTGTTTAGAACTGGGTTTCCATCTGAGCTCTTGATATTCATACAAGTGGTTCTCTTCTCTCCAAAGGTCTCTTTAATTTCCTGTAGGCAGTATCTATCTTACTCCTAGTGAGATAAGGCTCTACTTCCTTACATTTGTCCACTAGCCATCCCTGCTTAGCCATTTTGCATTTCCTGTCGATCTCATTTTTGAGACGTTTGTATTCCTTTTTGCCTGCTTCATTTACTGCATTTTTATATTTTCTCCTTTCATCAATTAAATTCAATATTTCTTCTGTTACCCAAGGATTACTACTAGCCTTCGTCGTTTTACCAACTTGATCCCCTGCGTCCTTCACTACTTCATCCCTCAGAGCTACCCATTCTTCTTCTACTGTATTTCTTTCCCCCATTCGTGTCAATTGTTCCTTTATGCTCTCCCTGAAACTCTGTACAAACTCTGGTTTAGTCAGTTTATCCAGGTCTCATCTCCTTAAATTCCCACCTTTTTGCAGTTTATTCAGTTTTAATCTACAGTTCATAACCAATAGATTGTGGTCAGAGTCCACATCTGCCCCTGGAAATGTCTTACACTTTAATACCTGGTTCCTAAATCTCTGTCTTACCATTATATAATCTATCTGATACCTTCTAGTATCTCCAGGATTCTTCCATTTATACAATCTTCTTTTATGATTCTCGAACCAAGTGTTAGCTATGATTAGGTTATGCTCTGTGCAAAATTCTACCAGACGGCTTCCTCTTTCATTTCTTACCCCCAATCTATATTCACCTACTATGTTTCCTTCTCTACCTTTTCCTACTCTCGAATTCCAGTCACCCATGACTATTAAATTTTCGTTTCTCTTCACTACCTGAATAATTTCTTTTATCTCATCATACATTTCATCAATTTCTTCATCATCTGCAGAGCCAATTGGCATATAAACTTGTACTACTGTAGTAGGCGTGGGCTTCGTGTCTATCTTGGCCACAATAATGCGTTCACTATGCTGTTTGTAGTAGCTTACCCGCACTCCTATTTTTTATTCATTATTAAACCTACTCCTGCATTACCCCTATATAATTTTGTATTTATAACCCTGTATTCACCTGACCAGAAGTCTTGTTCCTCCTGCCACCGAAATTCACTAATTCCCACTATATCTAACTTTAACCTATACGTTTCCCTTTTTAAATTTTCTAACGTACCTGCCCGATTAAGGGATCTGACATTCCACGCTCCGATCCGTAGAACGCCAGTTTTCTTTCTCCCGATAACGACGTCCTCTTGGCTAGTCCCCGCCCGGAGATCCGAACGGGGGACTATTTTACCTCAGGAATATTTTACCCAAGAGGACGCCATCATCATTTAACCATACAGTAAAGCTGCATGCCCTCGGGAAAAATTACGGCTGTAGTTTCCCCTTGCTTTCAGCCGTTCGCAGTACCAGCACAGCAAGGCCGTTTTGGTTAGTGTTACAAGGCCAGCTCAGTCAATCATCCAGACTGTTGCCCCTGCAACTACTGAAAAGGCTGCTGCCCCTCTTCAGGAACCACACGTTTGTCTGGCCTCTCAACAGATACCCCTCCGTTGTGGTTACACCTACGGTACGGCCATCTGTATCGCTGAGACACACAAGCCTCCCCACCAACGGCAAGGTCCATGGTTCATCGTACTCTATCCCTTTGCAGCTGTATTACAGCTTCCCAGAACCCCCTAATACACAAAAATCGTCCCTTTATTCTAACTACAACTTCATTTCGTTTCACAACGTTCTGCCTAAATATTTAATTAACGCCATCGACTCTAATGGCACTTTTTTAATGTTGCTCTCAAAAGCTACCGGATTATTTTTATCCCAATGAGCCTAATATGCCGCACGTTATCTACCTTTAAAGCAAGCTGCCATTCATTACAAGTTTAAATTAGATTAGATTTACTTTCATTCCAATTGATCCGTAGTGAGGAGGTCCTCCAGGATGTAGAACATGTCATAAAAACGACAATACATGACAAATATTTACAACTAAAACAAATAAGCTAATGTACCATTCCACAGGTCCCAAGTGGAATGATCGTCATTTTTTAATGAACACTATATGAAAGAGTCATTTTACAAATATTAATGCACTGAATTTAAAATTAAAAAGTTTATTTATTTATTTTTAAGGTAATAAACATGTAATACAACTACTATAATACTTATTTACAATGAACACATTACTGCACTGAAATGGTCCAGAAGTTAGAGTGTACTTACACACACACACACATAAATAAAAATGGCTCTGAGCACTATGGGACTTAACATCTATGGTCATCAGTCCCCTAGAACTTAGAACTACTTAAACCTAACTAACCTAAGGACAGCACACAACACCCAGCCAGCACGAGGCAGAGAAAATCTCTGACCCCGCCGGGAATCGAACCCGGGAACCCGGGCGTGGGAAGCGAGAACGCTACCGCACGACCACGAGATGCGGGCACACACACACACACACACACACACACACACACACACACACACACACATATATATATATTCCCATTACATCTCGAGATATTGAGACGCGAAGTTGACGCTTGAAAAACACCCGACATGCGCTGCTAGCGCACGTCCTGAGGCTCAGGCGTGAACCCCATGCTGCCCGTAATCGCGATGTGATTGACATGCGTAATCACACTTCCATACTTATCAAGAGGTCCGAAACGAATAATACGGTCTGCTGCCATCCTGCATTAACGTCGTACATTCCAGCAGGTATTTAGCCCATAGGCTAGGGGTGATGCGGTTCTGTAACATATCTGTGTACCGCAACGTTAGTCACAAAGTTAACTTCGCTTATCGTTAATCCGTTACTAAAAAGGTAATGCCGTTCAACGTTAAAACTTTACTTTACTGTAGATTTAGCGCAAGTGACAGTTAATCATTCACTCGTAATAGTAAAATTCATGTTGATGGCTTTAGTGAAACGAGCAAGTGGACTAAAAGTTTTGCCGTTGTTTCGGACCTCTTGGTAAGTATGGAGGTGTGATTACACGTGTCAATCACATCGCGATTACGGGCAGCATGGGGTTCACGCCTGAGCCTCAGGACGTGCGCTAGCAGCGCATGTCGGGTGTTTCAAGCGTCAACTTCGCGTCTCAATATCTCGGGATGTTATGGGAATATTGCGATGCAATCAACGCCATTGTGTATGTGCTTTGTCATGCTATGGATTGCTGAAGAAAAAATATAGTAGGTCCATTTAAAAAAACATAAGTTTGTGTTAAAAAACACATATGCTTTCGTTTTAGAATGTTTCCAAATATGTACATTCATGGGCCCCAGCCCTACATTGATACCGGTGAAAGTCGTTTTCCAATAGCTGTTATTGTTCCAGAGATATTTTGGGTGGACAAGATAGCTGGGACACCCTGTATATATACAATGAACACATTACTGCACTGAAATTGTGCAGAAGTTATATATATATATATATATATATATATATATATATATATATATCAGTTGGTTTTACTGAGGAATTCATCAATGGAGTAGAAGGAGTTGGCCACCAATAAATCCTTTAGGCTTCTCTTAAAGTGAATTTCATTGGTTGTTAAGCTTTTTATGGCTGCTGGCAAGTTATTGAAAACGTGTGTTCCTGAATAATGCACACCTTTTTGTACAAGACTAAGTGACTTTAAATCCTTGAGAAGGTTATTCTTATTTCTAGTATTGATTCCATGAATTGAGATGTCGGTTTGAAAAAGTGATATATTTTTAATGGCAAATTTCATTAAGGAATAAATATATTGGGAAGCAGTAGTTAGTATCCCTAGTTCCCTAAACAGGCTCCTGCAGGATGTTCTTGAGTTCACACCACATATAACTCTTACTGCACGTTTTTGTGCCCGGAGAACTTTAGCTTGGCTTGATGAATTACCCCAAAAAATAATCCCATTATGGAATGAAAGTAAGCACATTATGCCAGCTTTTTCATTTTTATATCCCCTACATCTGACAAAATTCGCATTGCAAACAGAGATTTGTTAAGACGCTTCAGCACTTTTGTGGTGTGCTCCTCCCAGTTTTTCTGACTTTCACTGCAGTTACCCTACATTTATAGATGAATTAATGCTACCGTATCAGCGTTTCGCAGCCAGAGCGTACCTTCGATTGTAGGTATAAGTACAAACAGTGAAGATCTCTTTGCGTGCAGTGGGCAGAGCGGGACAAAAAGTCTAGGAGCCAGAAGAATGTCTGCAGGTAAGCAGAGCCGAAGCCGGCTGAAGGCCGGCGGCCCTGGAGGGAGATGCTGCGCTGCGATAGGCCGCAGCCGGCCATACCTGCGTGACGTCACAAGGAGCTGTCCGCGGCTGCTGCTCCCCTGCCGCCGCCGTCAGTCGGCCAGCCAGCACCGAGACAGCCGCTGCTTCCTTCTTCAGGTCAGTCGCAATTCCCAACCCTCTAGTGGCAAGCTAACAAAATAACCTGCCGTACGCTCTCAATAACATGACAGCTATGCCTGGTGCTAGAAGTGCTTTTGTGAGATTTCTCCTTCCTGCCGCTGGTGAAGGTACGGTGCGACGTCAGACAGCGTAACAGCCCACGCTTTCCAAGCTACGAGGCGACGCTGAGCTCTGAACCTCTGTGAGATCCAAGAAACACGCAACCAGTGGAGCTAAGATAATAAACACCGAGCAAAAGAAGAACGTACTACTTAAAAGAAACGATTATAGATTACCCATTGCGTCAAAACAAGATCTACTGGACAACGAGGTACTAATTTTACTGGAGTGGTCATTCTACAGACCCGGAACACGCAACCGATGGAGGAAAAATTTTTACGAAATCTTCAGGTAATTCAAAATTATCCGAATGGTGATTCTTAACGATATTTCTGGTAGAATCAAATAGTGCCCCAAAGGATGCTTAAATATTAAATCTTTTTGAGAGGTGTAAAAGTAACAACTGTGCAAACATGACGACGGAGGACTTATTTTGTTTTAGATGATCTCCAATATGCCGTAGAAAAGCATGAACGTAGAAAGGTATCGTCCAGGATAATAATAAGAGAATACTGTAAAAGCGATCGCTGACATTTGTGTAAAAGACAAGACAGTGTACACTGCTTTAGCAGACGCCTGACAGTGCTTTCGTGTTGGAGGGCTTCTGAGATATTAAGGCAAAAGCGAAAAGATTTTCGACCAGAACGGTTGAAACACGCCATTGTAGATAAATTCATTAAACAACATTCCAAGCACTGATGTACGGTATACATTAACACGGCATTTTTTAATCCCTAAAACATATAGAAGACATTATTTTCCTACAAAATATCCTGAAGAGTTTGCTGCACTGTGTTGTTGCGCTGACTGTAGGCAGCATGAGCAACGCAGGTATTTCCTTACCTGACGTCATCTTCTTAGCACTGTCAATACCGAGAAAGTAGGCGTTGGTCCACTCCTCCCACCAACCGAAGTCTGTTTGAAAATGCAGTGTTTCCGGACAGGCTTACAGATACCACTAACCGACAGGAAGGTATAAGTAACGCCTCTTTACAAATAATACTTTTTACCACACATATTTTACAGAAAACCCACAGATGTTAGCTCATACCTCCACCATTCGATGCATTGCCTTGTTTTTGACTGAGCTGAATAGAAAAAAGCCAGACAAGCTACTGTTTTTATGTGCATTCTGTTTCTCACATTATATGGAACTTTACAGGTTTCGGTATCGAAATGAAATATTTTTACTGTGTTGACAGGATGTTTATATTTCGGAAACGGGTAGACAACACGAGGGTTTCCAAGAAACAACACTATTCTGCAGCCATTACATCGCGCATATCTCTGCAGTTATATTTTTTGTGCTGAAGTAAACTACTATCTGATAAAAATTCCCTTGGCTGCACCACAAATAAAACTCTTGAGACGTACAGTCACTTTGTTAACCATCTTCGGCCACAATAAACAATATTATTTTATATTTCAGCCGAAACCTTTAAGAAGAAACTTACTTTAATAATCCAATTTAAAAGTGGGAAATTGAGACGGTAAGAACAACAGAAATTCGTCAGTCACGGAACCTCCTCTAGGATGCTTAGTGCAAACAGTCGTTTCCCAACGAAAAACGCTATTAACAGCGTTCATTAACGAGATCCAGTAAGTGCATATAAACGTAAGAAAATCCATAGACATAGCCTACATTGTGAAGAAAGAGTCTTCGCTGACAGTAAAGGAGCCGTAGAATAAGAAATTATCAAATTCATTACTACTCATAATTTTACAATAGAAATCAAAATAACTAGAAATACTCTGGAATGGCCCCTGTATTGAATTCCATTGACTTAATTTTTGTTGGGTTTACATGAATAGTTAAGTAGGTTTCTACTATTCGCTATATACGATGTTATCCTCGAGGAGGGCAGATGGGATAACAGAAGTGAAAGGATATTGTTGAAGAGATTTCTAAACAATGTTTGCCTATCGCCATGTGTTGATATTCATATAGGTATCTTACCTGTCTCTCACTTTGAAATGATGACTCGCTGTTAATTACTCTTTCATGATTCGCAACAAGTTTTCCTTCTTTTGTCACACTTCCATCCCTGACATCCTAGCAGGAGAACGTATTAGGTACTCCCCTATATGAAAGAGTCTTTCACTGGCACCGAATACTAGTTCATACCAAAAGAGCGAAATTTTCGGGTGCTTGCGACATAAAACTGAATTGTAAACTATAATGATAAAATTGTGTACATTACTACAGACTCTCGACGTGTTTGTGACTGTATAATTGTTACTTTTAAATTGATGCAAATGAATTAACTTAAAACATCCATTGAAATGGTATTTCATTCGATCAGAAACTTCGAAGTTTTCTGGAGAAAGCTCAAGCCTATATTTTATCTGTCATTTTATAAAGTTGTTTTTGAAGGGACCCAACACAAGCAGAGAACGACATGTTTTAGTGAACAGAGTAAATTAACCCTTTCATATCTAAATTTCTTCTGGAGGAAGGAAAATTTTTCTTTATGCTGTAATGCTCGTAGGTGATTTTTTAATGATTTTAGATGCATGATTTATACAAATATATGTACCCATTTTCAATACATACTTTCAACATTTTACTTCTTTTTATGGACGAAAGTAAATAATATTGAAATATTCACTGTTGTAATAAATAAACTGATAATTCAATAATTACCATGCAGAATAACAAAAATAATGTTCAACTGGATAATGGAGTATAGCTAACTAAAAACTTCCTTGAATTCTAGCGGTCACAAGCTGCTGCGCACTGGTACTTTCACTTGTTGATATTTTTATTGTGATGCCCAACAGGTGGGAGCAGTTGTGCGCGATAAAAAGATTGAACATTCACAAATGTGTTCATGAGATTTCCATTGAGGAAAAATATTTCTGTGTCAGCTAATGCACACTAAATATTAAGTACACAATTGTAGCCAGAGGGTCTGAAGGGGTTAAACACAGTGGAATCTCTGCAATTTTCATTCCAGACATTGCAACAGTTTCCACTTATGTTTATATTTTATTATTTCTGAAAAAAATCAATTGAAATTGTTTTTTCTGGAAACCGTAGAGCTTGTGACTTACAAGACTGATGTTAAATTGGTAACAAAATACACTAAGTGAAGCTTCTTATTATATATACAGAGCAGGAATAGCTTTCGTACAATAGCGCACCAGTATTAGCTACACTTTGCTCAGATAACAGTCAGCATAATAGCAAAGCGTAATAGCTCCCGCCGGCTGAGATTATAATTTGATGATAAACGTCTCGTCGATGTAAAGATAACTGAAATCAGCTTCTATAGCAAATGACCAAGGTTGGGGGAAGGAAACTGAGTGAGTGAAGTAAGTTCAAAGGTCGGACGAAGGCAACGGTTTACCATCTCCAACTGCACTGTGCCTAGTACAGCGTAATGGTGCTCGAACTAGCCTTTCGGTCAAGCTTTATATTTATCTAAGAAGAATGAATGACAAATTCGGCACATCATTTTCTGCTGTGCAATGATATTCTGAATTTTTGTTGTAGAAACCTGAAAACTGTTGAATTTTGATTGGGAATCTGTACAGGAAAGTTGTAATATTCTCACGAGTATTTTTATAGATTTTTTTTTTACAAATGACACAAACAAGTAGTGTAGGAAGGGTCCTAAAAGACTCCAAAAGTGTGTAAAGTTTGTATAATGACGTTATTTTCCGTACTCTTGGTACTTAGTAATTAACTCTTATGTTTTCTTGGTTAAAATGTTTAGTAATTTCGAAGTTGAGCTCTCAACAACCAGTCTCTGCATGATCCAGATTTTAGTTTGTCCTCGGACAAATACAAAGCGGTTGTTTTTTTTTCTTCTGTCGTGAACTGTTACAAAAAGCAAACACGCTAAGTACGAAAGGGACACATTTTTAATTTAGTAGTTATATATTACTTCTAAGAACTACTTAAGTTCTTTGAAGACAGAAAAGAGAACGGCATGCCACATCGTAACTCAACAAAGTGCCCTGAGTTGAACGATGCCTCTAGTAAGAATATGGTGACTTCCTTCCTTTAAAAAGCCTTCGGTAGAACAAATAGCACTTCTTTTAGTGTTCCTTAAGTTGAATAACGTAGAGCCCACGGTAAATTTCCACCATCACCAATTAAGCACCAACAGCAGAGGATAATGTTTGACTATAGTTCTTGGACAATACATGACCCTACATATATTTTTCTGGATGCTTAACGACCATTAAGCACGTAAGGTGGTGATGCAAATGGTAAGATATAGAGACCCCTTATGAACGAATCAAGCATTATTTTTCCACAGAAACATATCTTGCTTTGAGATACCTAGGTAACGTCTTTAACGAAGAAATTGACATCAAGCTCTTGCAGTCATATCTTGATTGCTGAATACGTCCTTAATCGCCAGTTTACAAACCAAATCATTTGCCACATGTTTTATATTAAAGCGGATGCAATGAAAGCGTTTTATCTACTGTCCGTTGTCGTCGAAGGCAGAGCGAATAGGTTGCCAACTGCTTGCACCCTATCGCAAAGCAATGAGTAACTACACCATATCCATAGGTGACAGTAGCAATTTCCAACTCATGTCCGTTCGTAATTTTGCACCTAGATTTGTAACAGATGTGACAGGTTCTACAAATTTTCTTCTGATCTTGTAATGTGATACTATCTAATTGTCTCATTATACTCACTAATTATCTCATTATATCAGAACTTAAGAATTTTAGGCAGTCTGCTGTTTCACGCCTAAAATTCAAGACTCTTTCGAAAAAGTTAAGACAGTCGTATTTGTTCTTAATGTTAATAAATTGGTAATAAATAGAAGGAGAACATTCTTTGTGGGACTTTGAATGTGACTCTATGCTGTTACCTGCACTATTTATTACGCTTCAATGAACGTGTATGCAGGTCTGCGTCTGTAACTACTCACAGAGGCTGTAACACGGCGGATACTCTACTGCTGGTGATCCAGGTAGCAGGAAGCAAATCCTGTGGACCGGATAAGCGATGGCTACAGTGAAAGGACGAAGTGGCCGTTGACCGCTCACAAGTCTTTTCTGCTTCAGTGGAAGCGTTTTCTCTACAAGGAACGTTTTCGTCGAAGAAAAAGCGAATCAATGGCCAACTGCTTGTATCCTATTTCAGGCAAATGAGTAACTGGACCATTTCTGTAAGTGGCAGTAGCAAACTGAGGTATTTAGGAAGAAGAAAAATAAGATCATGGCATGGATTATCTGTTCATCCACGACCGCATCGGAAAATTACGGAATTTCTGTGTTTTTGCGCGATTTTTGTACATGCTATGCCAAAATTGGTTCGAGCAAACAAATCAGTTTGTATTATAACCATGACAGTAGCATAACTATACATCACAAATGTGCGAACCCTAACGTCGATTACTGTTTCTCTTAGCCTCCACCAACAAATGACTTAACACTATTTTTTTACAAATGTTGTAGACAGTGAATATACTGAGAGTGATGAATTTAGATATATCCTGTTACTTGTAGTTTAATGCAAGTACTGCAAGGAACTTCGTTTTTTAAGATCTTAGCTTTCAAATCATAACTAATCGGTCAAGAGTAATAGTGGAATACCGCAACAAAAACTTCACTTTACAAAACTGCGGCATTAACTTCGCACACTAAAATTAGAGCAAATAATATTTCACTGACTATCTTAATTTATTTCAGTTTAGAGAGCACAAGTATTAAAAATAAATCGTAGCATTCCTACTGTTAACTGTGATGGAAAACATAGTAGTATTTGGAAAAAAATTTTTCTTCTGCGTCGCAGTGTTCCATATCAGTAATGGATAATAATTGAACTTGAAAAACATAGTTATTACTAAGGTTGTGCAAAACCTGGAAGAAATTATTGTTGTTAGAACACTTTCTACCTCTGTATAATGCGAAAAAGCTAGAATGAAGTATCCAGATGTCACCATCACATAATAAATATTACCTTCTTTTTCTCTCCTGTTAATGGGGTGGTGAACCTGCTTTGCAATACGTAGGCGATCAATCTGGGTTTTGCTCCCGAGGCCGTTTAGCATGTAGGACTCGTGTAATGGACGAACCCGCATAAGGTGTGCAGGAGACAAATTAACTGTTACGTTTTCGTACTGTCCCGTCACATTCTGACAACGCTCGTAACCGCATCTAACACTGCATACTTGGTGCGGGAAAACAGAAAGATTGAGTTTAACGACCAGTCTGCTACCGGACACTTAACTAAAATTGCTATTACTTTATTGCCATCTGGTTGGCGAGAATGTCTTCAGGAGGCACCGATAACAATATGTAAACCTAAAATACGTTCGAGCAAGGACAAACTACATCTCATTTTCTGAAGCCTTTTCGTCTCAAGAGTCTGGACTCATATCCAGAAGCGGGGTTCAAATGATTTTCCAATTCTTACCGTACGTACGTTTTCTACAATTTCCATAAAACACTGAAAGCGAATATCGGCATTGTTCTCCAGCAGGTAAGTGTTACTTTCTTCCTTCCATACTTCTGTAACTGATCTGAGCAAATGGTCTGCCTATAATGATTTCGTCGGCGATGAGACAAACTGTAATTTTCCTTTCCTCTTTCGAATATCTGAATACCTTTGAGGTAAGTCCCATGAGGATAAGGCAGCTCTCACTTTTCCCAGTGCGGTCTTTTTTTCATAAAATGCAAATTGTGTTTTTTTCCATATATTCTACTACTACAGCGACGCGCTTACACACGATATAAGCATCCCTTTGCTTTCCTAAACTTTTCGGAACGCTTCGGAATTGTCTGAACACAAAGAGCCACAAAGAATTTAATTATGAACTTAGAAAACAGGTTCAAATGGTCCAAATGGCTCTGAGCACTATGGGACTTAACTTCTGAGGTCATCAGTCCCCTAGAACTTAGAACTACTTAAACCTAACTAACCTAAGGACATCACACACATCCATGCCCGAGGCAGTATTCGAACCTGCGACCGTAGCGGTGGCGTGATTCCAGACTGTAGCGCCTAGAACCGCTCGGCCACTTCGGCCGGCTAGAAAACAGGCAGAACGACGTCGTCGCCTGTTAAGCAAACATTTAAGCTCTTGGCAATTAGTACATCTCGGAACTTATAAGGGCAGAGAGGAGTGTATTCATCTGAAAGAATATGTAGAAGAGATTATCACAGACACCTGGTACGAGGACATCAGATTCAGCATGTCGACAAATACGAAACATGTTTTCTCAATATCTAGGAGCAGGTGGCTGTGTAACCTTCACATCTAAAATGGATAGGCAATTAAAACTTAGTTTACGATTGCGCTATACCACAAGTAGAACTAATATTATATTTTGTCTTGAAACAAAGACATATGGGTGTTTATCTTATGTTGTCATTACAATGGTTATGAAAAGAGTATGTGTGTTCCAAGGTTTCATCGTATACAACGTGTAGCTAGGTAGACAGCACACGTAACAACACTTTCTTGACGGTTTCTGGGCTTGCCAACGCCACACACACACACACACACAAAAACTCCAGTTTAACATTCCTCCACAAGAGAAGACAAAGAAAAAGTGCTTTAAAAATTATTCGATATTTGGTTCTCATTATTTTCTCTGAAGTATTAATAAAGTGAACTGATTGCAACATCTACAGGCCATAAATTATCAAAATGGTTCAAATGGCTCTGAGCACTATGGGACTCAACTGCTGAGGTCATTAGTCCCCTAGAACTTAGAACTAGTTAAACCTAATTAACCTAAGGACATCACAAACATCCATGCCCGAGGCAGGATTCGAACCTGCGACTGTAGCGGTCTTGCGGTTCCAGACTGCAGCGCCTTTAACCGCACGGCCACTTCGGCCGGCCATAAATTATCCTGCGTCATTTATAATACGGCGTGATTCCTTAGAAATTACGTCAACGTGCGCATGTTGCGAAATAACGTAACTGACGTGACTAAAAACTCTGTCATGAAGACAGTGGTCAGAGTTTACACAATTTTCCAGTCTCCATTGGTGGGCAGTTGATGATCCCAGAACAGATGACACTGTCTCACGGTTGCTCAGAGCCTAACTTGGAGACGTAACTAAAATTTCTGTGCACGTCCGAGGAAGCCTGAGCAGGATCCACTGTCCGTACCAATGTGAGGCCAGTATAAGTCGTGACTTCTACAATTTGTGGACATACATCTCAACAGGTATTGTTGACAAACTCGTAAATTTCCCTATGAGTAAAAGAAACGACACTTGAAAGCTTCACTGTGTACCTTTCCTAGTCATACTTCTAAATTTAAGGTATTTATACTTCCATCTTCCTCCTTTTAAGAAAGATCCAATTATCGTTAACATTGAGGTCTTAACTGAGAGCGTAATCTTAATTCAAATGGCTCTGAGCACTATGCGACTTAACTTCTGACGTCATCAGTCGCCTAGAACTTAGAACTAATTAAACCTAACTAACCTAAGGACGTCACACACATCCATGCCCGAGGCAGGATTCGAACCTGCGACCGTAGCGGTCGCTCGGCTCCAGACCGTAGCGCCTAGAACCGCACGGCCACTACGGCCGGCCTTTAATTTGGGTACGAAGCATTGCCACTGCTAGCTGAAGTGCAGAAACTTATTGTTCTGTTTCATGTGACATTCGGAAGAAATATGAGCCACGAATTAAAGCACATATCTAAAACTGCCTGATTATCCACGAGAGTACATAAAGTCAGTATACAAAAGGACACGTTTTGCACTAAGACACAATGGAAAGTTGTTAAATAAGTGAACAGGTAGAGCACCTCGTCCTGAACACTTCTTCGTGTCTTACTTGGAATGGTTTCCAGCCTGCATCTTGTCACGAAGCCTATAGTTATCTAAGACTATGTCACTTTAAGAAACTAGAAACGAATTGCTTAGCGGTGTTGTTTGTAGAATAGGTGTGTCTTGTCAGCTGACTTGGGCGAGAAGAAGGAGCTTTTTGACATGACGGCGTGAAAAGGCAACATTGTTGGGCGCCTTGCAGAGGCCGAGGCCGGTCTGTCGCTTTCACTTTCAGCTTTTTGTGAGGCCGCTGCCTTGTTCTCGCGCCGCTTAGCCACCGCCTAACAACAGCTTCACACGCACTGGCCGCGCTACTGCTACTCTGCTACTGCTAACACTGCAAGAGTACCTTACTAGTAAAATGTTGCTGTTTACATTAAATTACACGCAATTAAGTTAACTGCGCTCGTTGTCGATGATAGCGGGTCAACCTAAATCATTTGAAAATCTCAGATAAGTTAAAGATTCATATAGCAAGATCAACTCACTGCTAAGTGGTTACAGTGTACGCGCCGGAAAAGGTCTGTTACGTTGACCGATATACACTGAACCGCCAAAGAAACTAGTATAGGCATGCGTATTCAAATACAGAGATATATAAACAGGCAGAATATGGCTCTGCGGTCCGCAACGCCTATGTAAGACAACAAGTGTCTGGCACAGTTGTTAGGTCGGTTACTGCTGCTACAATGGTGGGTCATCAAGATTTAAGTGAGTTTGAACGTGGTGTTATAGTCGACGCACGAGCGATGGAACACAGCATCTCCGAGGTAGCGATGAAGTGGGGATTTTCCCTTACGACCATTTCATGAGTGTACCGTAAATATCAAGAATCCAGTAAAACATCAAATCTCCGACATCGCTGCAGCCGGAAAAAGATCCTACAAGAACGGGACCAACGTCGACTGAAGAGAATCGTTCAAGGTGACAGAAGTGCAACCCTTCCGCAAATTGCTGCAGATTTCAATGCTGGGCTATCAACAAGTGTCAGCGTGCGAACCATTCAACGGAATATCATAGATATGGGCTTTCGGAGCCGAAGGTCCACTCGTGTACCCTTGATGACTGAACGACAAAAAGCTTTATGCCTCGCCTGGGCCTGTCAACACTGACATTGGACTGTTGATGACGGGAAACATGTTGCTTGTTCAGATGAGTCTCGTTTCAAATTGTATCGATCGAGCGGTCGGACGTGTTCAGATATGGAAATAACTTCATGAATCCACGGACCCTGCATGTCAGGAGGGGACTGTTCAAGCTCGTGGAGTCTCTGTAATGGTGTGGAGCGTGTGTAGTTGAAGTAATATGGGAGCCCTGATACGTCTAAATACGACGCTGACAGGTGACATGTTCGTAAGCAGTCGTCCGATCACCTGCATCCATTCACGTCCATTGTGCATTCCGATAGACTTGGGTAATTCCAGCAGGCCAACGTGGAACCCCACACGTCCAGAATTGCTACAGAGCGGCTCCAGGAACACTCTTCTGAGTTTACACACACCCACTGGCCACCAAACTCCCCACAGATGATCTGGGATTCCTTGCAACGTGCTGTTCAGAAGAGATCTCCACCCCCCCTCGTACTCTTACGGATTTATGGACATCCCTGCGGGATTCATGGTGTCAATTCTCTCCAGCACTACTTCATACATTAGTCGAATCCATGCCACGTCGTGCTGCGACACTTCTGCGTGTTCGCGGGTGCGCTACACTATATCAGGCAGGTGTACCAGTTTCTTTGGCTCTTCAGTGTATAACGCCTTCCAAAAGTCATAGGACACGAAATAAACCTGTACGTCGTTCTCTACTGCCTCCTGGATATTACACAGCCCATTTCAAAACGATCGCTGTATCCGGCATTCCCATTAGTTATTGTATAGGGGGCTGTCTGTCGGTCGGGGCTCAAAGAATGCAGATTTTAGTGGCGCAGCAGGGGAGTATGAAAACTATTGCTCCTGATCCAGAGGAATGTCTCTACTTCGTTTTCGGGAGTAGAAGTGTTTTCATGTGTGAGAGAGACAGAGGAAGGTAGGAAGAGAGAGAGAGAGAGAGTGAGAGATGTCCTTTCTTTTCCCTCCATTTTTTCTATTCCTTTTGTATGTAATAGTTTGTTCCTAATGTCAGTGTGCGTTTATTTTTGTTATTTACAAGTATGCTCATGTTATTGTTGACAGTTTTTTGTACTGAAATATTCTGCGTGGATCATGTAACCAGATTCGCTTCCAAGGGGTTTCAATGGCTATTTGTTTTTTATGTTAAAGCTTCTCCTTGCAACTCATTTCTATGCTGATTTCTGTGTATTCCACTGTATCTGGTATTATTCCAGAGCTCGAGTGCCTGTATTTTTTTATGTTACAATGTTTAGTGGATCTCCTCTGTATTATTAGTTTTTAATGCTGTTTTTAAACTTGTCTCCCGTGGATGTTGGCGTTATGAGTGAGTTTACTGTAGCATGTGAGTTTGTTGTAGGATGTCTCCCTTGCTTAGTTCATGTTGTTTTTGCTTTTATGTGGCCGTTGTTCTGACTGATAGTTATCGCCGTCAGGACATTGTAGCGGAAGTAGTAGGTGGATCTGTAGAGGTCAGTTATGAAAAACTTATGTTGAAAAACAAAGCTAAATAGAACAGATGAATTGCAAAAATATTTTCCATGCTTCAGCTGTTAATTAATAGGACAAACGCGTATTTACAGCGTGACTGGTAGTTGGTCACTGTTATTGCAGCATGTTGTTTTTGTCACCTTATCGAAGATATCGAAAGTCAACAATGGAAAGGAATTCCCGTTCACGGAGAATACATAAATAGTGAAGTTGAATATTTTCTCCCAGCCGCAAGCTCTCGTACTTGACGATCCTCGTCGCGGAGAGTTCCGGGCAGCTAAGTGTAGTCCAAACAGCTCTTCGTTGAAATTATGTACCTACCCTAACTAGTTTGCTTACGTGTGTGCGATACAAGTAGTTCTATAATTGCGCCCTCATCTTCAATTTCCCAGCTTACGGAGCTTTCTCTTAATTACGCGCAACTCAATAGATTGAGGGATTTTCATGAGAAAATATTGCGTCGTAGTAATAACGTAGACTAAACTGTAGCGGGCGATCACAGTATATTTGTAGCATGCCAGTAAAAGACAGGTTAATGTGTTTGCAACAGCCTGAGTGGGCAAACAGGCTGAGGTCTTCGATGGAGTGATGCTGATTGCATGTTGCGTGACTTTGGAACGACGAATCATAGGGAAGCAGGAGATCACAGCTAACACGTTTAGGTGGCATTACGTGTGGCCGGATCATTGCCAAATTAGAGGCTGACCGCACTCAGCACACAGTCGGCCAGAATTTGAATTTCGCTTATAATGTCATTTCACGGCTTTGGATAGTATTCCAGGAAAGGGAAAACATTCAACGGCAGTACTGACAAGGTCGTCAGAGTTATAAAAAAAAAACATTACTGGGATCATTATCTTCGTTTAACTGAAAACGTTGATCTATCATGGCGGCAACACTGTCTAGAGACAGCTGGGCCACACATTTATTACAAGACTGCGAAAACGCCGGCCGGTGTGGCCGAGCGGTTCGAGGCGCTTCAGTCCGGAACCGCGCTGCTACTACGGTCGCAGGTTCGAATCCTGCCTCGGGCATGGATGTTTGTGATGTCCTTAGGTTAGTTAGGTTTAAGTAGTTCTAAGTCTAGGGGACTGATGATCTCAGATATTAAGTCCCACAGTGCTCAAGGCCATTTGAACCATTTTTTTGACTGCGAAAGATCTTTTCGAGGAATTGCTCTGGGACCAGCAAGATGCTTTCTCTTCACAGAAAGGCACCATGCAGTTGGATGAATGGTATGAGTGGATCCAGCAACGTTTGAGATAATGTCCTGTTCACGGATGAGTCGCAGTTTAGTCTGGAAAGTGATTCTCGTTCATCTGGGGCACCTCTGGGACACGTTAAAATCATGTCAGTATTAATATTATCCATTACGGATGTGAGCTAACGATTATAATGTTTTTACAGTAATAATTAATGACATTCAGCGGTAATTTTTGCCCCACACGTAACTCAACAACGCGTTTCGAGAGACAATGCGCTCATCATTAGATGTAGAACTTAGCTCGTGAGGTTAAAACGCTATAATATTGTCAAAATATGGCTCCTGGTCGACCACGTTGTTGGCTATAGGAATGTTGCAATGTCAGAAGACTGTACCGAAATGCAAGAAGATCTGAAGAGGAGCGACAATGAGTGCTGGGACTGGCAGTTGATCCTGAATATAAAGAAATGTTATGTTTTGCACACAAATAAGGTTGTGCTACTCTCTTAGCCATAAATCTCTGGAAACGGTAACAACTGTAAAATACCACGGAGTAACAGCCCGTAGCTATTTAAAATGGAATGAGCGTATAAAATTAATTCCGTGAAAAACTGATGCCAAACTGCATTTCATTGGAAGAATATTAAGCAAATGTAACTCATGCGCAAGAGAAGTGACTTACACTACTGGCCATTAAAATAGCTACACCAAGAAGAAATGCAGATGGTAAACGGGTATTCATTGGACAAATATATTATACTAGAACTGACATGTGATTACATTTTCACGCAGTTTGGGTGCATAGATCCTGAGACATCAGTACACCGAACAGCCACCTCTGGCCGTAATAACGACCTTGATACGCCTGGGCATTGAGTCAAACAGAGCTTGGATGGCGTGTATAGGTACAGCTGCCCATGCAGCTTCAACGCGATACCACAGTTCATCAGGAGTAGTGCATTATCCTGCTGAAATGTAGGGTTTCGCAGGGATCGAATGAAGGGTAGAACCACGGGGAGTAACACATTTGAAATGTAACGCCCATTGTTCAAAGTGCCGTCAATGCGAACAAGAGGTGACCGAGACGTGTAACCAGTGGCACCCCATACCATAACGCCGGGTGATAAGCCAGTATGGCGATGACGAATACACGCTTCCAATGTGCGTTCACCGCGATGTCGCCTAACACGGATGCGACCATCATGATGCTGTAAACAGAACCAGGACTCATCCGAAAAATGACGTTTTGCCATTAGTGCACCCAGGTTCGTCGTTGAGTACACCATCCCAGGCGCTCCTGTCAGTGACGCAGCGTCAAGGGTAATCGCAGCCACGGTCTCCGAGCTGCTGCAAACGTCGTCGAACTGTTCGTGCAGATGGTTGTTGTCTTGCAAACGTCCCCATCTGTTGACTCAGGGATCGAGACGTGGCTGCACGATCCGTTACAGCCATGCGGATAAGATGCCTTTCGTCTCGACGTAGTGATACGAGGCCGTTGGGATCCAGCAGGGCGTTCCGTATTGCCCTCCTGAACTCACCGATTCCATATTCTGCTAACAGTCATTGGATCTCGACAAACGTGATCAGCAATGTCGCGATACGATAAACCGCAATCGCCATAGCATACAATCCGACCTTTATCAAAGTCGGGGACGTGATGGTACGCAATTCTCCTCCTTAAACGAGGCATCACAACAACGTTTCACCAGGCAACGCCGGTCAACTGCTGTTTGTGTATGAGAAATCGGTTGGAAGCTTTCCTCATGTCAGCACGTTCTAGGTGTCGCCACCGGCGCCAACCTTGTGTGACTGCTCTGAAAAGCTAATCATTTGCATATCACAGCATATTCTTCCTGTCGATTAAATTTCGCGTCTGTAGGACGTCATCTTCGTGGTGTAGCAATTTTAATGGCCAGTAGTGTATAAAACTCTTGTACTGCAAATTCTTGAGGATTCCTTGTCTGTCTCTCACCAGGTCAGATTGACATAAGTGAAAGGGAAGATCCAACGAAGAACAGCGCGTTTCGTCACCGGATCGTTTAGTAAACGCGGGCGCGTTGTGGATATGTTTAACGAACTCCAGTAGTAGACGTTACGAGAAAGGTGTTGTATATCAAGTAGATGTTTACTATAAAGGTCGTAAAGTCTAGAATCGGTTCGTCAATTTGACAAAATAGCGTTAAGCACTGAGGCAGTCATCCCACCGACGCACGAGGTTGGAGATACCTCTTTGGTTAAAACACCGTGTACTGCTGCGTGAAGAAGTCCCTAACTGTCAGCTGCACATCCTCGTCCGACAGGAATCGTCGACAATTCGAGGCCTTTTTTAAGGGACCGAAGGCGTGATAACTGCATAGGGAGAGGTCAGGACTATAGTGCTGGTGCTCGAGTGTTTCCCACTTGAGTCGGCGTAACTTCTGTGTTTCGACATTTGCGATATGGGGACGTGCTTTATGATGAAGCACCAGCACCCCTTGCCCGATACTTGGCACATCATTCCCCCCATGCTGCCCCATACACAGTCTTCACCCTCCGACGGATGTGTACTGGTGTTCGTTATTCGGCAGCCAAGAAAAGAATAACAGTACGTTGGTCCTGTTTGGACGCGTTTGGTAATAACGTTCCATAGTTCACGCTTCCGCATTTACCATACGCACGTCACAAAAGACACGAATGCCACACTAATCCTTTGCTGAATGTCGGTGCTTATACACCGGCATCGGATTACCGCTACTTTGTGTGTATCCCGCAGCAACACCTCAAACAGAAACTTTTTGACTGCCTGGAATATTAAAATTTCGAGAGCGTACGTTCCAAGAAATTAATGTATTACTTCCTCCACCCCCTCTTCCCCCCACCCCCACATGTGTCTCACGAAATGACCACGACGGGAAAAACCAAGGAATTTGAACTGATACGAGGACTTATCAGCAATCACTCTGGGCATGCACCGATAGCGAATGGAATAGGGAAGAGGGAGTAGGAATTAATAATGGTAACATAAGTTACACACCATAGGGTGGCTCGCGGATTACATATGTAGAGTTGCCAGTGTTCTCGTCCCGCGCGACATCATGGTTCAGATGGCACTAAACACTATGGGACTTAACATCTGAGTCCCCTAGACTTAGAACTACATAAACCTAACTAACCTAAGGACATTACAAACATTCGTGCCCGAGGCAGGATTCGAACCTGTGACCGTAGCAGCCGCGTGGTTCCGGACTGAAGGGCCTAGAACCGCTCGGCCACAGCGGCCGGCGCGACATCATGTTATGAGCATTTACGCCACTACGTGCGTTGCTGTGTTACTCTAGCGGTTGCCGTGTATAGGGATGACATATGCAGGCGATTTGGAGCTTTACTGTACTGCATGGCCGGCCGGGGTGGCCGAGCGGTTCTAGGCGCTACAGTCTGTTACCGCGCGACCGCTACGGTCGCAGGTTCGAATCTTGCCTCGGGCTTGGATGTGTCTGATGTCCTTACGTTAGTTAGGTTTAAGTAGTTCTAAGTTCTAGGGGACTGATGACCTCAGATGTTTAAGTCCCATAGTGCTCAGAGCCATTTGAACCATTTGTACTGCATGTGTATATGAGTTCCAGCTGAAGGAGGGCGTTAATGTGCCTCCCCCCCCCCCCCCCCCCCCCCACTGACGTGATAGATGAGTACTTGCAATATGAGGACATCATATTGTGGAGAGTCCAGCTCGCAAAGCGGATTTAAATCCGACTGAACACGCACGGTACGGGCTGAGGAACTGTAGCCCTAACACCGGCATTCCAGTCCTACAGAGTGCGCTTGTCCAACAATAGAAGATACAGTCGCTGAGCCATGCTGGAATAGTTGATCTAAAGTATATGGAGCTGGTGAGAATTTTATGTTATTATGCGAGAACATCACACACCGTATTGACACCACCCACGGTAAGTACCACGCACGGGTTATGGCGGATTTTCTCGATACCTAATATGCGCATCACTGGATCACGTATCACAATGTTGCCTGGACAGCTTTCAATTTGTTTATCTTCCCAATGCCTCGTGCCTTGCTTCGTGGATCTTGAAGATCACTTAATTGATATAGAACTACATGAATGGTACATACTGCACTCAAGAATCAGCTGTAGATTCAAGCAGAAATGCATCAAGACGCTAGATGCATAGCTTGCTCTTCTTTTTATGACCATTCGTCACTGCTGGTTAGGTCTGTGGCAGAAAATCTTAGTAGGCTGTTACCTTCACTCTACATTACCTCTTCTTTCTAGTTATCTTTACTTTCTATGTGTCTCGCAGACGAAAAGTTAGGCGTTTATTCATTCATTGGGACACAAACAGAGAATAGTGTACTCTCAGTTTCTTTAGAAAGTTGATCACCAAGTACTTCATTTTTTTTACGCCCGAAAGGAAAACTTGCTTCTTTCTGCGAGTGAAAAGTAGGCTCCATCTTCCTGCAGATCCCATAGGTTCTTTTTCAGACATTTTCCGACTAACCTTGAACAATGTAGTTTAGAAGCTCAGCCTCAAAAGCCGTGAAGCTACTATTCCATACAGCAAGATTCCTGATGGCAGTTGACACCAATATAGTTTTCCAGAAAACGAACAGAACTGTGTAAACTATTACAGCGAAATAGAGCCATCAGACGTGGAGATGACTGTGCGCACTTATCTTTCCTTAATATCTTCTGGATTTTGTGGATGACATTTTGCCAAAAGTCTGATGGCATGTCTCCAGACTGCCTCATACTGCATACAAACTAGTCCCCGTTACGTCATATTTCTGTCATAGGAGTATATGAATTATTCGAGTCATATCTTTCCAGATGTTTGGACGAGCTACTACAAGCAATGTTTTGAAGATGTCTCCGGTCAGTGTTCCGAGAAACGCAAATTATCGGTAATGACTCACTCGAGGACATCGGTTTCTTGCATCTATTACCTCAATTAATATCCTAGCTGAAGTTCTGATGCTACGCTGGTAGATTGCGCTAACCGTGTATAACGAAATTATATGCCAAATGTCGCTACTCTTGATCATTTTGTTCTATGTACGCACTTTTTGTTCTCTTGTGCGTGATTTCGGTCCTTAAACCATCTTTTTCATTATCACTGAAACTGGGTACAACGTATACAGGAAACCAGCCAGCTCGGCACGTCGACATATGAACCGCTATGGCAGCCCCCACCCTGCCCCATTGCGAGTGCTGAACGAGCAGCGAGCACCTGACAAGTGTTTACAAGCTGGCCGTTGAACTGCGGCCGTGTGTGCAGTGAGGACCGCGCCTCTGCCTACGTGATGGCAAGGCCCTCGCCAACCGCGCCACACTCGCTCAAGAGGCTCGAGAAAGTTCGCGCAGGAACTACGGACTCTTCTCTGACTCGGAATAATTAACAGACACCAGGAGAGAGTGTATAATCTAGGCAGCAACGATTATCTTTGCCAGTACGTACCTACAAAGTTACAGCTTTTTGCTCAAATGTTTGAGCTGAGCGAAAACGAACTCTCTCCATAAAGTACACAACGTATGTTTGTCCGTACTTTCGTAGCCAAAGAGTGAGAACTACCTGCATGGGTTATCAAATTGGCCAACGTGAAGTCTAATGTAACATAAAAGTGTTGAATTGATGAATATAATTAGGAGAATTAACAAAAATTTAATTAATGATTTGAGGGCAAATTTTCTGTCGGAATTTTCATAGCTAAACGAAGAGTGGGAAGTAGATAAATGTGGTATCAAATTAACCAGCGTGAGGTCTACTTTTGCAAAAAAATATTTAATTGCTTAAAAGTAATCATAGTAATTAAGAAAAACTTAACTGTTTATTTCAGGGGAAACTGAAATATTTCACGGACAGCTGCTGCTTTGTAATTGAAGTGTCAAAAAGTTCACCCGCTAACTAAGTAAATGAGGCGTCAAAAAGTTCATTCTTCACGAACTAGGCATTGTGCATATAAAAAGTTGCATTTTGTGTGATATTTAACTGTAAAAATTGCTTCCTCCAAATCAGGTATTAAATTTAGGACATTTCGAGAGCAGAAGACGGAAGGAAAGCAAATAAAGTGCCAATGATATCACGCTTTCTGAACAAAATAAAAAAAATGTTGAAAATAATCGGTCAAATGTTTTGTGAAATAAATTAGAGAAACATTTGATGCGCCTTTGAATGATGTTCGACATCATTTTCAGCAAATGTGGTGCGACAGATATTTCTCTAATCGATTTTATTTCTTACTTCTGGAAAAATCATTTCACAAAACACTTAACCGATTTTTCAGAAACTTTTTTTTTGGCCGGCCGCCGTGGCCTAGCGGTTTAAGGCGCTTCAGTCTGGAACTCCGCGACCGCTACGGTCGCAGGTTCGAATCCTGCCTCGGGCATGGATGTGAGTGATGTCCTTAGGTTAGTTAGGTTTAAGTAGTTCTAAGTTCTAGGGGACTGATGACCTCAGATGTTTAAGTCCAATAGTGCTCAGAGCCATTTGAACCATTTTTCTTTTTTTGTATCTATAAACCTAATGCGAAATCGAATATGATCTTAAACTGTGAGACACCACTGAGCTTTCTGTTTCATTTTATAAATGAAAAAGTTTTCTGAGACATTCACAAGTTTTAATATAGTCACAACGTGTTTTATCAGTTACATTTAATTTTTAGCAGCAGCAAGCAAGGCGATGAGCAGTTAGAGTGTCATCTTGCACTAATAATGAGAGATTTAATGTGGCACAGAATTTGGTAGATACATAAGTCGTAAAAAATAAGGATACAGCTTACTCACTACGTAACAATGTATAAAGGCATTGCTAATTTATGCTATTAATGATCGCCTGTGCTCGTCACTCTACATGTGGTAATGCGATGTCTCGTTTCTCTCAGAACGGTGTCACCGATTGCTTCCTGTGCTTGACGCCGCTTCTCTTATATTCAGAAAAGTCAGAGTTGCAGTCACATTGTCACTTAATAGCTGTAGCAGATGCGCTCGGAAGCAACCGCAGACGAGAAAACGATTTCTGTAACCGGCCCGTCGTCTAGAACAACAGTGCGTTATTCCGGTTCTTCCTACTTCAGTAACATCTCCCGGCAACCAACTGCCACTCGAACAATCGTCTAGAAAGGTGATGAAATTTTTTCTTGCCTTAAGATATATAATCAGTTAGACAACAAAATATCAAACACAAACGTTTCGATCAGCTACATGATCGGAAAGCCTAGTGCTTTAGAGATCATACAATGCATAAATTAGGCTAATAGATATGATTAAGGAAAGCCCTTCCTCCAAGCTCCCGGTATTTTAGATATAGATGAGTTGTTGCAGCCCGCATCTCGTGGTCGTGCGGTAGCGTTCTCGCTTCCCACGCCCGGGTTCCCGGGTTCGATTCCCGGCGGGGTCAGGGATTTTCTCTGCCTCGTGATGGCTGGGTGTTGTGTGCTGTCCTTAGGTTAGTTAGGTTTAAGTAGTTCTAAGTTCTAGGGGACTGATGACCATAGATGTTAAGTCCCACAGTGCTCAGAGCCATTTTTTTTTTTTTTTTTTTGAGTCGTTGCACGACTTGAAAGTGCCTCAAGTCGGGGAGCAACCTCGATCGCAGCTGCCACTGGTTACTTCCAAGGAAGCGATTTCTTGTTATGAATTCAGTAGGTGCAGTTATTCTGCTGTGAAAGGGACGATCAGTTGGACGTAAAATATGAATATTGACGATAGTTCATATTTCTGAAGCGTACACAGAACGAAACCGCCCGTCGTGGTTGGGTTCGCCCAGTCACGGCGGTGCGTTGTGGCTCGACCCGGATGTTCCCACTTCGAGCCGTGACACTAGAATAAGTTGACTCATGTGCTGTTTGGTCCGCAAGAGCAGGAGGAGCGCGAGTATGAGGTTCGCGGATGTCGGTTTCTGTTATAGTGCCATGGGTTATATATCAAAACGTCTCTGCATTTCCTTGCAGAGTACGAACATACGACAATGATGGCGATGAAATATTCCATCAGATGTGGACTTGGCGAATTCGTTAGTTCGTTTCGATAGAGGTAGCAATGTTCAACATTAGTTTAACCCTCCCTGCTCCTTTCAATCCACACTCATTGAGACAACTCAAACACAACATCACACAGCACAAGCAGTCGCTGTAATCACCTCCTAATCTTCAGTTTTGCTTGTGAAATGTTCTGTTGACATCGAGGGCATTAAGACGGAACATGAGTTCCGACAGGACAAGAATAGGTAAGAGAGCAACTGTGGGCTTATTTAAGGAAACATTCCGACATTTGCGTAAAAAAAAAGAAAAAAAAAACGGATAAATTTAAATGTGGATGATTTGACAGAGATTTGAACACCTTTCCTCGTAAATAAGAATCCAGTCCCTTAATCACTGCATTCGGGAGGACGACGGTTCAATCCCGCGTCCGGCCATCCTGATTTAGGTTTTCCGTGATTTCCCTAAATCACTCCAGGCAAATGCCGGGATGGTTCCTCTGAAAGGGCACGGCCGACATCCTTCCACATCCTTCCCTAAACCGATCAGACCGATGACCACGCAGTCTGGTCTCCTTGCCCAAACAACCAACCAACCTTAATCACTGTCTCAATTGACTTTAGCTCGCCACGCTTCCCATACAATCTGCCCATTTCATGACAATATTCTCAATTCATTGAGGCGTGAGCTAGCAGAAAGCAAGTATGACATTCTGCGTCATATTTAACAGCCTCTAAATAACAAGAATGTTGTAAGGAGTGTGACATGGAGGAACTAGAACCTAAACTTATGAAACAACCGCCCTCGGTGATTAGAGACTGGACTCTGTTCCAGCAAGAGCGGGGTTTGAATACTCATCTAGTCATTCTGATTTACGGTTTGTCGTATTTCTTCCCAGATCTCTTCAGGGGAATGCAGGGGTGGTTCTTTGAACAATGCCACAGCTGAATACTGCCTCCTTCCACTTTCACCTCAGCTGTCGTCCATAAACTCTCGTTAATCTCTGACTTTAGTTCTTTACCGAAGCCGCCAAATAACAACCAAATAGCGCAGTTGCTACCTTTATACTGTTCTAGTGTGAAATCAAATATTATGAGTCGTCCACTCCATCCCTCATTCTCGTGGAATCGATGTTTCCAGTGGAAGATCAAAGTGTAGGGTACAGTGAAAGACGAATCCACGCCCGCAATACTTGCGGTGCCGGCAGCAAGACTAACATGTACCGCCAGTACACTAGCAGATTTCTTGAGATTCCCACTGGAAACCCGATTTCCCTTGGTTGACATGCTTGTGACGCAGTCACCTTTGTCCGCTGGAGTAAGCTCCAGCGAAGACCACAAAGGTTCTCTGCCCCAGTACAGGATTCGTTGTTGGCCCTCACTTGCGCTTGTCAGCCCATACATTTGCTCCTTTTTGTGCACTGCCTGCACTGAGTCAGACCGACACTTCGAATCCTGGTTGAACCTATTTTAATTTACTGTCTGTCTCTTTCTAAGGCTGTTACTGTAACGGGTCGGCCAGGAATGGGGGAGACTCACGTAAGTAACAAAATAATACAAGGAACGTTATTAAGTAAACATCTCAGTCAATTGTTAGTCGAAATTGATGCTTAAAACGAGCGAAAAATAATATCGAACACGCACCCTGCAGATGTGAAGGTAACTCTCCTAAGATGTAGGAGCACGTAACGAAGGATTAATAGCAACTAAAATTGATTATAATACATTCCTCAAACAAGGACCACTGCAACCTCGCTAATTTACCGATACGCGCAACTCATTAGAAACCACCGGCACAACTGGGCAAGAGCAGGTTGATCGGTAAGCTTCAACTTACGCAACATACAAAATTTGTCAACATAAAAATGCAGATCCTTCTTTTATACTGTTAAAAAATTACAGACTTTTAGCTCCCATTTGCACAACTAGCGGCCCTTGCGATTTTGTCAGTATTTTTTCTGAAGGCTATTTTTCATTTGAGCAATGTTTCCTACTCTGATTCGCACGTTCGCCTGACACGTGTCACATTTAAATATCGGACATTCCTGGAACAAGGTCTGTCGTCAATTTTTTCGTCACGGTCCTCCAAACAACCAATGTTGAATATTTTGTGGACGTCCGTACAAGCCACATGGAGGGGATTCGCCCCCCCCCCCCCCCCCCAATATACACACAAGCATAAACCCAAGCCATCAGGCCCTCTTTGATTTCATGAACTGTGTACAAAGCCAGACCAACAGGCATTGCATGCATTGACCAAAAAAGGATAGTGCATTGAGAATGGCTAGTTGCTAGCCGAAATCTAGATCTGCCAATAAATATTCCAAAGGGCGACTGATAGCTGAAATCTATTATTTACAAAAGAATAGCATAGCTTAGTGCTTAGCGTATCGTCGATGTCATTAGAGTTGGACAAGAATGGAGAATGAAATTGGCTGTGCTATAGTCATCTACAAATGTTGTTTGGAAGAAAATACTTTATTACAGTTTTAGGTTCTACTTGGCTTCCAAAAGGCCAATGAAAGGAATGTTAGCGTCGAACGTCCCGTCGGCACTGAGGTCATTAGAAGTGGAAAAGTGAGGAAAGAATGTGGCCGTTGGTTTGCAAGCTGAACCCCCAGAATTCTTATCATGTGATTTTACGCATTTCAAAAGAACAAATGTAATAATTCGACGAAGAGAAAGAAGAAATATTTATGAAGAAACACAGAAAAAACCTAAGAAAAACTTGTAATAGGAAGGAAATGAAAATTGAGGGGACATGGTCGCATACTTAACAGCAATAGGGTGACGGACAAAAGTTTTACCTGGTTTTCAAAGTTAAAACTAAGGTTAGAGAAGTCCATATGAGATTTAAAAAATAATCTGTATTTCAAGAGGGATCATTTCCGAAAATTGATTTATTCCCTCGATGTTTCCGACCCAAGAACGAAACCCAGAAGCTAAGACAATGATGTAAGATGAAAGAAGCAGACACGTGTGTATGAAATGTATAGCGAACATCGACATGAGAGTCATTACGTATGAATTAAACTTTTCTACTGATAAGTTACTCGAAATTATCGGGAGGAAGGAACTTATCTATGTTGTTGCTACTAGCGAATGTAATCTCTTCTTAACCGCTAGTAATTTTACATTTCTGTGAATGGAATGGATAACATGAAACATACTTTTCTCGCAGACGACAGCAGAAAACAGTGCAAACCCTATACTTAGACTGGGCAGAATATCCAAACGGGCTTATGCGTGGCTGTATTAGATTGGATTTGTGTTAATCAGTCTCCTGTAGGATCCACGTTTTCGGGCTTTTCTTTCTCTCCATTCATTTAATTAAGTAATGGAACGTGTGGAACGAAAGTAATGACGGTATCCGAGTTTTCCTTGCAGAACACGTCACTGGAATCGGGGAATACTGGCGCTGTGTATTTCCGGGAAGGCACAGCCCGTGCGCTGTGCAAGAAGCGAGGAGAAAGTAATGACAGTTCACTGCGCCGACATTGTTCTGGAGTCGGCAAAGACAGTTGACAGCGGCTAACATGTAGAGGCTGCAATTTTGACACCGCACACTGGTAACATGATTTCATATTTGAGTCGATTTTCGCATTAAAACTGCAGTTGTTTGATAAACTGGCTCATAATTGACTTACCACAGCGTTTGCACGCACGAAGACAATTAATAATCCCCTTCTCAAGAAACCGAAGAAGATACTGCTGTACTTACTGCGATACAACCGTATTCACGGAGACCTGGGTCCAGATCCCTAACAGACAATTTTGATTTAGGTTTCCCACCGTTTCCCCAAATCATCGGATGGTTACTACAACAAGCCACGGACAAATCCCTTCCCCATGTTTCCCTGTCCAAGCTAGCCCTTTGTTTTCATTGGTTTCGATGCTGAAGCAACGTTAAACAATGGCCTTACTTTCTTCTCTCCTTCTGCAAAAGCCGGCCGGGCTGGCCGAGCGGTTCTAGGCTCTACAGTCTGTAACCGTGCGACCGCTACGGTCGCAGGTTCGAATCCTGCCTCGGGCATGAATGTGTGTGATGTCCTTAGGTTAGTGCGGTTTAAGTAGTTCTAAGTTCTAGAGGATTGATGACCTCAGAAGTTAAGTCCCATAGTGCTCAGAGCCATTTGAACCATTTTGAACCATTTGAACCTTCTGCAAAATTCAATTCTAAAACTTTAAATTCTGCTGACTAAACGATGTTTCAAAATCATTCATCCTATTTTGCAGTAGTGTATCTTTTCCATTAATGAAGACAGAAATTTTAGTTGAATTTTAACTTATGCGAATTACTACAAACTTTTTATTTTCAAAAGAATCGTCCGATTTCCTAAGTATACATCTTTTACACGTAAGCACATACAACTATGGGGTACCTTTTGCAGTTAGTTTAGGATCAAAATTTTCATTTACCTTTCACAAAAAATGGTTCAAATGGCTCTGAGCACTATGGGACTCAACTTCTGAGGTCATTAGTCCCCTAGAACTTAGAACTACTTAAACCTAACTAACGTAAGGACATCACACACATCCATGCCCGAGGCAGGATTCGAACCTGCGACCGTAGCGGTCGCGCGGTTCCAGGCTCTAGCGCCTAGAACCGTTCGGCCACTCCGGCCGGTACCTTTCACAGGTGCTCAATGTTCCTCTGGTTCTTTCAGTTTATCCAGATCCCATCTCAGATTCCTGTGTTTTTGCGGTTTCTTGAGTTTAAATCTGCAGTTCATAGTCAATAAGTTGTGGTCATAGTCCATACTTGCCCTTGGAAATGCCTTACAATTTAAAACCTGATTCTGAAATCTCTGTCTTACCATTACAAATCAGTATCCCCTTGGGATAGTCAAACACATCTCCCACTTTCGCGAGCATGCTCGGAGTAACTGCATTCGCTGCTGTTGCTATGTGACGTCGCAGTTGTTACAATGGGACCCACATAGGCGGAGTCTTTCACAAAGCCCGTATAAAGGTTCACACACAGAGAGATCAGGTGAACTTGGAGGTCAATTAAGCAATGCGAGATCTGTATGCACTTACGGCCGACCCGTCTTTTAGAGAGCTCATTGTTACGAAATGCTCTGACATTCAGGAGACAGTTGCGGTGGTGGTCCTTTCTATTGAGAAATGAAATTTTCATCATGGTCTAGTAATTGTGGATAAAGCCAAATTTCGAACGTACCCAGCTACGTCATTCCTGCAAAAGCTTTTTCCGCAAAAAGAAACAGGCCGTACTTTTCCCCGTCGAGAAACAGCACAAAACACATAGAGATTTAGAGTGTCTTGCTCGTGCTCGACAAAGGTTTGTTGCTGCCGTGTTCCCCATATTCTTACGTTGCGGTGTTACTGCCATCGTCGAATGCTTCGAACTGTAGGATATGCAGCGCCGCACTTTCGACTACAATCACGCCGGATAATGGTAAATGAAGAGCATCTGTTCAAAGGGTGATCGCGAAACGCCTTTATCTGTTGTCTTATCGCTACCACAATAGTACAAGTTTATATGCTAACGAGCTCCGCAGATGAGGAGGAGATTGAGGAAATATTGATGAAAGAAAAGAAATTATTCAGATAGTTAAGGGAGACGAAAATTGAATAGTCATAAGGGACTGGAATTCGATAGTAGGAAAAGGAAGAAAATGAGAAGTGGTAGGTGAATATGAACTAGGGGAAAGAAATGAAAGAGGAAGCCGCTTGGTAGAATTTTGCACCGAGCATAATTTAATCATAGCTAACACTTGGTGTAAGAAACATAAAATAAGTTTGTATTCTTGGAAGAGACCTGGAGACACTGGAAGGTTTCAGATTGATTTATAATGGTAAGAGAGAGATTTCAGAATCAGGTTTTAAATTGTAAGACATTTCCAAGGTCAGGTATGGACTCTGACCACAACTTATTGATTATGAACTGCAGATTTAAGCTCAAGAAACTGCAAAAAGACAGGAATCTAAGGAGATCGGACCTGGATAAACTGAAAAAAAACCAGAGGTTGTGAAGAGATTCGGAGGAAGCATTAGCCAACGATTGACAAGAACAGGGGAAAGGAACACAGTAGAAGAAGAATGGGTAGCTTTGAGAAATGAAATAGTGAAGACAGCAGAGGATCAAGTAGGTAAAAAGACGAGGGCTAATAGAAATCCTTGGGTAACACAAGAGATATTGAATTTAATTGATGAAAGGAAAAAAAAATAAAAGTGCAATAAATGAAGTAGGCGAAAGGGAATACAAACATCTAAAATATGAGAGCGATAGGAAGTGCAAAATGGCTAAGCAGGAATGGCTATAGGACAAATGTAAGGATGTAGAAGCATATATCACTAGGGGTAAGATAGATTCTGCCTACAGGAAAAGTAAAGAGACCTTTGGAGAAAAGGGAACAACCTGTATCAACATCAAGAGCTCAGATGAAATACCAGTCTTAATCAAAGAAGGGAGAGGCGAAAGTTGGAAGGTGTATATAGAGGGTCTATACAAGGGTGATGTACTTGACGGCAACATTATGGAAATGGAAGAGGACTTAGATGAAGATCAAAAGGGAGATATGATACTGCATGATGAATCTGACAAAGCTCT